>NC_133579.1:43813263-44139140 GCF_964106895.1 Numenius arquata
AAGATGTGCCCAAAATGTAGGAGGAGATTTGGCATCTATTTGACTGCATTGCAGTTTTGAAATAATTTATAATAAGAGAGTTTTTTATTAGAAGCTAATGAACTTGGACCGTGAAGCATGCACAGGAAAGAAAGGCAAAATGAAAGGTGGAAAAGAACAACTCACATCATAGAGATTTTACGTAGTTTTATTGTCAGCCATGAAGAGCATGAACTGCATGTCAAGGTGAGTCACAAGAACACCAAGCAGACAGTGTACAGAGGTAGTGCTTGCAGAAATGTCACTCATTTTTACAGAATAAAAGAAAGTCTCATGAGGTCATGAAGGACCTATGAGTTTACAGAGGCTAATGAGATTAAATCAATGTTCCCATTCAGATCCTCTTTTGATTTCCTTTTAGCTACTAGGACTGGTCTCTTTATTGCTTTCCCAGTGCTCTGTGGTTCTGTAAAGGCCATGGAAGACCAACATCACTTTGTGTGATATAAACCTATAAACACGGTCAAGTGCAGAGAAGTGCAGTGCATTTATTTCATTATTCCCTGAAGTATAGATGGAGTTGACTTTATTTCACCTCAAACATTTTAGCAGTGCTCATGTAAAACACAGAATCATTCAATCATATCCAGAGAGACTTAAGAAAGACCATGACTTGCAGTAAGGAGTTAATCAACTGTAATAATAACTATAGGGTCAGAATCACATGGATCAATTTAAGACTTCACGTTTACCATTAATGAGAAGTAAAATTACATATCGAAACATTCATCTCTTCATTTCGTTTATTAACGAGTCAGTGGTCCTGACGTGCTCCTGACTCACTGTTAAATTTCACCCATTAATATGATTACTTCACATATGTAACTGGGTAGCCCTGTAATACAGTGTTAGTACTTCATCCTGCGTTTGCAAGCCCTCATGACTGAGGTTTGTCAGGTCTGACTTTCTGCCTTGTCGGAAGTTTTCTTGACCTGCCTGCAGCTTTGTTTTAGTTCCTTTAGCCCTGACAACAATCCTCCTCATTGACCAGGTGTCTATGGCTAATTTGTTTTACTTTTGTTTTTCTTTCTGTGTTACAGCCATAGTGTTATATAGATGGCAGCAACAAGCAGTTACTCTATGCAGAATGTGATATTTACGACTCTGCAGTGAAACTCCCTTGCTTAGTTTACATCCTTTCCAGGTGATTGTTTCATAATGCATGTATCTTTGGGATATGTCGTTAACAGCAACATCTGCTATCAAGTCATTTAAAAATCCTTGTTTTTCTGAAAATGAAATCTCTATCAAAAATATTTTGAGGGGGATGGGATTTTTTTATTGTTAAAATAAGCAAATTTTAATTATAATCATATATTCTGGATTTAATCCTGAAGCAAGGGACCCATTTCAGAGTCCTGGATGTTTGTATGGAGGCTCTATTAAATTCCTTAGCCCTGAGAACATTTACATGAGAGCATGGTTTTCTGTCAAATTAATATACACAATGTTCACAGGCTGGAATTAAGTGGATAGTTCTTTCTCATGCTTGCACCACTCCCATTTATACAGAGCAATTTGATATCTGTATTCAAAAAGCGAAAGCAAATGCTACATGTAATCAGTATGGGCCCAAATCACAGTTCAGCTATGGCCACTTCAATCTATTTCCCGATCAGTAGTGTTTTAAATGAAGGGTGTGTGTGGAAGTGCATTCTGTTCTGAGCTCTTGTCTCAATAGCATCATCAATGAAATACCAATTACCGTCTTGTAATTGCTATGCTTCTAAAGGTTCAGTTCGTATGGTCGATACAAGAACTCAGTCTCTCCAGCTTCATTCATGCTCTAAGGCATTTCGTAGGAGTACACGTCCCGGTTTGAAGTAAAATTGAACCAATTTTCTGTTCTGTAATTTTACATCTTAGGCCTCTTCTAACTGTCTGAAATTAACGGCATATTGTGGAAAAAACTGCTCGTTCTCAGAATGGTAAGACCAATGTTTGTGCTCCATGCCAAGGAATGGTATGCAGAGAGGCCCTTGCTTATACTTATTGCTATAACAACCAAGGTCAGCTATATCGTTATTTGCCCCATTAGAGGGTCGGAAACGGAAAAATGTAAAGGGGTCACATCTGTAGGGAGGAGCAGACAGGACAGGTGACCCAAACCTGACCAACTGGGGTATTCCATCGCATCTGCCCCATGCTCAGTATAAAAGCTGAGGGATCAAAGGGTAAACTCTCTTTTCTTCGATGGCCAACGTCCAAAGAGGACTCTGTCTGTTCATCTGCCTTTGATCCCGATCCCTGTGTTCCTGACTCCAGAGCTGGAATCCAGTTCCCATCCATCACTGAGTGCAGTCTGGGACTTCCCCAGTGCCTGCCGGTGACGTGACTGTTATCCTGGGAGCTTGACACGGTTTTGTATATATTGTATCTATTTCATTATTTTCTTTTTTTTTTTTTTTAATTTTAATATTAATTCTTCATTAAAGTAGTTTAGTTCATTCTAAACTTCTAAATCTCCTTATCTCTTTCTCTCCTCTCTTTTTTGGGGGAGGGGGGAGAGTGGGGGGGGAAGGGCCATCTGTCAGTCTGCTTTTGGTAAATTCGGCCGAAACCACGACAGTACATTTCAGCAAATCACTTCTACTGGACCCAGGGTGTCTGTGCGTAGACATAGTCAGAAACAAACTATAAGCACGGATTGCTTACACCAGTGATAGGGTCACAGTGTTATCAACATCAAAAGGCACATCAAAGGTATAACATCTGGGATCATACACTGCTTTTACATGGCACCTCATACTTGAGGACTGAAAATTGGTCAGTGATTTTAGCCTGAAACACCACTGAACAACTTACTTTGCTGTAGTCTAGGAGAATAGTCTAATATCCAGCAGCCATGTGTCATTTTTTGTTTTTTTTTTAAGCTACTATATAAGTTTTTGTGCAAATAAATATTGATTAAAACTGATTGATAAATTAAGATTTGCTTTTTGGTTTTGACCCAGCATCACACCTTTCAAGTGTCAATAATTCTATATGCATTTACCATGCTACCTGCCCTTCTTTTCAGTGTGGTTGTGTTAAAAAGAAGTATGTGCAATGTAATGGAGGACAATATGGCATACTGCCTTTTGACACTAAAAACATAGATATAGTCTTAACCATCAGTTCTACAAGGTAAGTGGAAAAAGCCTTTACTTTCATTTGTTTCATGCTGTAATTGTATTGACTATGTTGCTAGTAACTATGAGGGAGGGAAGTACGTATATATGTAGAGACAATCAGAAAGATGTAACTATTCATAGTGATGTAAATAAAGAAGGAAAATTATGAAAATGCACTTAACATGTTACTGCTTTGTGTAGATACAGTAATGAAAGGCTGTCCCACAGCTAAAAAAAGCAACGCACAGCAAGCCGGAACAGAGCTGCTTTTTTATGTTAAAGCCATCACTAGACACTGTAATGCCAGTGAGAGTGAGCTGGGAGGCACTGGCACAGAGAAAAACTATGTGCATTTCACCTTTCCTCACCGTACACAAAATTTAGCTTAATCAAGTTCATACTGACAACACCTTCCCTGTCAGCACAGCTAGAAGTAAGTTCTTTCTGCAAGACTTAAAAAAAGCCCTCTGGTTGGAATACTGGCAGAGAAAGCCACAAATTTACTTCCCTGAGTCAGGATATGTTGTATTGACATCAGCTACTGGCATAAGGTAATGGCTCGTTACACATAGATTAAATACTGATGACAACACATAGCATGTGCAATCCATGTTGTCTTTCTCATGTTGCTCGGGTTTTGAAACAGGCCTATTAAATGTTGCTTGTGTATTTCCACCCATGCATCATAGGCTCACATGCATCATAGACCATAAATCACTCAAAACAAGCACTATAACTGGAAAAAAATAGCTAACTGGGGATTTTAATGTGTAGCACATAGCCGTTTCTCTTTGTTCTAATAAATAACCAAGGAAGAAGATAAGGGGAGTAATTTTTAACTTATGGAACAGTACATTTTTATACTACTTCTGCAGGGTCTTTGAAATGATGTTTTTCTAAAGTCAGAGGACCAAAAGAACCCCAAAATTGGAGAGAAGAATGGGATTAAGATTTAGAAAATGAATACACATTCATTCAGTCTAAATGTAAAAAACACCCAACCAAACAAATCCCCAAAATATTTGTCAAAGATGGATGCCTTTAATTTGTAAAGGTTTTAGAGCTAAAAATCAGTTATGCTCATTTTGAGAAGAATAAACATAGCGGGCAGAGACAGTGTTATCTCAAACTAGAGTCCCAAACACATTAGGAAATACAACCTTCACTGTTTCATGAACATTCATAGTAACATCAGCCGTGTTAAATTTATGTTTAGTTTACCATGAAACAAAACTGTTGTGGTCAGAAATCACTTAAACGAATGAAAATCACATAGAACACTGTCTGCTAGGTTATAAGAAAAAACAGTGTACAGTTTTGGGGAATATAGTGTGCTACATCAAGATTTCCATTATATTATTCCACAAGAGAAATTGCTTCTTGGCTGGGTGCTGTTTGTTTTCATGTTTAAGTGGGTCAGTACAAAGAAGCTTAGTCAGGTCCCTGAGGCAGAGGAATACGTGAGTAACACAGCACAGGCTATGGAAACAGAGGGTTAAATGCAGTCTTTCAGTGGTGCAGGTTTAAAGCTGGCACAGGCTGGTGCCTGAAGAAACAGTCACAGCCATCATGTCCTGCAGCTCCTTCTCCGCGATCCCATGTGCCAAGGCCGGCATTCATGCAGCCGCACAGCAAACTTCCTCGGGAAACTGCGGCTCATCCTGAACAAGCTTTCCCCCAACTTCCACCCCCCCACCCTCCTCCCACCTTACTTTTCTACTTACACCATTTTAATCGGTTCATGCCCAGGCCATGTGAACATTAGCTCCAGCATAAAGACAAGAGTAGAAATGACCTTTTCAGCAGCAACACAAACATATGCCAGATTAAACTGTCTGGAATTTAAGTCAATTCTTCAGACACTTTCCAATTATTTGTAATGGCCTAATAATATATAATCCTCAGTGAAAAAGATTATAGCTGGGCCTGTCATAGGGTAGCAAGTAGAACTCTGCCAACTAAAATTCCTATTTATATATGTTTTGAAAATCAAGATTGCTATTAATTTCAAAAAGAAAATTACATTGAATTTCAGGAAAAAAACAATCCTGGTTATAGAGCCTGCTACCAGAGGATTTAGAAAACAACCTTTTCTTGTGCGTTTACCACTGGAAAAATAGAGGGCATATGGATATTCTGTTATCGCTCATGTTGCTGGCTTTCTTTTTCTACCTCCTTCTGACTGCTTGCATTGTATATATTACAGGATATTTGTAAAGTAACAAACCCAAACACTATCAATATTATATTAGGACAATAAATGAGAACCTGCCAAATCAAGGCAAACTCAGTAATTAGATGCAAGCCAGCCTGGTAAAACATACTAAACTGAAAGAGAAAATACAAAGGAGATGCAGTCAAAGAAGGAAAGAATGATACCAAACACATCTCATTTAATCTTACTCTTACTTTTGAACAGCACCAACAGTTCAATCATAAATATTCAGCCATAAGACTATAAACACTTCTAGAGAGTTTGCCAAGTAGTAACTTCTTTAGACCATGTCCTTAGTTTGAATTCGTAGAAAGTCTCACACACACCTGTGGGCAGTGAAATACTTCCCCCTCCACAGGAGGGATCATGAGCTAACCTGGAGTTTACTTCAACCCAAGGTAAATGATACATGTAATAAAATAAAAAGCAAATATCCAACCCCTCTGAGACCAACAGCTGTACACATACAGGTCAGGAGGACATGCCCTGCTACCTCCAGTACCAGCTTCAGGGTAGTAGAGACAGAATAAACACTTGGGGAAAAGCTCCTCATCAAACTCACCCCAAACATATCGAGTGCCAAAGCTCTCAAACCACCCCAGGGAAAAATTCATCCTTTTCTAAAACATCAAAGCAGCTACATCAAGACACAAATAGTTACCAGCAGTTGGAGACAAGAACCAAAAAATAGCCAAACCCACCACCACCAGCAGAAGTCCAAGCATTTAGTGGATAGAGAGAAAAGGAATCACAGGCTCCACCACTAAATTGCAAGAATACACAAGGGCTCCCTGAGGGCTGCAGCCAGGCTCTTCCAGGTTCACAGGCCTAGCAAATACAACTAAAAAGAGAGGTGGAAAAGAAAGTCAGTGATAATTTGTCAAAGGAAAGAGAGTCCTTTGTTATAAGCCCTGTAATACCTGATTGTGGAGAGAGTTTGGTATACTATAACTGTGAAAAACTATCAAACGTTTGTTTTAACTTGGGTTGTGCTTGTCTGCTGTCTCATAGGAGACATAGTTCAAGTTGCATCAAATTAATCAGAATAGCTTCAAAAATACGTTTCAGATTTCTTCATGTAATTTAAAATAATATTGCACACATAGTTACATGTTTTGCATCCAAATTTCTATACCACACACCTGCACCTCATGTAACTATACCTAGACTAACTTTAAACTTGGTTAATAGTGTTTTTGCAGAAAACAGATGAGCGTGGGTTACTCACCTGAGAGTTTACTCAGGTTTTTCAAATGGATTTCATAAATGGTCCAAAGTCCTACAATACCATTGCTGAACTGCTGACATCACCTGTATTATCCTGAGAAAAAGTGATCTATCACTGTCCACTTTAAAGGATTTATTGGCCTTGTTTGCTAGAATGCTGAAGGGAAGCATGCAACCAGGACTTTGCTTTCAGTCACAGCTATGAAAAAGCATATTTGTAACAAAGTAAATCAAGGACTATTTTTTTTTCTTTTCCTGCAGGCATTTATAGTTACTGCTCTCAGTAACCTGACTCAATTGAGCTCAATCAGTGCATTTGCATTTTTAAAGACTGTCTCTTTGTAGAGTCCAGTCATATAATATAAACCCCCTTAAATTAGATTACCAAAATAATATTGTCAGACAGGTTTAGAACTTGGAATTGGTATTCATGGAGTATACTAAAAAAATCCTGAAACTTTCAAGGAATTATAGCCTTCTTTCCTGCAACAATTTTGCTTGCACATGGAGATCATACACAAAATGTACTCATCGTGTGCATGTTTTTTCCTCAAGTTTTATGCTCAAGAACTGCAGCCTGGGTGCTGTGGAAACCTGTTCTAAAGACACTGGAAATTACTTGCTTGCTACGGACAATAGTGTGAGGCTGTTAAATGAATAACTATGATAGTATATTGCCTGGTAAACAAAGGGAAAGCAGTACTGGTTTGTATTCATGGAACATACCTAGATCTAGACTACAAAGCCCAGACGGCAGGCCACATTCTCTTCTCATTTACATGTGTACAGCCTCAGTGACACTGGGCCACTGAGTGACTCACTCTAGCAATTGTAGAAGAGTAAATCTGCCCATTATTTAAATTAGAAATGAGCAAACCTCAGTAGGTTACTAGTAGCCTTGTATTTCATATATTGCAAGCTAAAATTCTGGGTCATAATAATTAACCTTAAATGGAGAAACTGTTGGCTGTGGAAAATACAGCTATTTAGAAAAATGTTAGCCAGGTGTCTGACTAGTAGTGAGAAGTTGCATGGGTGGCCTAATAGAATTGAAGGCATTATTTCGCAATATGGCCCTAAAAGCCAATAAAAGAGTTCCTCTTCAAGTCTGGTTCTTAGTAAACAGCTGCTGGCAGCAATATATATGAGCTACAATAGCAGGAATATGAGCATATACACAAGCCATCCATTTCTTTCCTTTTGAGCACTATCCATTCCAATCCCTTTCAGATAATGTAGATCTTTATTAAAAATGGTCAAGGATTTTGTTTTGTTTTTCTAAACTGCTAACCTCATGAGCGGCAAACCACTTACATTTTAAAGAGAAAGCTCTACTAGGTGAAGGTTCTGTTTGAATATTTGCCTGCACTTTAATGACTCTGTTCTAAGGTTTTTTTTAGTTGTTAGAAAAGCAACCATGTACTGAAATAGTTTGAAGCTTTGGCAACCTACAAGGCCTATCAGTTTTCAACAACTCTCTAGGGGGTGGAGGTGCTGCATCCTTTATGTTACTTAGTCAATGTAACATATATTTTTTTTTTCTTCCTATTCTTTCATGGTTAAAAACAGTGATGCTCTTTATTTAGAGGGGCTGAGCATATTATTATCTGTTCCATACCTTAGGAAAACATTCTTTACTATTTGCGTGTCACACTGTGTGTCTGTCTCATTATTTCAGTGGCACACAAATGACCAAAGAAGTGCCAAACATCGTAAATACTACACTCTGTAAAATAGCACAATGACTACAACTGCATTGAAAAACCTTTTTGATCCAAAGAATGGCAACGAGAATGTGCTCTTTTATGACAGTACAGGATGCATTTTGATCTCTCTAGAAAGAAACATATTTTAAAATGGACTATTAGAAAGCTTGTAAAAAAGGAAAAGCACCTATCTAGTGAAGCAAATGAAAACACCTCTATTGACTTAATTAAAATTGAAGTAGACCCTCTTTACTCGTTATCAGTTGGCAGTAAACACTCTTGTCTGCATTGAATAGTACTGCAATCCACAAGTACTTTCAGTGGGATCTCTATAGGATTATTTATGTTGTGCAATAATCTACTCCACATGAGAAAAGGTGTCAGAACCATCTTGATCATTTGATCAAAGGCTGTGTACACTTGGGGACATTTAGAGAAGTTCTGCAACAGAGAATTTTTCATATTATTTTGATCCCAATCACTGAAATGTAGAACTTGTACTTAGAACTTTTCAAACGCTAATTACTGAAATGCCTTTTCATCCTCCCTCAAAGAAGCAGACAAGAACTCCTTGTTTTGGAAGGTGGAAGTATAAACAGAGCAAAAGAGGGCCATAACTTTTTACTTATATAAGTAAAAGTATGCCTATATTTACTCGTATAATCAAAAGTATGCCATCCTTAACAATTTAGACAAAAAGCAAGTTAACTGTTGGAACTTCATATTGCTATTAAAATCTGTGTGAGCTACAGAAAATAAGCACTTACAGGCTAGGTGCGTTAATCTGAAATATACAGTCATGTTACTGCAGCAGAGCTGACTATGCTAAGCCACCATCCTTGTGGTCATTCTCCTGTTACCAGAGGTTTCATGGATTGCTCAAAGAAGATTTTACAACAACGGCGTTGATCCAGCACGGCTGAATCACAGAATCACAGAATCACAGAATCTTAGTGGTTGGAAGGGACCTTTGAGATCATCGAGTCCAACCACATTAAAAAAAAAAAAAAAAAAAAAACACAAAAAAAAACACAAAAACACACAAACAAACAAAAAAACACAACACAAAACCAAACAAACAACAACACCCCCCCCCAAAAAAAAAAAAAAAAAAAAAAAAAAAGCAGCATCCATCAACTAAACCCCACACACAACACCCCACCACAAACCAACAATCCCGGGCACTAGATCATGCCCTGAAGAGCCACGTCTACACGTTTCTTAAATACCTCCAGGGATGGTGACTCCACCACCTCCCTGGGCAGGCTGTTCCAGTGCTTGACCACTCTCTCAGTAAAGTAATTCTTCCTAATATCTAATCTAAACCTCCCCTGCCGCAACTTCAGACCATTTCCTCTGGTCCTATCGTTATTCCCTTGGGAGAAGAGGCCAACCCCCGCCTCTCTACAGTTTCCTTTCAGGTAGTTGTAGAGGGCAATGAGGTCTCCCCTCAGCCTCCTCTTCTCCAAACTAAACATGCCCAGTTCCCTCAGCCTCTCCTCATAGGACTTGTTCTCCAGACCCCTCACCAGCTTGGTGGCTCTCCTCTGGACACGCTCCAGCACTTCAATGTCTTTCCTGTAGTGAGGGGCCCAAAACTGAACACAGTACTCGAGGTGAGGCCTCACCAGTGCCGAGTACAGAGGCACGATGACTTCCCTGCTCCTGCTGGCCACGCTATTCCTGATACAGGCCAGGATGCCGTTGGCCTTCTTGGCCACCTGGGCACACTGCTGGCTCATGTTAAGCCGGCTGTCCACTAACACTCCCAGGTCCTTTTCTGCCGGGCAGCTTTCCAGCCACTCTTCCCCAAGCCTGTAGCGTTGCTTGGGGTTGTTGTGGCCGAAATGCAGAACCCGGCACTTGGCCTTATTAAACCTCATCCCATTGGCCTTGGCCCATTGGTCCAACCTGTCCAGGTCCCTCTGTAGAGCCTGCCGACCCTCAAGCAGATCAACGCTCCCACCTAGCTTGGTGTCATCCGCAAACTTACTGAGGGTGCACTCAATCCCCTTATCTAGATCATCAATGAAGATATTGAACAAGACTGGCCCCAAAACTGAGCCCTGAGGGACACCACTGATGACCGGCCGCCAACCAGATTTTGCTCCATTAATCACAACTCGCTGAGCACGGCCATCCAGCCAGTTTTTTATCCAGCGGAGGGTACACTTGTCTATGCCATGATTCTCCAGTTTCTCCAGGAGAATGCCGTGAGGGACGGTGTCAAAGGCCTTACCAAAGTCCAGGTAGACAATGTCCACAGCCTTCCCCTCATCGAGAAAGCGGGTCACATGGTCATAGAAAGAGATCAAGTTGGTCAGGCAGGACCTCCCTCTCATAAACCCATGCTGGCTGGCCCTGATCCCTTGGCTGCCCTGCACATGCCTTGAGAGCTCACTCAGGATGATCCTCTCCATGATCTTTCCCGGTACCGAGGTCAGGCTGACAGGCCTGTAGTTTCCAGGATCCTCCTTCCGGCCCTTCTTGTAGATGGGCGTCACATTGGCCACCCTCCAGTCATCTGGCACCTCTCCTGTTGACCAGGATTGTTGATAAATAATGGAGAGAGGCTTGGTAAGCTCTCTTGCCAGCTCCCTGAGAACCTTTGGGTGAATGCCATCCGGCCCCATAGACTTATGCGTGTCCAGGTGCATAAGCAAATCATTAACTACTTCCTCTTGGATTACAGGGGAGTTGTTCTGTTCTCCATTCTTATCTTCCAGCCCAAGAAGCTGAACTCCCTGGGGGTAGCTGGTCTGACTATTAAAGACAGAGGTAAAGAAGGCATTAAGTATCTCAGCCTTCTCCTCATCCTTGGTTGCAAGGTTTCCCCCCGCATCCAGTAAGGGATGGACATTCTCTGTCACTCTCTTTTTGTTGATGTATTTATAGAAACTTTTTTTGTTGTCCCTTATATTAATGGCCAGGTTGAGTTCTAGCTGGGCTTTTGCCTTCCTGATTTTTTCTCTGTATGACCTAACACAATCTCTGTACTCCTCCCGAGTTGCCTGTCCCCTCTTCCAAAGGTGGTAAACCTTCCTTTTTTCCTTAAGTCCCATCAAGAGCTCTTTGTTCATCCAGGCCGGCCATTTTCCCCGCCCTTTAATTTTGCGCTTCATGGGGACAGCCTGCTCCTGGGCCTTTAGGATTTCCCTCTTGAAGAGCGTCCAGCCTTCCTGGGCTCCTTTGTCTCTCAGGACTACCTCCCACGGGACTCTCCCAACCAGGGTTCTGAACAGGTTAAAGTCTGCCCACCGGAAGTCCAAGATGGAGGTTTTGTTAATCCCCTTCCTTACCTCACTATGAATGGAAAACTTAACCATTTCATGATCACTAAGCCCAAGACTGTCTCCGACCTCCACGTCCCCAACTAGCCCTTCTTTATTTGTGAACAGTAGGTCTAGCAAGGCACCTCCCCTGGTAGGCTTACCTACCATTTGTGTCAGGAAGTTATCCTCCATACACTCGAGGAACCTCCTAGCCTGCCTGCTCTCTGCTGTGTTATATTTCCAGCAGATGTCTGGTAAGTTGAAGTCCCCAACTAGAACAAGGGCTGGCGTTTGCGAGACTGCAGCCAGCCGCTTATAGAATACCTCATCAGCCTGCTCATCCTGGTTGGGTGGTCTATAGCAGACTCCCAGCACAAAATCACCTTTGTTAGCCTTCCCTTTCACCCTTACCCATAAACACTCCACTTCTTCATCACTGGAGTCTATCTCTATAGAGTCAAACAACTCCCTAATGTACAGAGCCACACCCCCCCCCCTCCTTCCTTGCCTATTCCTTCTGAAGAGCTTATAGCCACTTATTGCAGCATTCCAGTCATGACCATCGTCCCACCACGTTTCCGTGATGGCAACTATGTCATAGTTGTCCTGCCGCACCATGGCTTCCAGCTCATCCTGTTTGTTGCCCATGCTACGTGCATTAGCGTAGATGCACTTGACCTGGGCTACTGATTTCACCCCCATCTTTGGCCCTTGACACTCAGGTTCATTACCAGCAGGCCTGGTTTTATCCCCATCCCCCTTAGCTTTCGGCTTAAAGCTCTGTCCGTGAGCTTTGTTAACTCTTAGCCTAGTACCCTTTTCCCCTTCTAGGAAAGGGTTTTCCCATTGTTCTCTAGCAGTAATTTCTAAACGTCTATCACCTTTCTCTGATGAAATGTCAGAGTGTGAGTCCTCACTAATGTGGCCTCCTTCAAACCATGGCATGCTTTCCTCAGGCTTAATCTTGACAGGCCCAGTTATCTCCCCTTCCCCCCTCATATCTAGTTTAAAGACCGGTCAATGAGCCCTGCTAACTCCTGCCCCAAAATTCTTTTCCCCCTCTGGGACAGCTGTGTCTCACCTGACAATGGCATGCCAGGTGTCTCATATAGCCACCTATGTTCGAAAAACCCAAAGCCCTGCCTGTAACACCAGTCCCGGAGCCACAAGTTGATCTGTTGCCTCTTCCTATCAATTTCTTTATTCACAGTTGCCACTGGTGGGATAGAAGAGAAGACTACTTGTGTTCCTGACCCCTTGAGCTGCTGCCCTAAATCAGCAGCTGTGAAAGATTTGAAGATTAATGGTTATTCTGAGTCCCAGAGAGAAGTCCTGAACAATCATGAGTGGAGCATAAAATGCTCAAGAACTTCAGAAAGAGCTTAGAGCACACTATCAATAATCCTTTTGCACTGTTCTCTACAGTATCTGGCACATCTATATTTTCAGTTCTACTGTGACATGGCAAGATCACACCATTTTCTTTTGCACAAGACTATACAGTAGTCAAGACAGAGTTTAAATGGGTCTGAAAGCTTTATGCTGAAAAGTGCAAATTGTACAAGTCACCTTGCAAGCAGGGGGACCACTGTTTTAATAAACAATGTAGTATCTTAGTGAATATCTGAGTGGTTGTTGTAATGGACAACACCTTAAAGGGATAATCTTTCCTAGTTAATCTGATGATTACATTAGGAAGAACAGTTGATTCAACATTTTACTAGCAATTTTTGAGAGTGGTAGAGCTAAATCTTCCATGTGTCTAGCTATGCCCCACCATCCATAACTCCCAGGTACCAACTGATAACTCGACGGTTTTTGCATTCCCTCCTGAAGTACCATGATACAGTGGGGCAAGAAAGTCTTCTCTTATCAGCCTGTGTTTGATGCCCAATAAAAGTCTACTTCCCATCTACCTCTAGGATTCTGCAGCTTTTGTTTTCTTCGGCTACGAAAGAGAATACTCAGAGTTTTTGAAATCAGCAAACTGAAAGTCTGAGACAGATGAAAAATTGGAGACTGCTCCGCAAAAATTTTAATGTGTAACCAAGCCACGTGGCACAGTTCTGGACCAGAGGAGAGGTTAGTACACAATATGTTGTATTGTCTTTGCAGACGATGTTTGACAAGGTAATAAGCAATACCCAGAGAATAAAACAAGTGGAAAGGTATGTGTGTATGTGTGCACGTGTGTGTGTGTGCTTTTGTGTGCCCACGTATACATGTTTTATATCTATATATCTCCTGCTATGTCACTAAAGATGTCTCAGGTCTTTGGCTTGCTTTTTTCCTTCTGTTTTTCTTCATGGCTATTATGTTTAAATCCCTGTATCCACTATTCTATTTTCTGTCTGAAAGTAATCAGTCTGTTGGGTTTGTTTTTTTTTTTTTTTTTTTTTTTTTATAATGAGCAGTATTTTCAATACAAATTGAAAACAACGGTTGTTCCTGGAAATCAACCAGAGCTATAATTAATATACAAGAAATGCCCCGGGATACTTTATCATTTTTCTGCACTGCATACAAGGCATTTGTTTTCTGGGAAATGTTCATGTATCTGGGATCAGAATAGATGGCAGAGATTAATTTGGGCCAGAGAAATTTAGACACATTAGAAATCTAAGCCAAAAAGGGAAATTTTTTACACTGAGGGTTGTCAAACACTGGAATAGGTTACCTGTAGAGGCTGTGGAGTCACCATCTGTGAAGATATTTAAAACCTAACTGGACATGGTCCTGAGAAACCTGCTCTAGCTGACCCTGCTTAAGCAGGGGACTTGACTGATGGTTTCCAAAGGTCCCTTCAACCTAAATTATTCTGTGATTCTCTCTTATATAGATTTAAATGGGTAGCTTGTGTGAATCAACTTCCCAAATTACTCCATCTTGATCTCATAATGTCTTCTCATAAAACAGTTTTCTGTATGCCATACACCTAACAATTCTGATTATTTGTTTCTGAACACTCTATTTCTTCATCCTTTTCGGGATCGAATCTGAGGAGAGTGTTCCATTGATTTCTAATGTGATACTTGTGCGCTTTGTATCCTGTTCATTATCCATCCTACCAAGTTTGCTTTCTTTAATTGCTGCTGTGAAGTGGAGAGTTCTCTGTAGCTTGAGCTGTCTGCAATGATAATTACTATTTATTCTTTCTGTGAATCTTTCCATTAGCCACCTTAAAGCAATTTACATGGAAAGATGTCTTAAACAGCAACTTTGCCAATTTGTAGGCTTCAAGCTGAAAGAAAAATAAGTGAAATGATTTACCATCATGTTGGTAACACATCTCTAGAGAATGTTAGGATCTTTTAAACTAAATGTTTGTTTTTGTTTGTTACTGCCTCCATCAAAAATCAGGGCAAATCTCAGAAATGTTTTGATAAAGTACGACTTCTTCTATATCATACTTTATTCTGATGTTCTTATGTTCAAACAGGCAGAAATCAATGGATCTCAGTTAGTTTCAGAAAGCCTAGAATTGTCTGATTTGGTCGTCTACTTATGAAGCAAAGACAGGAGAGATTCTGGTTAACAAAACTTTGATGCTAAGTAAAGCTGTCATTACACAAATGAAAAATGTTTCTTGATACCTCAAAGGTGACATTCTTGACACCACTAAAATTGCTAACAAAAGTTTCACATACTAGTTGAGGGCAACATGACACTACAATTGGAAAATTCCTTTGCAGTGAAATTATACAGGAGGTTATTACAGTAAAACATTCAGCTTTGAGCTCTTCCACTCTTTCTCCATTTATACAAGAGTTGTTTTGCGAGTGTGAAAAAGACCTCTGCCTTCTTTGCTAAAATTGCTACTCAGAGACTGTATTGAAGACTAATCACCTGTGGAACTATACCAGACAAGAGGAATATATGCAAGTTGATGCTAAAAATGGTATAAGCACCTCTGTGTATACATTGGCTCTAATGGTGAAATCATGGAATTTTATAATATCATTTATTCTGTAGAAGCCTAATGGACTGGTTCTGCTCTAATGCCAAGTGCAAAACAGTCATTACCAGCAGCAGAAGCAACCCCTCCTAGAAGACAGAACTCCACTGTAAATTCTAAAGTCTTTTCTGTGCTGCAAAAAAGGTATACTTCTTTTACTAAAAAATTTCTAACATCAATAAAGTGGTCTGAACAGCTTCCACAAAACAATAAAACTTAATTCACTTTTGTTAAGAATCACTGAAGGGTTGAACTAAAAGGTACAGAGTTGACCATCTTATTCAGCAGCTAATATCCACCTAGTAAGGATGATGTGGATGTTAAATGATTACAGAAATTTATAGTGATCGAACAATATCATAGAAAAGTCCACTGAGGGTTATTAAGCAGACAGTTGTGGTGTCTAGCTTAAGAAATCCCTAAGTACGAATTTCTGCAGACTGCAGAGTATTTTCAAGAAATATCACTGCTTACTTGTCCCGTTCTTATACTTTATCTTCTATTGACCATGGTCATAGCTGTTCAGCTCAATAGACCTTTGGTGTGATCAATTCTTATATTAGGAAAAAGGTATCGACAGTTTTCAAGAAAATTATTTGTTTGTGATTGTCTTCTTCTTCAAACAAAAAGATAAGACCATTTTAAGTAGTGGGAATCTCAGGGTAGAACCGCTCCAAGCAATGCCAGAGAGGGTAAGACCTGAGTCAGTGAATTTACTAGTACAGTGCCCTCTCTTGGCTAATTAGGTTTCTTCTATCGTGAATCAGTCATAACATCAATACTACTCTTCAGGAATACCTGTTTTTTTTAATATTGGTAGAGCTATTTTCAGTAGAATTCTTAGATTAGCTAACTGATCCAGTTCGTAGTAAGAATTTCACTCTTTAAAAAGCCCTTCAAAATATTTAGACAATTAAGGTCTAAGTCTGTACCTAGCAGATTAATTGAAAAAATGCTTACCAAGGGAGAAAAATAAAGTGTCTGGGATATCATGAAGTGGAACAAAACCAGTATGGTTTCTGCAAATGAAAATCTTGTTTAATAATTATTTTTTATTTTTAAGTTCCCTGAACATATCTATAAAGGCATAGATGAAGCAAAACTGGTTCACATAATTTAATAAAAATACTTAAGAGTCTTTGACATGGTTCTGAATAAGGTTCTATAGAAGAAAAAAGCCAAAAGGGCCAACCATGTCCTGGGGTGCATAACTAACTGGTCAAGGGAGGTCATTGTCCCACTCTACACTGCACAAGTGTGGTCCCACCTCAAGCACTGTGTGCAGTTTTGGGCACCTCAGTATCAGAAGGACATCAAACTATTAGAGTCTGTGCAGAGGAGGGCAACCAAGATGGCGAATGGCCTTGAGGGCAAGACTTGCTCTGATTGGAGATGAGAGGGCTGAGGGGTGACTTCATTGCATTCTATACCTTCCTCAAAGGACACAGTGGAGAGGGAGGTGCTGATCTCCTCTCTATGGTGACCAGCAACAGGACATGAGGAAATGGAATAAAGCTGTGCCAGGGGAAGTTCAGATTGGACATTAGGAAAAGGTTTTTTGCTGAGAGAGTGGTCGTTCACTGGAACAGGCTTCCCAGGGAAGTGGTCATGGCACCAAGCCTGTCAGAGTTCAGAGAATGTCTGGACGATGCTCTTAGTCATATGGTTTAGTTTTAGTTAGCCCTGTGAGGAGCAGGGAGTTGGACTCAACGATCCTCATGAGTCCTCTCCAACTTGAGATATTCTATGATTCTACGAAGCAAAATAATCTTGAGAGGAGTGGCAACATTGTCATGAAGAAAAGTCCAAAGAGCACAATTAAATGACCAGTTAAAAAACAAACTGAAGCAAACCAACCAACTGAACACAGCAAACACTTTACCACACTCAATCTTTTATTAGTCAATGTCTATCAATAGTTTTGAAAGAACAGTAGGACAGAGGTGATTCTACTTATTTAAGTAGCAGAGATCACTAAGTTGTTTAAGTCAGGTAAGGTCACAGAGATTGAAAGAAACTTTGGAGGGGCCTAGTTCAAGGAGTTTACTCATCAACATACTTAAGTGTTTCATTTCACATTGAAAAGGAAAGTTCACACTTTTCCGACATCTCAGAGGGCTCTAAAATTTCTGGAAACAACTCCTACAGCAGACCTGGAAATTTCTCAAGGTTGCTTGGTATGCAGCTGTAGCTGGGAGTCCAAAAAAAAAGTTAGGTTACATGAAGACTAATAGGGTAATTAACATTGACATATAATGCCTTTTTATAATTAATGATACGAGCTCATTTGGAGTGCCCAGTGCTGCTCACCTATCCCAAAAGGGACATCGCAGAACTTAGGTTAGTTCTTAGGATGTTGAAAAGTATGGCCAGCGGACTGGAAGTGCTTGCCTATGAAAAGAAACTGAGCAATTAGTACTGATCACTGAGGAAACAGAAGAAAGAGGCATGATTAAAATATATTACATAAGAAAAGCATTAGAATTATAAAATTATTTTCCTTTGTCTCATAATACAAATGCAAAGAAACATGATGACATTAAAAAGCTGTCAATTAAAAACTGATTCAAGGAGATTTCTGTTCCGTAACTGTAAACTGTGGAACTTATTGCCACAGAAAACTACCAAAACTGAAAATGCAAAAAGAATTAAAAAAAAGATCAATTCATTTAATCGCTATCAACAAGAAGTTAGGAAAATTATCACCATGGTTGCCAGAAATAGCAGGATGCTGGATTCATTGAACTTGGGTATCTTTTGCCTTATTTTGCTAACACATTCTTTTCAGTAGGCTGAAGTACAAGCCCCCAGTACTTATAGCACAGGTCACTTTCAAATACATAGTAAGTGTATTATTATATTTAACCAGTGCTAACCAGTGGAAGAGGATATGCCCCACTTTCCTCATCATGTACAAACTACCAGCTAAAGAGTGGAGAAACACTGGAAAGTGGGTATATTTCCTTTGTGGAAAGAATGAACTAGGTTACTCCAGAGAACAGGATTAAGTTCCAAACTGTGCCCCATTCATCCCAAAAGGCACTGAGGCTGTGTAAGACCTAGATTTTCTACACTAGAAAGTATAATTTTGCACAAACTACTGACTTTCTTACTTTCCTATTAATTTTCAACCTTCTTTCTTACATATAAATTAAATTCTTATTTGTTTTATAAGGTGGCGATGTGAAGGTTTGCTCACCAGAAAAAGGACACAGCTGATTGCATGCTGGTGCTCAGATGTGGTCTGGTACTATTTTAATTTTTAGTATAGGTGGGATCATTCAGATTGTCTGACTTCTGGTAAATCCGAAGAAAACTTTAGCAAGGACATGTTGCCAAGTACTGAACTTTTGCAAAAGGATGTTTTACCTACAAGTGCAGCCTGACCAAATCTCGTTTGATTATTTTATCACTCTCTCTAGGATTATGCTTGTGCCGGCTTCAAAAGCACATCTTCCAAAGCACGGAGTCACTTCTCTTCAAAGAAACAGCTAAGGATATCTTAAATTTTGACAGAACTGTATTGCTGTATACTTCACAATGAACAAATTAATTTCAATATAATAATTAACAAAACCCAAAGAACCATCTTACACAATCATGTCAAGTTTTCATTTCAGATAGTTACTATGCACATTATAAGCAATTCAGATAGAAGTTATATGACGAAAAGTACTTGACATGCTACTGGGTTTTTTTCAGTGGTAAGACTACCTACCTAATTTATTCTGCGGATGGAATATCATTTCTAACAGTGGAAAAACTTCTGTATAAAACTCACCAGATATAACATGATTTTTGAAAGCTTGGTTTGAGCTGCATATTTTCTACAGACTGCCATTGGAAACTTAACTTGCTAAATAAGCACAATTTGAATAAATTATTTTTTTAATATCATAAGACAAACCACAAACAAACAAACAAACAAACTGAAAAGGGATTTGTACTGCATATGAAGGATTTGACTGTCGCGACGGAGGGAAGACAGGGCCACTCAATATGAGTGATCAGCAAGCTTCGTTTATTGATTCACACAGTGGCCTTTTATGTTCTAACATAATTAGCTCATACATATTACAAAAGTTAAGCTCATGATTGGTTAGTTCTTAGAAAGATCAACTCCGCCCTTGGTTCCTTCTTTACAGTTACTTTCATCCTCTTTTCCCATGCCTGAGCAGCTGCAACCTCTCTGTTATCTTACAACAATTATAGTCAAGGACGAGGTGTCTTTACCAGCCCAGTAGTTACGGGGGCTGAATCCGATGTTTCTCAAACTTTTGCTCGGCCAGCTGGATCATGTCTACGTGACCCTTCTCAGCTAGCCATTCTCCCACAATTCCCCCGTTTTTATTTTGAATGACACAGGCTTGGTTAAACATCCGTAACACAAGGGTTTTCATACAAGACAACACACAACTCACACAAAGCAACGCTATTAGTACAATGATTAAGACTAGCAATCCCGTCTGTAAAAGGTTTCTCAGCCATCCGGACAGACCCAACCAGTCTCCAAGAGCACCCCTATAAGGCACGTAGTAAATGGGGAGCGGGGTGTTGCTAGGCTTGCACAAAAGCTGGTCGTGTTGAGTGACCGAGCTAAAGTTATCCACACATTTTCTCGTGGGTCAAACATCTCGCTATATGGGATGGCTCTTATGCTTACAACTAAGGCAACTACTATAAAGCTTTCTATACCTAAATTAACCATTTTCTCTGTTTCAACTTCTAAGCAAATAGCATGCACATAATACCTAGGGGTTACAGACCCCACAGACTGTACAATTAATTTCTGTCTTTGCGACCTCGTGGTTCACACTCAGGCGCAGCGGTCTCAGTCCGTTGGTTTACGGTGATTAGTCGGGTCACCTTCAGCGGCGACTTCAGGGTGGTCGATGGCGGGCCTTACCCAACGGCTGGGAACCCAGATGGTACCTTGTCCCCTATGGTCCATCGTAGAAGGGGTGATTTGCGAGCAAGGGTCAGTCCTCCTACTCCCGCGACCGTGGCGCTGCTCGCGTAGGTCGGCCATTGAGCCGGCCACTTATGCGTGCTGATTATGGAGATGTCAGCGCCAGTGTCTAGAAGAGCAACAAGTGATATAGTTAGGTTGGCGTATTGCACAGCAACCGGGCGTTGTGGCCTTTGGCGCAAGCCGACAGTTAGTAAGGCCATTTGTCCTGTAGATCCAAAGGCTCCTTGCCCTCGTGGCTGCTCTTGCAGCGGTGGAAGGGCTCCCGCAAGATGTGGTAAGGGAATTAATTGCGCCACCTTGGTGCCTTTAGCGATGAAGAGCGGTGGAAATAACGTGTGGGCCATGATCTGGATCTCACCGTGGTAATCCTTATCAATCAGTCCCACCAACACATTAAGTCCCAGCATGGTGGCTGATGAACGGCCTATAAGTAGTGCTCCGACAGCTTGTCCATTGATACAGATTGGTCCTTGAGTGCTAGTAGCAATCCGGACAGGCTTTGAGTCCAACAGGGTACAATCTACTGCTGTTGCCAGGTCCAAGCCGAGGCTTCCGCTTGTGGCTGGTCTGAGCTGAAGGGATTGAGTGCTGCCGGATATGCAGCCGCTTTTTGTGTCGGCGCGGGGCGGCTCTTCCCGCTGAATCGTCCGTTTCCCGGTTTAGAAGCGCGACATGCAGTCTCATTGTGGTTGTCCGACCGGCAGTTTCTGCACCATACTGAGCCGGCGTCGCAGTTCCGTCTGATGTGTCCAGCAGCGCCGCAACGGTAGCATCGTGGGCGAGATGATTCACTAGCATTTAATCGATGAACGGAGGCTTGCAAAGGAGCAAGGGCTGCAAGAACTTGACTCTGCGTAGCCTGCGCGTGTTCCTTTAAACTATTCCCTAGTTCCTTTACTGCCTCAACTAACATTGCCTGTGGCCCTACCGGTACCTGAGCCATCCTTTCTAGTCCTTCCTCGATAGTCCATGTCCCTGGCAATGTAGCCAAGATGTTGCGTGTGGCCGGATTACTATTTTGTATAGCACACTGCTTTAGTATAGTGCCTCTGAGATAATCGGGCACCCCGGCCGCCTGTATGGCGTTTGCTATTCGATCGATAAACAGGCCAAATGGTTCCTCTCTTCCTTGCTTAATACCCATATATGAAGGGATTCCTTTTTTTTTTTTTTTTTTTTTTTTTTTTTTTTTTTTTGAGTGAACAGCTTTTTTCTCTCTCTCTTTTTTTTTTTTTTTTTTTTTTTTTTTTTTTTTTTCCAGCTCGGTTTGCAACGGGGCGTTAGCGACTGCCCGCCATGGCTTTATCAACTTTTTGGCTGATTTATTATCGCATATAACTTCGTCAAACAATTTATCCTCATATTTACGCCATTCCTCGTGTTCAAAAACTGTATCTGGATTATCAAAGCAACCTCTCGCTACTCCATACGCTGATAACCCAGGCAACTCCCTTTTACAATTTATACCCTGAACGCTTCGCTTTTCTAAAAAGCATTTGAGCAAATCGTACGCCGCTTGTCTGTTCATACCTTCGTTATCTATACCCTAAATGCTCCGCTTTTCTAAAAAGCATTTGAGCAAATCATACGCCGCTTGTCTATTCATACCTTCGTCAGCGCGCTGTTGCAGCCTTCCAGACTTCGGCGGCGCGTAGCCGGCAGGACACTCTCTATAGGTGCTCCAGGGCGCGGGGACCTTTTCCTTTAATCCCTTTCGCTCTCGGGCGCGGGGACCTTTTCCTTTAATCCCTTTCGCCTCCTGCGCTGCTTACAGGACCAGCACTGAGACTCCGTTGACCGTGGCTCGCAGGTTCAGCCCTCTGTAGGGTCCCTGTTTCGGGCGCCATTTGTCGCGACGGAGGGAAGACAGGGCCACTCAATATGAGTGATCAGCAAGCTTCGTTTATTGATTCACACAGTGGCCTTTTATGTTCTAACATAATTAGCTCATACATATTACAAAAGTTAAGCTCATGATTGGTTAGTTCTTAGAAAGATCAACTCCGCCCTTGGTTCCTTCTTTACAGTTACTTTCATCCTCTTTTCCCATGCCTGAGCAGCTGCAACCTCTCTGTTATCATACAACAATTATAGTCAAGGACGAGGTGTCTTTACCAGCCCAGTAGTTACGGGGGCTGAATCCGATGTTTCTCAAACTTTTGCTCGGCCAGCTGGATCATGTCTACGTGACCCTTCTCAGCTAGCCATTCTCCCACATTTGACCAAAGAATGACAAGGAAAAGCTGAAGTATTTGTACTAATCAGGGAGGAATTGGACTTAACTAACTCATGTAGAGCATTTGCTATTTTCATTGAGTGACTTTCAAGTCTCTAACACACTTGACTGAATCTTACT
This sequence comes from Numenius arquata, assembly GCF_964106895.1. NCBI lineage: Eukaryota > Metazoa > Chordata > Aves > Charadriiformes > Scolopacidae > Numenius > Numenius arquata. Next base: position 43,836,119 of record NC_133579.1, read on the forward strand.
CGATTTTGTGCTTGAAATGTTTTACTAACAGTCCACTGAGGTGTGAAAGTACAATAAGTTCTTACTATGGGAGGAAAGGTACATTTCTTAGGAGTACAACTGAACTAAAAATAGATTACTATTTCTCCCACATGAAATATGCTACTCCATACAACAGGGACACATTTATTACTGGGTACTAAGATCCTATCAATGTTCCTCCTTATCAGCTGTGGCAAGTCTTTATCACAAATATAATTTATAAAAGAAACCACCAAAACTTTGACCTCCTATTGTCAGATACACTTTAAGGAACAATTTTGTTTAAGATTTAATACACAATCTAAAATAAATAAATAATCAACAAGTATACCTTTTGTATATTTGCTTTTTCCAATTTGCAACTTACTTTGAGGACTGATCATCTTCTGAGGCATGGCTTCATAATTATGATTATTTATTCTGTGAAATTGTTTTTCAGGCTCTATGCAATTTTAGGCAAATAGTACTGTGCCTAAAGAATACCCGTACCAAATAATCTGCCTTTGTTTAAATCAATGGAAGATTTCATGGCTTGTTGACAAATCCACGATGCTGTAATGCACATCATTTCAGTATTTTCTATTTTTAGTAACGAAAGCAATACAGGGCTTTACATGAAATTATGAAAACTGGCAAAAGCTGAAGCTTTATTTTTCTGTTTCACATTTCAAATGTTACTGTGAATGGGAAATATTTAGATCTGTTTAAGCAATAAAAGTAAATGAGATTATATATTTTTTGAAGTACTAGACACTGCGCAGATCAAATCCTTTTCCATCTAGTCTTGCCAGCAGCAGGTCATCTGATAATGATTCTCAAAATGAACTGATTTTCAAAAGCAAAGTACATTTTGCTGAGTAAAGATAATGTTTCTGTGACTTCAGATAACTGACTCTTGGAAACTAACACAATTCTTTGTTGTCTCAATTAGAGCTCGGAGAGCTTGGAGAAAGCCCAGATGGAGACCAAAGCTGTCTGAGTGGCTTTGTCAGTTTATCTGGGTTTTTTTTAGAGTAGATCTGAAGCTGGTAGTAACAGATATGTTAAGAGGCCAACATTTTCCATTATTACTCTTCTTTCAATTGTTTCTAGCTTTACCACAGTATACCTGCTTAATTTTAATTTCTCCATTTTTGGTCTTTATCTGTTGTTCTCAGCCCCAGCAAAGCTTGATCAAAACCTGTTCTGTTTTTCCTGGAGCTAGGGGTCAGAAAACGTGATTCTGGCAATTTCAGTAATATCAGTCTTTTTTTTCTGAATAAATCATCAATTTTTCAGTATTGGGGATATTGGCTATGTTTCAGTTCCTCCCTGACTTACAGGCAGTGTGTGTGCAACACCAAGCCATTTAAATATTTGGGCTACATTAATCTTAATTTTCCAGCACCAATATATAGTGGAGCCATCAGACAGGAAGTCCAAAGTCTGAAACACAGGAAGTCCAGTGGTCAGTCAGGGTCTGGGGACATCCCTACAGAAGCTCACCTAGGTTTGATGGAAACAGAAACTAAAGAATATTCTTGTTGGTGAATACACAGGAGAGTCTGAACAGCACCCTGGATTTACTGGAAAAACCTAAAATCATGCCAGGATATGCCCACAAGCTCCAAAGATTGCAAATACCTTTGTTCCTTGACCATGAAATACTCAAATCATACACAATTTCAAACAGCAGAATTCCTCTGAGCTTTCTGCATCAACATCCCATTGAGACTGGGAAACAAAGATTTAATGAGTGGAAGGTTTCTCTTTTTTACTTTTTGAAGGCCCTCAAAAAGCCCTTTTAAAGCATGTTATGACCCCCATTACTGAGCAGAGCCTCAGCAAAAGGTAAGACTAGTAAACTGGTCTTGCCACAGTACACGGGCAAGTACCGTGCAGTCATGTGTGTGCATTCTGGGTAGATGCACAGTGGGACAGGAGCACCCAGGCAGCTGTACTGGCTCTGCTTGCTCCTGCTACCGGCAGATTGAGCTACTCCTGCATCCTAGCTGCGGTGCGCCTTGAAACTTACAGATGTGTCAACTGGATGTAAATACAAAACATTAATCATACGAAAGTAGTCATCAGGAACCCATATTCACAACTCTGATGTTACCAGTGGCACTGTTCTCTGTGAATGAGAAATAAAAGCCAAAAAACCCCTTTCAAACTCTGCATTCTGCTTTTCCAGATAGCCTACCTCAAAAATAGTGTGATTGCATGCTCAGAAAAAATTTCTAGAAGATGCCATTCAGAATATTAGAAAGAAGAGAGTAGAGACTGCATATCAATAGCAAGGACTGGACGAGCAGAGAAACATCCATTTTCCATTGTCAAGACACAGCTTTTACTTTGGATATTCTTTGTTCTGTCAACGGTCTCATTCCAATTCTCTCCTTCAAGGTATCTTGTCCTCAGCTGAAGCCACTTACTCTGTTTTCTCCAGTCTCAGCTAAAAGTAAAAAACTATCAAGTATAATGACACTTGATTTAGACTTGCAGAACACCATATTTTTCACTCTGTTTATGTCTTAAATATCTTTCCCAAACCCCAATACAGTTCTTGTCTGAATGAAAACAGTCAGTTCAGGTTTATGAAACCTGAAGTGCTTGAAACCAGTGAAGTCCCAACCCAGCTGGAGCTTGCTGGTAGTAATAATGCAAATGATGATATAAATAACAATAATAAAATAGTAGCATAACCATATTTTTAAAAATTTCTTTTGAAGAATACAGAATAATACATAGTGATAGAGAAATTCCATAGAAAAATCTTGCATAGAAGGAATTCGTATAGCAAATCCCATATGTCATCATGTCATTACGTTCCTCATTGCTTTCCTTGGTATAGGTTTCCTGCAAAGGAGCTTCATTAATTTACCCCCATCAGGAACCAGAGCTGTGCATGGCTTGTTCCTACTTGGTTACATCTCACAGCTCCAAGTTTAAGATTACATGTTTAATTCTTTCAATGAATTTAAAGTTCTTTTTATACCTGTTGTGAGTCACTTCCAGAAGATGCATTTCACATATTTTAGTTGACATTAAAAGAAAATGGACATTGATTTTTTTGAGTATTCACAACATCTTTTCCCTAGCTGACACTTTGTAAGGTTTGTGTGCATAAATGCCAGACCCAGTGAAAATAAAAAAGCATTCACAAAATTTTGGGTTTGGCTTATTTTGACTTTAATTGAAAAAGCACTGACAAATTGTATGATTTCATCTTAGCAGAGGGCATGGCTGTATTTTGTCTATGTGGTGCTCTGAGGCCTATGGAAATGTACTGGTTTAGAACAAAAACTTCTACAGAACACAGACATGAAGAAAACCTAAATCTGTCTCATTATTGCAAGATGACAACCATCTAAAGAGATGTAAATAAGTAAATCATATTCAAATTTGCCAACTACAAACTATAACAAGAAAAAAACATTTATGCAACCAAGTCAGTTAATAGATTTGCAAGTGATTAACTCTCTTCTACACAGCCTTGTGGTGATGGTGATTTAACCGAGTCACAGCCATGTCATCATGTGGTGGCCTGTAAGTAGTCTGCTTCAGACTAAATTGGAGCTACAATAACATGTGTTTGTTTCTATTTATGCAACAGTGCTATAGGATATACATGCAGAAGATATGCTATGCAAGCCACAAGCCATCGTCTGTGATGACACTATGACTATTTTTCTACTTTTGCATTTAGATAAATGAGAACATTATGTCCTTATAATCAAAACTTCACTCATCAGCATCACTTTTCTTGTTCTAATGCTATTTTTTATAACTCAGTAACTACTGAAGGGAGAAATTATTGCCATTTTTTTTTTTTTTGTCATCAGATAGTCTGTCAGACAGCAGCCTAAATCTATATTCAGGTACACTGCTGTCGCTGACAGCAGAACTTGACCTTTTCAAAATATATGTGCATGGTTTTATTCGTCTGGTCTTAGTTTAAGGCTGGGGGAGGACAGGAGCATACTGAAAACTTGCCAAGAGGCTGGTATCATTTTGGATATGCAGAGAAGGTATCCAGATTTGAGAATAATTAAATTAGGATGACGTTTGGATTAACAAATACATTGTCTAGACTGCATGCAGTAGTCCTACACTAATGACTTAATGAAAGTACACTAGCATTACCACAGTTTCAAGTAAGTGTTTCTACAAAGCATAGTCACATAGCCATGCATGTAGCTAGCACAGGTATTAAAGAAGATTAAAGCCAAATCACAGGATTTATCACAGGATGAATTCAAGAGATCTACAGATCATAGTTGGATTCATGAAAATGGAAATCTATTGAACAGAAAAAACACAACATTACATCTCACGTTTACTGGTGGACTGTTAATTAATAAAATAATAAACGAGTGAACAGCCAAAATCCTTGATTGCTTGTTTGTATTTTTTTTGTTGGTTTTTACCTTTAATTACCTTGGAATTTTTGTCAACTTCCTCATAACATGAGAGTTTTAAAATAGGGAAGGATACTTGCATTCTCCTAACCTTGAGAAAATCCTATTCAAGTGTCATGTTTCTAAACTGAGAAGAAACCAAATCACTCCTTTAGTTTCCCAGTTTGCTTTGTTATCTGTGCCGTATTAATCAGTGCACTGTTTAAAATGTGTATTATCATAAAATCATAGAATCACTTAATAGTTTGAGTTGGAAGGGACCTTAAAGATCATCAAGTTCCAACCCTCCTGCCATGGGCAGGAACACCTCCCACTAGACCAGGTTGCTCAAAGCCCCATCCAGCCTGGTCTTGAACACTTCCAGGGATGGGGCATCCACAGCTTCTCTGGGCAACCTGTTCCAGTGTCTCACCACCCTGACAGTAAAGAATTTCTTTCTGGTATCTAATCTAAATCTCCTCTCTTTCCATTTAAAACTGTTACCCCTCGCCCTATTGCTACATGTCCTTGTTAAAAGTCCCTCTGCAGCTTTCTTGTAGACCCCCTTCAGATATTGGAAGGTTGCTATAAGGTCTCCCTGGAGCCTTCTCTTCTCCAGGCTGAACAACCCCAACTCTCTCAGTCTGTCTTCATAGGAGAGGTGCTCCAGCCTTCTGATCATCTTTCTGGCCCTCCACTGGACTTGTTCCAACAGGGGGGCTCCAGAGCTGGCCACAGTACTCCAAGTGGGGTCTCATGAGAGTAGAGTAGAGAGGCAGAATTACCTTTCTCAATCTGTTGACCATGCTTCTTTTGACGCAGCCCCGGATGCAGTTGGCTTTCTGGGCTGCAAACGCACATTGCCAGCTCATGTTGAGCTTCTCATCAATCAACACCCCCAAGTCCTTCTCAGCAAGGGTGCTCTCAATTCATTCTCTGTCCAGCCTGTATTTGTGCTTGAAATTGCCCTGACCCAGGTGCAGGACCTTGCACTTAGCCTAGTTGAACTTCATGAGGTTTGCACAGGCCCACCTCTCAAGCCTGTCCAGATCAGTCTGGATGACATCCCTTCCCTCCAGCATGTTGTCTGTGCCACACAGCTTGGTGTCGTCAGCAAACTTGCTGAGAGTGCACTCAATCCCACTGTCCATATCGTCAACAAAGATGTTAAACAGCACCGGCCTCAGCACTGACCCCTGCAGAACACCACTTGTCACTGGTCTCCTTCTTCCTGGTTAGCACACATTATACTGGAACAGCAGTACTTTAACAGAAGTCTTCCATTCTGTCAGCCTCTGAGGAGGAGGTTCAAGATTTTATAAATTGATACTACAAACCGATCATCAGTATATCATTTAACTCTCTAATTCAAAGTCTGATGGTAGATCGGATAATTAATATTTTAAGTAAAAGAGATGTCTACTTTTCACAGAATCACAGAATCACAGAATCTTAGTGGTTGGAAGGGACCTTTGAGATCATCGAGTCCAACCACATTAAAAAAAAAAAAAAACAAAAACACACAAACAAACAAAAAAACACAACACAAAACCAAACAAACAACAACACCCCCCCCCAAAAAAAAAAAAAAAAAAAAGCAGCATCCATCAACCAAACCCCACACACAACACCCCACCACAAACCAACAATCCCGGGCACTAGATCATGCCCTGAAGAGCCACGTCTACACGTTTCTTAAATACCTCCAGGGATGGTGACTCCACCACCTCCCTGGGCAGGCTGTTCCAGTGCTTGACCACTCTCTCAGTAAAGTAATTCTTCCTAATATCTAATCTAAACCTCCCTTGCCGCAGCTTCATACCATTTCCTCTGGTCCTGTCGTTATTCCCTTGGGAGAAGAGGCCAACCCCCGCCTCTCTACAGTTTCCTCTCAGGTAGTTGTAGAGGGCAATGAGGTCTCCCCTCAGCCTCCTCTTCTCCAAACTAAACATGCCCAGTTCCCTCAGCCTCTCCTCATAGGACTTGTTCTCCAGACCCCTCACCAGCTTGGTGGCTCTCCTCTGGACACGCTCCAGCACTTCAATGTCTTTCCTGTAGTGAGGGGCCCAAAACTGAACACAGTACTCGAGGTGAGGCCTCACCAGTGCCGAGTACAGAGGCACGATGACTTCCCTGCTCCTGCTGGCCACGCTATTCCTGATACAGGCCAGGATGCCGTTGGCCTTCTTGGCTGCCTGGGCACACTGCTGGCTCATGTTAAGCCGGCTGTCCACTAACACTCCCAGGTCCTTTTCTGCCGGGCAGCTTTCCAGCCACTCTTCCCCAAGCCTGTAGCGTTGCTTGGGGTTGTTGTGGCCGAAATGCAGAACCCGGCACTTGGCCTTATTTAACCTCATCCCATTGGCCTTGGCCCATTGGTCCAACCTGTCCAGGTCCCTCTGTAGAGCCTTCCGACCCTCAAGCAGATCAACACTCCCACCTAGCTTGGTGTCATCCGCAAACTTACTGAGGGTGCACTCAATCCCCTTATCTAGATCATCAATGAAGATATTGAACAAGACTGGCCCCAAAACTGAGCCCTGAGGGACACCACTGATGACCGGCCGCCAACCAGATTTTGCTCCATTAATCACAACTCGCTGAGCACGGCCATCCAGCCAGTTTTTTATCCAGCGGAGGGTACACTTGTCTATGCCATGATTCTCCAGTTTCTCCAGGAGAATGCCGTGAGGGACGGTGTCAAAGGCCTTACCAAAGTCCAGGTAGACAACATCCACAGCCTTCCCCTCATCGAGAAAGCGGGTCACATGGTCATAGAAAGAGATCAAGTTGGTCAGGCAGGACCTCCCTCTCATAAACCCATGCTGGCTGGCCCTGATCCCTTGGCTGCCCTGCACGTGCCTTGAGAGCTCACTCAGGATGATCCTCTCCATGATCTTTCCCGGTACCGAGGTCAGGCTGACAGGCCTGTAGTTTCCAGGATCCTCCTTCCGGCCCTTCTTGTAGATGGGCGTCACATTGGCCACCCTCCAGTCATCTGGCACCTCTCCTGTTGACCAGGATTGTTGATAAATAATGGAGAGAGGCTTGGTGAGCTCTCCTGCCAGCTCTCTGAGAACCTTTGGGTGAATGCCATCCGGCCCCATAGACTTATGCGTGTCCAGGTGCATAAGCAAATCATTAACTACTTCCTCATGGATTACAGGGGAGTTGTTCTGTTCTCCATTCTTATCTTCCAGCCCAAGAAGCTGAACTCCCTGGGGGTAGCTGGTCTGACTATTAAAGACAGAGGTAAAGAAGGCATTAAGTATCTCAGCCTTCTCCTCATCCTTGGTTGCAAGGTTTCCCCCCGCATCCAGTAAGGGATGGACATTCTCTGTCACTCTCTTTTTGTTGATGTATTTATAGAAACTTTTTTTGTTGTCCCTTATATTAATGGCCAGGTTGAGTTTTACTGTGACAGCAGCTCAGAGAATCTCTCTGTACACTTTTGGATGTATAGTTTTTTAAGTACTCGAAATTATAAGAAAGTACTTTAGAAATCAGCAGCAGAAGTTAGGTTTATGGAAAGATCGGAGGTAGCTTAGAGGCATATTTGTGCTTTGGATATATTTGAAAGGAAAAAACCCAGGAAGTGCTTTACTGAAAGCCTTCATCGGTACTTAGACCACAAATACTCATATTTTTTCTGCCCCTCTCTCTCTCTCAGAGACAATTATAATTTCGTAGTGTCCTTCTACTTTTGGAGTAGACCTCATAAAGGCTGATCTGAACCCAATTAATGACATTACCAAAGTTGTTCTTGATTACTGATTGTATAAATGACACCAGACTCTACATCAGACTGGGGTTTTGAAACAACAAGCATACTATCTGTAAAAGTACTTATGGACCTGAGGTATAAAGTAGCTGTGTTATACCTTATATATATGAAAGGCATTAATGAAAGTGGGACATGTACAGTCGTTGTACAATTTTTTATAGGCCTGCTCTGCATGATCAGAAATTCTCTGGAAGAACATGCCTGACAACCAAACCTTAAATGAAATTCTGAGCATGTGGAGTAAAGTGAAATCAGTTCTAAATTCCCATTACTTTCTTTCTCTACTATTCTGCAGTCACTATAACAACACACCCCTGTTTGTGCTGTTTCCTCTGCCTCCATGGGGCGTCACAGTCGGACTATTTCACTGGAGTTGAAAGAGTTTAAAAATACATGAACATCTAAGGTCTTAAGATATACTGGGTCCAGAATTTTCCAGTTAACCTGTGGGTCACAAAAAAAGCCTACAATTTGTGTACCCTGACAAATGTACTATTCAAGTTGAATATCCCTTCCAGAAATGCTGCAAGGCTTAATTAATTAGTGAATATAAACTGTTCAGGATCTTGAGATGAAGACTACTGTATAATTCCTTGGATTTACTATTGTGTTGGTTGGTGATAATGATGTTTTCCTTCTCTCTTCTGGGAGAAGAAACAAAAAATAATTATTCCAAACTTGAATTTCTGACTATGAAGATGGGAGATTTGTTTGCTCCTTTTTCATTTCCTCCTATCTAACTTTGAATTTAAAAATCTAGTTTTCTTCACTAAGGGCATATGAAGGATTTGGTTACTTTTCTTTAATCATCTGAGCTGTCTACCAATAGTGGAAGCGAATACTCTAAAGTAGGCTGTCAAGAGTGTAGCTGATATCATACCGGGCAACCATTGCAGTTGAAAATGCAGAGACATGTCTCCATCACAAGTCTGTAAATTATGACTGTACTCCAACGTTTCAACTGAACTGAGTTCAGGGGTGCATCCACATAAGAAGCAAATGAGTTGGAAGTTGTTTTTTATAACCTGGAGACCATAGCTCACTTATGTTTAAGGAAAGTTAAATTTTGTTCATCACAAAAATAACAAAAGTCACAGAATGGTTTTAGATCTATTTGTTTTAAAAAAACCACCCAAACAACACTTTAAAGGAAAAGGAGTTTCACAGCTAAAGCTATCCTCAATTAAAATGAATCTGATAACTTTTTTATAGCTGTTGTCTATCTAAAATGTAATATTGTATTCCTGGACTGTAAGCCAATCCTCCCAATAAAAGAAAAAAAAAAGAATAATCATTTCTTTGATTCACAATAAAGGGATCCCTTATCTGAAAACAAGTATCCCTGTTAGTTAGTTGGTGCTGAACAATATATTACATTGCTGATTTGTGATGTATACACAGTTTACCAGCTTCTTCCTATGGTCCAAACTGATTTGAGAAAACATAATGAAAGGGATCACATTTTGAATTACCTTTTCTGCCTATTAATGAACCTTAACCTTCTCTATAAGATGCTGAATTTTATTTGCATGAGGTAAAAATTCACATTAAAAGTGGATTTTTTTCCAAAGGTTTAGTGCATGAACTAGCTACCTAATAGTAGGATACTGTGGATAAATATATTTATATGGTTTTGAAGTGAATGGTCAAATTAATGAAAAAATCCACCGAGGACTGTTAAAGGTATCACCCTTGGCTCAAATATGCGCTGCACATTGTTGGAGACTGGGAGAATATCAGCATGTAGTTTACCTAATCTTACACTTTTTGCTAAGTGTCTGATCTTGGGTGCAGTCAGAGGCAGGCTGCTGGGTAACAGAGATCTTTGACTGGATGGGATATAGCTGTTCTTCTGGCCCTGTGGTTAATCCAGGCAAGGTCCACATAGATACTTCCCTTGCTACAGGAGAGAAAAGCTGAAGTCTAGAGCTCAGCGTCATTTAGAAGATCTGTTCCAAAATATTTTTCAGCACAGCATTTAAGCTACCTGAACTGCCTGTCCCTAGCTTAACCCAAACATAATTATTCCTAAAATGACATCTCACCCATCGTTACTTTATTTGCTTGAGCTGAATGTGAGGTCAGCTTAATTTGCTTGGCTCCACCTTGCACAACATTGTGCAGGCATGGTTTGTGAAGTACTGTGCCATAGCCAGAAGTGGATGTAAAATAACAATATTTCATTGTTAGTTCCCAGAAAAGATACATTTGGAGTGTGGAAGAAGGAGATTTAAAATCAATGTGCCATTTAATTGCTTTTATTTCCTCAAATGGCTGACCAATGAAAAAGCCATTTTGTTTTAAATGTGGATTTTGGTGAACCATATCCTCAAACAGAAAGAAAGGAAAATCATAGGCCTTTAATTTTCTTTCCCTCTGGCTTTGTATTGCTCTGGGACTACTAAGTTTTGTAGCATCCAAATTGTCAAAGTGACTGTATGAGATGTAACATTTAAGGACCTTAAGTAGTTGTAAATCAAAGGTGTCCCATAATTTACAGTACATTTATTTTAAAAAATCATTTTTATATAGTATCTTTCAACCCAAATGATCTCACAGCATTTTACAAACTGGATTCACTTCCATCAGCACTGAGATTCAGCCATCTCTGAGATGGCGATACAGCAACTTCAGCTATCACAGAGACAAACTCACATATCGACTAAGATTGTTGAGACAAATTCTGTCATGAGAGCAGCTGTCACATCATTTTCATCTGCTGAGAATGTCGGTTTTTCAGAAGCTTGGTTCCAGGAGTCTCTTCTTCCCTTATGTCATATAATCTGTGTAATTTGTCTACAGCAGATAAAGTGATGAACAGGATCTCCTGCCAAGCAAGTGAACTTGCCAAACCATGTCATGACTTAGTGGCAAAGGAGAGTCTTGGCGAGACTTTGATAGTTACTTACCAAAGCACATTCTTTCCAACTTCTTACTCTTTGGCACTTGTGTTATGCACAGAAGAAACAAATTTCCTCATCTTTGATCCTCTGAACTCAAGAGAACTGGTCCTCCTAGGAGTACATGCCAGTAGGAGTATAACCCAGTCACATGCACCTCCTACTGCTTCCTCCCACTGGACTATTCCGAGCTTCCCTATTTGAGGATCTGCCCTGCGCACATACAGAAACTGAAAACCATGTCTCATCCCTGCTGCTTCTTGCCTCTTTGGGTTAAACATAGTCAAATGGAACAACACACAGATCAAAATTTTCCCTTTTTATAACATCAATTAAATGATATAATTATAGACACCAAGCAATTACAATGCTTATACTAAAGAACAGGTATAGACATGTCAGGCAGTTCACTCATCTTATCCTTTGATGTGAAAAAATTGAATAGTTTTAAAGAATGAAATGTGGTTAAAATGAAATGGAACTTGAGTTTACCAGTTCTGAATAGTGATGTGAGTGCTTCCACTATTTATATACCCTCATTCAGCAACATTGATTTATATAAGCTGTAGAACAGAAGACATTATATTTGAAATGAGAGCTATTCAATGTTTTAAAAAAAATATTCCAAAAGATGTTGCAAACAACAGGCAGTGAATTTGCTTTGTTAAATCCAGCATGTTTCAAGAATAATAGAACAAATAATTTTTCATCTATTGAAGTTGGTGTTGAGGAAAGGTATTTCGTTGTCTGATATTTGTCATTCAATATTTGTTGTGCTCCTGTTTAAAACATTTCAGTCTCCTTAATAAGAGCAGAAACAAACTATCAGATGTAGAAGATCACACCATGCACAGCAATTAGTGGAAATATAGTGTATAAATAACTCATAGATATAACTTGCATGAAATGTGTAACAAATGCAGTAACAGAAATTACTGCATTTTTCTCCTTTTTATAACAATTCATCAGATGTTGAAGATGCCAAAATTATTCATATACAATGGACTGCTGGAAAGGTGGTTGGCCCAAAACCTATGGCCAGGTATAATTTAAAATGTTGTCTATAATCAATATGATTGTAGGAAAGGTTCTGAGAAGGTGTAAGATAGTTCAACCCCATTCCCTGAATGGGGATAATTAGACACTCTCTAGGGTTTTTGTCTAGCTTACATATATACACAACTATACACCAATAAGTAAAATTTACTTCTGTGTCCTGATACTGATAGGGGACTGTGTCAGTTTAAGAGTTTATATTATGCAGAACTGTTGAGAACTTGTTTTATGAAGAGGCCATTAACATATTAGGAGATATTCTACACTACAGCCAGGAGATGACTTTCAAAAATTTTCCTAGACTGAAACACAAGCTAATGGAGACTTAAACCTTGTTTTGCTTGGTGTTCAGCAATGTAAGCTTGCTTGGCATTCCTCTGCTAATACTGCAGGACTCTGGATCACCTAAGGAACCTGAAGGTGCATAAATCCATGGGACCTGACGAAATCCACCCACAGGTCCTGAGGGAGCTGGCGGACGTAGTTGCTCAGCTGCTTTCCATCATATTTGAGAAATTGTGGCAATCTGGTGAAGTTCCCGCCGACTGGAAAAAGGGGAACATAACCCCGATATTCAGAAAAGGAAAAAAAGAAGACCCAGGGAACTCTAGGCCAGTCAGTCTCACCTCTGTGCCTGGCAAGATCATAGAGCAGATCGTCCTGGAATCTCTGCTAAGGCACGTGGAAAATAAGGAGGTGATTGGAGACAACCAGCACGGCTTCACCAAAGGCAAATTGTGCCTGACAAATTTGGTGGCCTTTTACAATACTGCCACAGACTTGGTGGACAAGGGCAAAGCAACACACGTCATCTACCTGGACTTATGCAAGGCATTTGACACTGTCCTGCATGACATCCTGTTCTCAAAATTGGAAAGTCATGGGTTTGATGGATGGATCACTCGGTGGATAAGGAACTGGCTGGATGGCCGCGCTCTCAAAGGGTTGTGGTCAACGGCTCAATGTCCAAGTGGCGGCCAGTGACGAGTGGTGTTTCTCAGAGGTCAGTACTGGGACCAGTGTTATTTAACATCTTTGTCCGAGACATGGACAGTGGGACAGAGTGCACCCTCAGCAAGTTTGCCGACGACACCAAGCTCGGTGGCACAGTTGACACGCTGGAGGGAAGGGATGCCATGGAGAGGGTCCTGGACAGGCTTGAGAGGTGGGCTTGTGCAAACTGCATGAAGTTCAACCAAGCCAAGTGTAGGGTCCTGCACCTGGGACGTGGCAATCCCAGGCACAAATACAGGTTGGGCAGAGAATGGCTAGAGAACAGCCCTAAGGAGAAGGACTTGGGAGTGCTTGTGAATGAGAAGCTCAACATGAGCCAGCAGTGTGCACTGGCAGCCCAGAAAGCCAACCGCATCCTGGGCTGCATCAAGAGAAGTGTGGCCAGCAGGTCAAGGAAGGTGATTCTGCCCCTCTACTCTGCACTCGTGAGACCCCACCTGGAATACTGTGTCCAGCTTTGGAGTCCTCAACACAGGAAGGACATGGACCTGTTGGAACGGGTCCAGCGGAGGGCCACGAAGATGATCAGAGGGATGGAGCACCTCCCCTATGAAGACAAGCTGAGAGAGCTGGGGTTGTTCAGCCTGGAAAAGAGAAGGCTCCGGGGAGACCTCATAGCAGCCTTCCAGTATCTGAAGGGAGCCTACAGGAGAGCTGGAGAGGGACTCTTTGTCAGGAGATGTAGTGACAGGACAAGGGGTAATGGTTTTAAATTGGAAGAGGGGAGATTTAGATTAGATATTAGGAGGAAATTCTTTACTGTGAGGGTGGTGAAGCACTGGAACAGGTTGCCAAGGGAAGTTGTGGATGCCCCATCCCTGGAGGTGTTCAAGGCCAGGCTGGATGGGGCTTTGAGCAACCTGGTCTAGTGGGAGGTGTCCCTGCCCATGGCAGGGGGGTTGGAACTCGATGATCTTTAAGGTCCCTTCCAACTCTAACCATTCTATGATTCTATGATTCTATGATTCTTTGGATGCGACTCTTTCCCTGGAGGTGTTTGGGTGACAGATGTCTGTATGTTCTACTGAACCCTCAGGGCCTTCTCCAGATCAGCTGTTGTGACTTCTGCATCTCCCATATCATCTTGACAGCTTCAGTAATTAGCCTCCTGCATCCAGCCTTTGATTGCTGATGATGAGTCCTGCCTGCCATGACTGCAGAGGCCGTGGCAGATTGCCTTCTCCAAAGATATTTGAAGTCCTCTCTCTCAGCACTACAGCTTCTCGGGTTAAAGTAAAACTTTAACAGAGGAACAACTGTCTTCCTCCTCACCCTGCACAGTGAGTGGTACCTTGCTGACTCAAACTTTTAGACCACTATTTGAAAACAACTGAAGCTGCTTACTATTACAATGTCAGCTTACTACTTCAAACAACCCACATGCTTACATGCCTTATAGCATCTCTCTTGCCTTGTGCTGTAGCATTCATTCTGTCTCTCAGAATAACTGGAAAATAAAATTACTAAGTTCAGATACTTTCCCATTTCAAACCAGCATGAATTCATGCAATTTTTAGTTTATGTTGTCTGTTGATTTAACAACTCACATTTCACTTTTTCTCAGCACTTACGTTCTCTCTCAGGCTATTTTTTTCTAATACTCATAGCATGGAATTGTTCTTCCTCTTTGAGATGGTTCAATTTTCTAATAACGCACATTTTAAAAAAAAAATTAATCCAGATATTAACTCTTTGTGGTTAAGTTTTCTGTACCATCTGTAGTTGTGTACTTGCTCATATTACTTAAGGTTTGCTTTTTTTCTGAGATCTCATCCATATTTTCAATCTGCTGTCAGATATCACTTTGTAATACCGTGTGTCTTTTACCTGAATTTTTTCTATTGATTTTCTAAACCACGGCACTCTTGAGTTGTAGTCTTGCTTTCTGTCAGATACTTGTCTGAACTTGTCTGTACACTCTATGAAGAACATTTCTTTCAACCTAGCAACATTTTTCATACCCATGAGGACATTTTTAAATGTGGATCCTGCGATTGAACATATAAGCATAGGAACCTGAATTTTTCAAACTGAGCATATTGTGAATATTTTAGGAGAAATATATAAAATATTCTTCAGTGCTTACAATATTATAAATTAATGCATTTATAATTTAAAGAAAAAATCTATACAGAAAATACACACAAAGATGATTAAATTCATGAAGTAAGTTAATAAATAAGTGCAAGTATCCCTATATAACTTCCATTTGCCATAAGGGGGATTTTCAGGTTCGGTTTACAGAAAACTAAATATCTTTTTTAAAAATACTTTTATTCATAAGACTTATCATTTTTATGTCAAAGATCTGCTATTTTGGAGCAGTAGTTCACAACATCTTTATTTTCCTTCCAGAGTGGCTTAACTTTTATAGCTAATTGTTGTTCTTTTTAGTCTTTTGTTAGGGAATGGTGCTGAGAATATTGACGTTTCTCTCGTCTTCCTTCCTCATTTTCAGTTTCCCTGAATTTTTCCTTTATTTCTGCTGTGTTCAATGAATCACTTGCAGTGCTGATGCTCAGCAGGAGAGAAGCTGACTTTGCGAGATGGGGCAGGGGAGTGCTGATGTTGTAAGCATCAGGAAGCCCTGTGGGCTACTACTGTCACAGGGTTCTCTACCGCCCTGATCAGTGGGTCCCTTTCCACAATGGGACAACTTACTTGGAAAGACCGCTTCATTTTTTTCTGATTTTTATGTGGAAATTAGTATTCACAGAATATGTCAGATAGACGAGAAAGGGGCAGAAGTTCAACCTCTGTGCTGCTGTTGAAATCCTTTGTCTCTCTCTTAAACATGCTGTCCAGCATGTCAGTTACAACAAGAATATGTGTCTGCAAGGAACTTCTTAGAGAACATCAAGGGCATCAAAGATGTGTCATATGTTATCCAACTGGGGAGATTTGAGCCACAGGCCTTAAAGAAGGTACATTCTCTACTCTACCAGAATGCCAACAGATCTCTGTGCAGCCAGTTGCATGTGGCTAATGTCACAGATTAATATTGCTGTGGCCAGATGTGGATAGCAAAAATAATTGATCATAATACCCCCAAGGAAAAAGAAAAAAAAAAGTGGCTTTGAAAATATAACTCAGTTCCTATTCCACATGGTCAGGAGAACAGTGCAGATGGAACTACTTGTGGTCTGGTGCATGGTCCTTGAACGAATGTTTAGCAAAATAGTGAAATTTGTCCTTTTGGCCATTCCTGCATGTGGAACAAAGTATTGGAGAAAAAAATACTTTTACTGTACCTGACATAAATAGTATACTAATATGTACCATGAAGCATCTAAAAAGGCTGCTTTCTTTGTTACTTAACATTTTAAAGAGTATTTCTTAACTGTCATATGGTGGTAATCTGACAGTTTTTAGAAGATGAAACCTTGCTCATGTTCACATGATGCATCTGGTATCAGCTCTGACCTTGGAGAAATTTTCACCACATGCATCCAATAATCCTCTTCTCAAATAAGTAGATGTTTCAGAGAATTAGGGGAGAAACGTGTGGCATAACAGAAAATAAGCAATGCTCTCCCTTTTTTTGTCTCATCTATTTTACGTTGTTGTAAATCCAGTGATTTATAAAGCACTAACGTTGATCTATGCCAGTTCAATATTGAAAGAAATGAGCTCTTCACTCTTCAATGCCACTTTCAGACCTCACCCTTGAACACAGCATACTAACCAACGTGGTGAGTCTTTCTATGAGGACCGGTACCAGCCTTCAGTCTTGATAATCTGAGTAGGTCTGGCAACTCAACACAGCTCTCTGTTTTCTAATTTCAGCAGAATTTGACAGTCACTTTATCCCTGCAGTCCCCTGATCCTCTAGCATTTTGTGATAAGCCTTAAGTCCTGCATAGTACATGAGCTCATTGACAGGATGAGTGAAGAACGAGGAGGATTATTCATTGTTCCCATTAAATGTAAATCCTTTCAACAATAATTTAGCAGGAAAGCAGTATTACTTCACAGGGAAGTTTACTTTGGACAGATGTGCTTTAAAAAGCTACACTTTATTCTTGAACTATGCTGAACAATCCCATTTCCTTCTTTTTCCCTCTCCTTCCCACCGTAAGGACCTTGTGTATTCTAAGGAAATTGTTTTTACACTATGGTGACTAGAACTGCCCAGACCACCAAGGCTTTGCATCAGGAGGGGCAACTGACAGACTTGGATGGATTGCATGCCATTGGCAACAACTCTGCAACCGTGGTGTGATGGGCTGCTCCCACATGCATTGCCCCCATGAAGAACTCAACCATCGTGGTTCTGCCCTGCAACTTGCAAGCACCCTGAACTACATTAAAAGCAGGTTTCAGCTCAATCTGGTCACATACCGAAGGGTGGATTGTTCAGTTTGAAGTCAGATTCTGGACGTACTTTCAAATGCATTTCACGTTGGTCTTCAAAGCCTCAAAAATAAGTCTGGCAGGAAAAGTATATCACATCTGAAGGAGAGATGATTTCTATCAGAAGCTGGAAAATCATGCACTCATTAGCTAGAAAATGAGGGCAGAGTTTTAAGACAAGGGTCCTACAGATCTCTGAAGTTCCCTGTCATTATAGTGAGGAAAGTGACTACTGTGTGTGACACACAGACTTGCGTTGGTTACAATTTTCTGCATCATTCTTGCTGAGTATTTATAAAAAATTGGCTTATGTTTATTAGCCTTTCTCCTTGATGGAAGATGGACTGGGTGATCTAATAGGCTGTTTTCCATTTATGACTTATGATTCCATGAATATAATTTTTTTTTTGATGGAAAAATAAGGAGAACATCAAAAGATAGCTATACAGAAAAACAGAATATCATTTTATATTATAATAACCATATATGAAATGTAACAGAATATTTTCAGAAGACATTTCTACTAGTGGATTTTCGAAGAACTGCTTATGAGTTGGTTGCAATTTAAAACAGGTTCAAATACTGAGATGTAGTGCTCTGCCTTCTTTCAGCAGCAGGTGGGAGTGGAGGTAACAGTAGAAGGTGCCTGAACTTGTTTTCCTGGCTTAGATACAGGCTTGCTGTGTTGCTATTTTACATAACCTCTTAGCCTTATTTCCTCCATCATTTTAAAAAGTGAGCTAAAGGAGTGAGTAACAAAAGCAGTTATTTCATCTCTATTCAATGATATTGACAGCCTCTGTAAAACCCTATAATTATCAACATTTTGCTGAACCATGTTTCCTACCAGAGTTGCAACATTTTCCACCATCACTGTGTATTTCCAAATCCATTTCAAAACCCTGTGTGCACCTATGCTTGAAGAAATGCAAGGTGTAACTCATGCCTAAAGAAAGCTTTGTAAGATATTCCCCACAAGAAGTTACAAATAGACCCAAGTTGAACAGTTATCCAGGTTTGAAAACATAGGGTTGAAATCAGCTACAGCTCAGGAGAAGGAGATGGCAGTGTCCAGGAGCCTGAAATAAATCAAAATGAACATCGTAGAAGTGTAGATAAGACTTGCGTGGCCAAGGCCCTGTTAGTTACTTTTCCTCTCTTTGTAAATATGCCCTTTCTACCCCTGTGACCTACTTTTTGTCGTCTTCTCTTGTTTGTTTGTTGTTTCTTTTTTCTTGCTTCGTGGGAAAATCCAATTTGTATTGGGCTACTCCTAGACTTATTTGCCAGAATGAAGAATTTTCAGCAAGGTAACACAGATCAGAGTGATTAAAGATTCTGTTCAGACACTGGTTGTCATGAGATCCAGGTGCTCCTCAATACCCCATCTATATTCCAAACCTCTGAATATCTCCCCATCTCCTTTTGCCAAGCAAAAGGTTTGCAAAGAGCAGGGTGGAATAAGCACAACTGCCTTCTCTAGTTTGTGCTATGCACAATTTTCATGTCACAGGAGTTTCACAGTTTTATAGTGATTTAGAGCTCAGTAGGTTGGTTACCTCTCTCTAGTCAACTTGCATACAGAAACAAGCGTAAAAGGTGCACACACACACACACACAATAGCAATGAAATGTGAAGCCATGTAAAACTTACCGTATCATGAATTTGAAACTCAGGCTCACAATTGTATTAAAGTAAACTGCTTTCCTTGTTGCTTTGTGTGACCTTTTTCCTGTCGGATGATTTTCTAACATGCACCAAATGTCACAGTGTTTTGAAAGACCAAAAATGGTCTTCGTTCACAAAGGTGCTTAAGCACACATCTTTAACGGGACTGCATACCTGCTTCAGGCTATACATGCACCTAAATACTGAACTGAATCAAGGCCCTCAGTAGGAAAAGAAACTCCATCTGCTCAGACCCTAATTTTCTTTCTTTATTTTGAAAGTTGAGCAATTTAAAATTGATAAAGTAGCATTTAAAGAGAAAAAGCCCACGTATGATTTATAAAGTATTCTAGAAGATACATTGGAAAGCATTGTGCATTGCAATCAATCAGTGCCTGGACTACTCAAGATACTAAATGCTTTTCTCTTTTCTACTCTCAGCAAGTAAGAGGAGAGATCAGGTATTAGTATGGCACATTTTTCTAACTGATGGCATCATTTTCTAGCACCTTTTCTTGATTTATGTTCCAGTGTTTATCCAATTTCCTTTATAACACCATCCAATGCAGAAACATTAGGTATTTATTATTTAACCTCTATGATACCTTCAGAAATTGGCAGAACAAACTGGATTCATATTCTTATTCCTGTTTTAGATGGCAATTTGGAAAACTGAAGAACTGCAACATTAAATTTATTTGCTGTTGTTACCATAAAAATAGGGAGCTGCCTGTTAGTGCATTTTTGGCCTTAGAAGAAATTTGATTTTCCTTACTAGCAAGCAAGGTTGAGTGAAAAAGACCTCCTGTTCCCAGTAAAATAAATAGGAATTTTGGCACCAACACACAGTTGGAGGAACATTAGTTCCTAATTATTCATGAATTTCCTAGTATTAGACTGAGCCACACAAGAGTCTTGAAACTGTGGGCCAATGTAGCTCATAATTTATTTAGCAAGCTCTGGAAATTTATACTGGAGAAAGCGAATTCTATTCCCTGGCTGAGGGGTTTCCAGCCATCTCACTGCCAACTTGGAGACAGTGATTTCACTCGAGTCTGTCCCTTGCGACTTCAGTTTGCAATCAAAAAAATAACTGACTGACAAAAAGCCCGCTGTGAACACTAAAGAGCTGAGCTACAGAATCAGCCATATGCTTGTGCTTGCTTCCCAAACTAATTTTTTCTTTCCTTGTCAATGTAATATATTTGATGGCAACATTGCATAACATATAGCAAGCCAAAATTAACTTGCAGATTTTGGGAGTCTAACAATATCAATAGCTTGATCTATCCACCCAACCCAACCAGTTCCAAGTCTTGTCTCTGCTTTAAAGATAACTCAAGTTACAGTTCGGGGGTTGTTCCTAGCTAGAGTCCATGCATCCTTTAAATGTGAGCATATTACAGCTGTTTTATTCGGTCCATCTGTCTGTCCAGGGGTACAAGCTGAATTTTGATCTCATCATAGTTTAAAAAGACCACAGTGCTGTGTCAATGCAGATGAAAGTTATCAAATTTTATTAGACTCCTAATGCCTTCTCACAACTCCCACGTGTATCCAACAGAAGAGAACATTTTCTTCGCTGTATTAGCACAAATGAATTTCTAATGTAGATTGCATTTATTACAATCATATTATTGCAGCAATAAAAAATATGAGATGTGTCAGTAAAAGATCTTAGATCTATAAGTGAACTAGTGACACTACTTTGGACATTGTAGTTCAAGTATTATTTCATTGTGGTGCAGCCATTCAGACTAGATTACCTTAACGAAAGCTAACTTGGCGGAAAAGACATAAACTGAGAGACATACTTTGAGAAGTGAGAAGTCCTCCCTATGTTGAACCTTACTGTCATTTAATACAGTTATGTTAAAATTAGGCTGTACCTGACAGAGCCTCGAAGCAGGAATGATATGAAATTGCTCTCTCTCACTCCCTTGATGATTATACACGTGGCTTCCTGAATCTAAGACAAACCCCACAAAAGTCAGAGACTCCCTTTGATACAAGGGAGATGTGTGCTAGGTCCAAAAGAACACATTTTTGGGAATCCATTGTGGTTGATATTTATTTTTTCAGAATCTATTAATCTGTCCCACTAAAGACACAACCAGAAGAAAAGTTATATGATTTTTTAAAAATCAATAAATGCTAGATATTCCATTGCCTTTGGTGTTTTGAATATATCTAACCTTTTTCTTCTGACTATGAGGGCTAAAAACCATCAATATTTGTAAGACTGACAATAAAATTAACAACATCGCATAGGAAATCCCCAATGAGAATTACTCAAAGCAGTAGAAAGAGATTTGATGTACAGATGACCAGTATTTTGGATTGACCTACAGGAAATTCAGCTCTCTGTTATTACTAAATACAGTGGACACAATCTTCTGGGTCTATGAGTTAGATGGAGCCACTGCTAGGGAATTCCTTATACTGTCTTTTAAAAATGTTCCCAGCATCAGATTTGAAACAGCAGTTAAATAGAATTTACTCTAGAATATCAATAGAACCTTAATATGAAAAAGGCAATGTATTACACTGTGTACCAGTGGCTAGGAGGCTAATGAGGACAAGACACATGGGAAAGGAAGAATAAGATCATACACACTGCATAAGGTGTCGTTCTCACCGAGTGAATTGCTTGAGCAAATAGAAGCTACTGGCCAAGACGACATTGCTGCCCTTCACTACAGAAGAACTTTCAGGAACATATCTTGGCTTTTTTTTTCTCCCTCAGTGAGCTGGTAATTGCAGCCTGAAAATTTTTCTAATCTCAGTCCCAAAAGGATATTGAATGATTTAAGGGATTTATGCAAGTTAAGCCTGGTGCAACAGTAACTAGCCTTGGGGGTTGCGGGGGTGGGAGAAAAAAAATAGACTTGTCCTGTCAAAGCTCTTGCTTCCTAATGAGAAAATCTAGGGTAGTGTATGAAATCTCCTGCCAGATCTTTTCAATCATTCACAAAATGCTGAAAAAAAAAAAAAAAAAAGAAAAAAGAATTAAGCAGTCTTCTCTGGAAGATATGAACTTTGCCAGAGAAAGCAGTAGCACACTTCAAGAAAAACGCCAATTCTTCTTTGGTTCTGACAGACTTAGTCTCTGCGCTTCACTAGTCCAGGGATGAAATTAGAAAGGTTCATTCTCTGTGTGCTCGGGCTTGTCCAAACTCTAGAGGCGCCTGAGTGTAACGGTAGCAGCAGCAGCATATGATAATGTACGTTTTTCTGATAGACTGTCTTTTGTCATGTACTACATAATGCAGAAGTGGAAAGGCTCTCTGCCTGGTTTATCTGCATCTACGCCAGAAGATTTGCTAGTAGAACTCATGCAGCCAGAGGATGCAATTTTGCTATGTTCCTGGCCTTATAGCTAGGGTAACAATATCTTGTAGCGTATTTAACTTCAGGGAGTGTTTTTTAATTTCCTGTTTCAGTATTTGGCTCTTTTCTGGGGCCAGAATGAAAGCTGTCTCTACCTCATTACTGTCTTCCTTTGCAGAAAGAGAATCCTTCCCCTAGCAGGGATTACAAATGCCCCTGTAAAATTAAGCCCAGTGTTCTGTACACTTTTTGTAAAGCATAGGCTACTGAAAATTTCAGATTACTATGGTACAACAAAAGATCATATTGCATGAACATTCAATAAATTATTGCATCTCTTATATTACTTCTGTGATGATGATAAAGCTATTTGTCTTCCAACAACCTTCAAGCCATGCTTTTCCTATAGCACTCTTATCAGAAGTCCAGGACAAAGTTTGGATTGATGTAATTTGACATGGTTCTGATGAGATTCTGGGAATCTAATATGACAAATAGATATGAACAACACAAACCTTCCAGACAAGTTTTGAAAAGAACTAACTAGAGAAAAGAGATATCTTGGAAAATAAACAATGCATTGAAAAAAAAAAAAAGGTAAATGCTAGCTTGAAACCACCTCTATTAATTAGTACAGAAAACAGTCTGAGAACTTCAAATTCAGGAATACTAATGAGATAATATGAATCCTCTTAGTTGTGACTATATCTTAGGTATCTGTTAATGAATATTCATATAAGGATTAGTACCAAGTTAAAACAACGAGCTAACAACATACTATCTATGTATGTATATGTATCCAGAATCTTACTGGTTTGAACAGATATCTATCACAGACAATAACACCAAACTTTGAAACTGTTATTTTCCTTAAAATAGTGATATCAGCATGATATAAACATTTTTGTATAATAAAGAAATATTTGCCCTTAAATGGAATCGCTATTGCATACTTTGAAAGCATTTGCTAAAAACATCCCTTGAGGGAAAGTGACTTAAATTTACAATTTTGCATGTATACACAGTTACAATAAACATTTAAATTATCACTTGTAAACCTAAGTGGTAGTTCATTTCTATCCCCTTAATCTCCAGCAAAAAAATATTATCGTATTAATTGTATCCTAGAGTCTCAGCTTTCACTGAAGCAAAAAATGTTCTTACTGCTTATGGTGGCACAGATAACCTTAAAAATAAAAACCAAATATAAATGATGACAGCATTTTTGTCCAGAAAGAAGTCATTCGTCTCAAGAAGTGGTTAACTCTGTAGCTATATTGGTGGCAGTTTAGATGTCTCTATTTTTAATGAACTGCAGTAGGATTCAAGTATAATGCACTGCTTTCTGTCTACTAGTATCTGTGTCCTTTCCAAATTAATTTTTGTATACTCAGATATGGTTAACAACCCTATTGTTCTCAAAATCTGTCTCTTAATATCTTTTGTACTGGTGTTATGCATTGCTAGGGAAAATTTGTAATGTTTTTAAAGCAGGAGACACTCGAATAGGAAATAAAGTGAAATAAAATACAGTGAAGATCAGAGGACTGCCCTCTTGTTTGAAGCCCTACACATGCTACATATGCGTGTGTATATATATGCACACCTACATATATATACATAGATATATATAAATACACATATGGATAGTTGCAAGCAACACTGTAACTCTAGAATTAAAAGAAAGCTAAGGAAACTGCCACAAAAGATTCATTTCACTGCAGTATAGTGTGCCTAGTACAGTGTTTAGGCCACAATGTTGTTTAGTCAAGAGGACAAAGAAGTGTGAAGCTCAATACGCTTTCTGAAGAGCTCTTCAGTTTCCTCTCTCTGGTAACACCATATGCTCTTGTGAGAAGTCCATGACTATGGTATTTAAAAAAATGAAATAGAGCCTTTTGTGGTGTAACAGAACCATACAGCTTCTGAATAGCCCAGGAAGTGAGCAAAACAAATTTAATTTATTGTACAAATGGCAACTAGTTTTCTCATTTGGGATATATTTGATTTTTTGCAGGATTAAAATTGTATTGATAGGACAGACAGATCAACATAGTGTCCTGACTAGAAAAAGTAAATGGAAAACAAAATTTATCCCTCCTGTTGATCAGTGGTTCATTTGATGGGAAGAATAAGCAACAGTGGAGGAAAATGAAACAAAGGACTGTGATGAAAGGAAAGATGGAAAGTCTAGGTGAATTTTATTATAGGTAGCACTACCAGAAAGACTTATCTATAAGCTATACAACATTTCCCACAAGATTACAGATTTAAGGATTTATTCCCTTTTATGCCACTTTTCCACAGCTGTCCATTGCTATGAAGTTTTCTTTTTTTATTCTCAAACCATTAATTTCCAATAAATACACCAAAGAGAAAAATGACACACACTGTTCAATATTTACAGACTGATGAAGATTCAGAAAATTTAATGTTTGAAAGAGCGCATCATGATGTTTCCACTTCTCTTTTTCTACTTCAGTTAGAAACAATCTCTGGCAAAAAGCAGAAAAGGTCTAGCTAACATTAAACTATATTTCAAATACTGGATGTTTTTGGAGGACCCGTAGTAAGGAAATTTCAAGATGTAAAAATCACTATTGTTTTATATCAAATAATAACTTGCTGGTACAAAGTTAAAGAAGGATAGTAGATTTTCTTGGGGGGGGGGGTTTCGAGTGGCAGCAAATCCTGTTTTTAAGACAGGTGCTTTTTTTCCCCACTTTTCTTTAAATGGTTCTGTCATAGTACTCAATAGTGATGGTTATGCTTATAAAGAAAATGAAAGTGGTGATCAGAATGTATAGTGTTTACAGGCAGATGGGCCTAACAGAAATATTCTGCCATAGAAGTGAAATTGTAATATTTCCAGTTGGTAAGCAATCATCTCATTCGATACATTTTAAATAAGTCAGAAACAAGTTACCTTCTCTCAAGAGCACCTGGTGTACAGTGAACTTCCAAAACTTCCCTGAGCATAATACATACAGCAAAAACATTTATTCAGAATTGAGAGAAAATGTATGTAACCTTTTCAAAAGACATATTAAAAACATTATGATTTCATAACATGCATTATGCAGGAAAAAAAATAAAAAAAATCCAACCCGCCAAAAGGCAAAAAAACCCTGTCCACTGTGTAGCTGAAATACATTTCATTTACATGGTTAGTGAAATTGTTAAAATATCTGTTTTTTAAATCAACACTACGTACTTCAGGTCAAAACATTTCCAGAAATTATTTCTAGAATCCAGAATGTCATGTTCTAAACTTGTGAATGCTGCATACGTGTTGAAAGAATAATTTGACAAAAATAATCTGAGGCGATGATCAGTTTATTCTACGTATTTTTTTTTATTTTGTGTGTGGATGTGTGAGTAGGAGATAATGCCACTTTTGAGGATCGTGACATTGAATATAATCTTCTGGATAAATACAATCCTATAACCACCCTCTTTTTTTTTTTTTTTTTTTTTTTAATGATTCATACATTTAAATGCATGAACATTGCAAGTCTTTAAAGGGAAGACAGCACAAAGCAATAACAGCCACTCCAGCCAGTAATTCGGATTTATCAAGGGCCCAACTTAAATTCCTCTATGCAAATGCAAGTAGCATGGGGAACAAACAGGGGGATTTAGAGATGCGTGCATGCCTGCAGGGCGATGATCTTATTGGCATCACAGAGACATTGTGAAAGGGCTCCTATGATTGGAGTGTTGGAATAGAAGGATACAGGCTCTTCAGGAAGGACAGGCAGGGGAGATGAGGAGGTGGTGTCACGTTCTGTGTCTATGACCAGCTGGAGTGCGTGGAGATCCATGAAGGGATAGCTGAGGAGCCCACCGAGAGCTTATGGGTCAGGATTAAAGGGAAGGCAGGGACGGGTGATGTTACAGTGGGAGTCTGCTACAGGCCACCCGACCAGGAAGACCGAGCGGATGAGGCCCTCTACAGACAGACAGGAGCAGCCTCATGTTCACAAGCGCTGGTCCTCAGTGGACACTTCAACAACCTCTGTATCTGTTGGAGGGACAACACAGCAGGGTGTAAGCAATCCAGGAGGTTCTTGGAATGCATAACTTCCTTCTCCAAGTGATAGAGGAGCCAACAAGGAGAGGTGCCATGCTGGACCTTGTTCTAACAACAAGGAGGGGCTGGTGGGGAATGTGAAGCTCAAGGGCAGCCTTGGTCTTATTGTTAAATGAAGAGGCTGGCATAAACTGAACTGATATCTTTGCACAGGACTGCAATTCTCTTTTGACTGCAGAGACAGAAACCTTTTGTTTAAAGCTGAAGATGCTGAGTTATCTGCTGCTAACTGAACTTTTAGGAGGCAGTGGAAATTGCCACTGATGCCAGGCAAACCCAGAGTAACAGCAAGCTGCTGAAAATACATCCAGTGTTTTTAGTATGAAAATTTTATAGATAAATTTCTTTCTGCTGACACCTTGATTTCCTTTAAACGCTGGTAGTTCTTTGGCAGTTCTTATTTTTTATGCCCTGGTGTTTTAGATAAACAAAGAATTCAGCTCAAGGCATTTTTTCTGAAATTTGACAGCTCTTCCAGATTTCATTTCTTTGACAATTTTAAAACTAGTAACCCAGTAATGAGGGACCAAAAACAAGGCAGTTCTGACAAAGTACACTTGGGGTTTGAATCTTCTGTAAAAGCCATTTTGAAAGAATACATTGCTACTGTAGTTGATTTTGAAGCATGTTATAAATGCATCTGCAAATGCAAACCTACTCCATCTGACATGAGCGACCATATATACTAGACTGGGTAAATGAAGTTTATGCTTTTTCTTGTCCTTTACTTGCTCACAAGCTCCACGTTTTAGAAAGAGATGTTAATGTAGTATATATTGAAACAGAAATTACAATTTTTTTCTTAATTTGAAGTTGAAATATATCATAGAATACCAGGTTGGGAAGGAACGCAAGGATCATCTGATCCAACCTTTCTTGGCAAAAGCACAGTCTAGACAAGACAGCCGACCACCCTATCCAGCTGAATCTTAAAAGTGCCCAATGTTGGGGAATCCTCCAGTGCCCTGGGGAGATTATGCCAACAGCTGATTGTTCTCACTGTGAAAAATTGTCCTCTCGTGTCCAACTGGAATCTCCCCAGGAGTAACTTGTACACATTACCCCTCACCTTTGTCACGTGACTCCTTGTAAAAGGGGAGTCTCCATCTTCTTTGTAGCCAACCTTTAAATATTGGATCATGATGATAAGTTCTCCCCTAAGCCTTCTTTTCTCAAGGCCGAACAAACCCAGTTCTCTCAGCCTTTCCTCATACAGCAGGCTTCCCAGGCCTTTGATCAAGTTGGTGGCCTTTCTCTGGACCCTCTCCAGCCTGTCCACATCTCTTTTGTATAGCGGAGACCACAGTATTCCTGGTGTGGTCCGAGAAGAACCAAGTAGAGTGGGCTAATGACTTCTTTATCCGTGCTGTTGATGCCCTTGTTGATGCAATCCAGCATCCTGTTTACTTACTTTATATATAAGGTATAAGTTTTTAAATTACTTTTTTTTTTTTGTTTTTCTCTCTTTTAAAAAGGAATTTCAGCTGTAAGAAAGGTCATGAGATGATCTTGAGCTTTATTTTTTAAATATATGATTCTGCACCTAAGTCTTCATTTCCCATGAAGAAACACGTTAGAGGCTTCCAATTAACAAACTCCTTGTCTTCGGGTCTGGCAATCATGAGCCATTTGGCGGCCATCCCACCTTATGAATTTTATGTGAATTGTTTTGGTGAGGTATGTGTTGCCAAAGTATGACCAGAATTTTATCTATCTTCAAAGTACAGAAAGCGTCTCAATCACACAGTATATAGATCTCAGATTCAGTTAAGATGTGCTTCAATCTTTCTTGAAATGTACAGAAGTTTTATAAAGGCAGGTAAAGAATAAAGCCATTTATAGATGAAGAATGTGAGGTAAAAATGGAGGAAAGGTTACAGGAAAATGAAGGAAAACTGCTTTCCAAATGAGAAAACACTGGTAAAATGACTGTGGGAATTTATAACCCAGATCTTGCAAGTTAGCTGAAGCCAGTATAGTGCTGTTAAAGCATCATGAGATAGGCACTTCCATTTTTCCTAAATGACAAATCTTCCCAAGGTCCTTAAAGGAATAATTTGTTCCTTTAATGTGATTCCTCTGTAACAATTGAAAACAGGACATTAGACCTAAAAAAATTAACAGAACTTCTGCTTTTTAACTAGGAATGCATTTTAGCCTCTTAAATGTCTTTTTATCTCCCATCCAATAAGGATAAACAAACCCAGCCATGCTCTATGCTGCATGTGCTTATGTCTCACTCTAAAAATGGAAAAAAAAAAAAAAAATCCATTCCCCAACAAACTAAAGGCCTTTTACTATTTTGATTTTTTCAAGAGTTAAAGCTCTGTTATGAAAATCCTTAGCTTAGGACTCCTTTCTCAGATGTTATTTCAAGAGATTCTCAGTATTTCCATACACTGCTCTGAGATAGCCTTATGGCTATTTCTTGTTTTCAAGCTTCTGGACTTATGACTGCCTGATCCTCAAAGCTATCTGACTGACTGGAGGGCAAATGTTGTACTTCTCTTGAATGCTGATTTACCCTTTCATGGGAGACACAGATATCCACAGTCCTTTAGGTTGCATTGGATGTGCTTGTCTCAGACACATAAAAATATATAACAGAACACCAATATTTTATTAAATGTCATGGTTCATGTTGCACCCTGTTCAGATCTATTCTATGCCAGGACAAAGCCAATTTTGGCATCTTTTTTAGAAAATTACTTGGTTTTTATGAAGGTTTTCATCTGTCTGTTCATTTACATACTCTGAAATGAACTTAGCTTTCCTTCACTGTGCTTACTTGAACAAATAGTGAAAGAATTGTAGAGATATGGAAGAAACAGAAGAGCAGGGCACTTCCAAAAAGGGATCAAATGTATCTGCTTTCCAACAGAATGCAGTGGCATTTAAGCTATCTATTTGAGTAGGTTTTTGTTACTTTTTTTTTGAAAAGAGTATCACTCTTGCATTGTCATTGTTCAGACATCTAGATAAGAAAAGGCAGAGATTCAAAACCACATCAATTGTACCTGAGAAGCAGGTCTGATGCATCCTACAGTTGATCCTGTGTGATGATCAGTGTGTGCTCAATAGCCACTTTCCAGATGGCTTTTGCAATGTTTTCTTGTAGGATTTTTAGTAAAAGAAACTGATGGGAGGCAAAAGAAAAACCTTCTGTGGTAAGAATATGTTGGTATCAACACCCTGTCCTCAGAAGAAGGACATTCTTCAAGCTCTATTCTGTCTCTCTGTACTTCACATTTGGACGTTAAAACTTTCTGAACGCTGATATTTATCTCTTCTGTGACCATTAAACGAAAACATTTAATACAATTTTGCGGTTTTTTTGTAGCTGATTTGCCAAATGAAGTGTAAATTATGCACAGCTCTTACATTTTCAATATTTCTAACGAAATGCCATAATTTCATTTCAGGAGATAGCATGACAACAACATAGCTGGTAGCAATCTCTGCTGAATAAGAAGTCTGATTTCATGTGTTTACAAGAGCTGATAATGGAACACCAACACCAAGAAAAAAGTCCAACATCACCTTTGAGTCAACAGGTATGAGATATCAATATTAAAAAGTTTCTTCCTTTATTCCTGTCAAGGTCCTGCAGTAGTTAAATTATTGCATTAACCAATCTCAATAAATGATCCCACACTTCAGTAGATAGAAATTATTCCATGATGTGTCCTGTTTTGAATTCTTAAAACTATGAATTCAAAATTTTAATTCCAAAACTTCACAATTTCTTCTTAGGCACAGGCTGTTAATAAACAGAATAAGAGAAAAAGGTATTTGGTAACATATCTGTGATAAATGACTATCAAAGAAGCAACAAGAGACTAAATGGAACTGAGGTCAATTTCTTTAAAACTATTACTGAATATTCAAAGCAAACATCTTGCAGCACGTACCCAGCTCTCAAAAGCATAACAAAGAACTTCTCCTGTTGTCATTCCTGTAGCAAATAATTTTTTGGGTATTGAACTTGCTTGAGAAACAATAGTTTATCTTTTAAAATAATTTTTAGTACTTTAAGGTGAAGCAGCATTGCTGATAGCTGTTTCGTACCATTGTTTTATTTAAGTAAACAGAAAACTAAAATAAATTTCAGATCTGAATGGGCTTTCTTCTGGCAGCTTCTCTCCAGCTGTGGAAGTAGTTGGTTACAGACTTCAAATAGCTACTCCAGCTATCGGGTAGAACTGGAAAAGAAACACAGAAGAGGATCTTTCTATGACTCCCATAGCGAATTTTATATGAGGAGAAACTAAACACTGGGATTCCTCTTTCTGGAAATAAATGAACTGAGAAGAAATATGATACAGATCTGTAAAATCATGATTGGCTCAAGGATTGCCTGTGATATCATAACTCACTCATAATATGAGAAGTTGGAAGCACATAATGACCCACTCATCAGGTTTAAGACATGTATTTAGTGTCAAAGAGACCATACAGATTGTACAGTGGAACTCAGCGCCTTAGAATGTTTTAGAGGGAAAACATAAAAAAGAGTTAAAAGAGGGAGGCTGGAAAAATCTATTTAAAGTTACTGATGCTTTTAAATGCAACGATCCAGCAGTGTTCTCTGATTCAGAGGTTCTCATATTGATGCATCATAGAAGCTAGAAATACATTAGATTGGGGAAGGCCTGAATACTAATTCTCTCCAAATATCTTCTTCTCATCACTGTTAATGGAAATGTACTAATGTAGGTAGGCCTTTGGTCTCATCCAGTAGGAAGGGTAAAACACGGTCATACTTAGTGTCGCGCAACAAGAAGTTGAAAACAACATGGTATTTTCCTGGCATAGGAGTGTGTTTTAAGGTGGTTAAGAATTTTTTCTTAATAGGAAGCTAAGCATTTTCAGCTTCCCTTGTGACAGTGGGGAGTAAAACAAGTTTAACAGAAAAGATTTTCCTCTTTATTAGGCAATTTGTATTCTTAATCCTTATCTAAAAATGAGACAGCAGCTGAACCAGAGAAATTTTGCATCTTAAGCCCCCCAAATCAACTATTGGTTCCTCAAGAAGCTATTCATATAACCAATTTGTGTTCCAAGAACACAAAAAACAATGCAAATTTATCCTTACACCTCTTTGCATGTTATAATCACTTGAGGAAGGGCAGTGATGATACATGAGTTTTAACTGCTTTTCATATCAGTCCTGCGTTTTTCTTTGCCTGATGATAGAATTTCATTATATTACAATAAGGCTTTAGCGCTGGTACAACTTGTTCCTGCTGTAATTTGCTTGTTCCGCTTTTGCTTCTTCTTTTACGAGTGTCAGGGAAGCACTTTTTAAGTCTAGACAGCATAAACCAACTACATGGTGAAGGAAAAGGCTTTCCGCCAGCAGTAAGAGTATGTGTGACTGATTAGCCCCATCAAGAGGTGGGCTACAGAATGAAAATGTAGTGTTGTTGCCTGGTGCAAGACAGCTACATCCGAGAAATCCTGGGGAAAAAAACACCCTGACATTTTTCAGGCAACCCGCAACATTTATAAAATGTGCCTGATCACACTTCATTACTATGAATTGCTTCTTATACCCATGGACGAAAAGGAAATTTGTACAAAAATGTCTCAGCGTGACATTATTAAAACTTTTGATGGTTTGGACTTTTCTTTTTATGAACTTCAGGACTATCAGAACTTCAGCAGAATCACGATCCCAAGTCAAACAAGGGGACTCCAAAATAACATCATGTTGTGCAAGCACCTGTAACACGTGGCTGAGAGACCCTGCGGCATTGTGCGTGTGGTCAGTGAGCAGCCTGTGATCACTGCGGCTGCACTGGCAAAAGAGGGACCGGTCACTTCTTCCTTCATCAGAATACACCTTACCGCTTCCCTGATACTTTCTAGGGTATGCATTTATACGATATGCCATTGAATAATTATTTATATCTTAGATGAAATACCCAATGAAAATGAGTATTCAACTTTTGTAGAAGTTGGTTGTACTGCTATTTTGTTATCAGGAGTTTGTTCAATGGCCTCAGAATTCCACAGTCATTTGCACATTTGCTGAAAAACTGATTAGTACCTGATTTTGGAGGCAAAATCAGCTCTCAACAACACATTGGTTTGTCAGATTCAGAGGGCTGATTTGCCTCATTTTAATATCATACATATTGCAAATTACCTTATTAGCATACACAACTGGGACAAAAACTGAATTAAGTGGCACTTTTCAAGTTGTGGCTCCTGTCTTTAATATATAGCCATGTCCTTTTTGCAAGATATCACCTAACCAATGGTGGAATCAAAGAGTCAGGGAAGCTCAAGTTGGTAAAATGCCAAAAGAAACAAGTCTTAAAGCATTGGGTAAAAAAATTAATTCCATAAAGGCCAATTAGAAAACAAGCCTCCGGATTTCGTATGCCTTAATGTTATTGAAAAGATTATCCTACTCAAAACAGAGAACTGATGTTTTACAAACCAAATATATATATTTTCATGTTTATAATAGGTACTTACGTCTTTCTTCTTAAGCACAATTCCATTTGCCCCTTTATATCAATTAAAGCTAAACCCAGGTGGCAGAACAGAAAGTATTTTCAAAAACCTATGGTCCAAAGTGAGAGGCTGATGAGACTGTAAAACCAAATGCAATAATAGTTACCAGCTCATCCCTCACATTAAGTATATTAAAATATGACTCCTCATGAGCACTATTTTATTTACAGTTCCCAAAATATCAGTAAATCTCTCAATCAACATAGTCATCTATTACCACAATAGCTGAGCCCTTCTAGTATGACTGTATGTATCTTACTTCGTACATATGTCTTATATTGAGATATTTATCTTCAGCAATAACTACACATTCCTTCTGAGTTAATAATTTTCCTCACTTGATATGCAAGCACAAAAATGGTACGGCTTAATTTGAAGTACAGTATTGAATATCTTTTCTTTTTTTTTTTTTTTTTTTTTTTTTAAAACTTTTCTTTTCTTTTGCCTTTTTTGCATGTAAAGCTTTTTTTATGTTGAAGATACTGACAAAGTCACCAGCAGATAACCTAGCCTTACTTCTTTTTTCCTGGAGGACAGGTCGTGGGAGGACTCTGCACTTTTTGTATGAAGTTCGCCTTTTGCATAGCTAATGCAAATATCCTGTTGCAATATTTTGGCTAGAGAAAACCTGAAAACAAACCAGCTGAATTAGAGGCAAGGCCACAGAGAGCATGCATTGGAGAAGCCAAGCTACCACAAGGACTGGGCTGTTTCCTCTAACCCATTTTTATATAGTTTTCATCATTTAAAACAAAACAAAAACCCCCAAGGGAATTGCTGCAGAAATTGATTATATGTGGAGATTTAAGCAGGAAAAGCAACCTGGCACCCTGCAATAGCAAGAAGAAAATTCAAAATAAGTATTGCTGTTAAAGAAGATGCAGCATCCTGCAGCAACATCCTTTAGGAGGCAAAAATTGAGGAAGTGCATGGAAGACAGGAATAGAGGTAAATACAAAGTTTGAGAAATTCAACAAGAGGTAAACAAATGAAGTTTACAATGGGAGGCAGATGGACAAGAAGATGAAAATTGTTATGAAGAATGTAGTTGGAAAAAAACCCAACCCAACCCCAAATTATAAAAATATCATTAAAAATTTATTGGAGAACCATAGGTGTTTGTTGGTTTTGTTTTGTTTTCAGCTGCCCAGGTTCCTCTTAACAATCGTGTCAATTACTGTATTTATGAAGTGATTCTAACACGCATGATGACTAAGCTTGATCAGAGCTGCTGCTTATTACCAAGTCACTAAAATCAACCCAAAGAAAAGTTTCATTTAACAGGAATTGATTATATTTCTTTGCTGTACACTCAAGAAGGGGAGCATCATCTCAACAACAACAAATTCAGGAGGAAAGAAGGAAAACTGTTGAAGAAAGGCATTATTTAACTCATAAATAGTTAAACCTGCAGTTTGACTAACATCACTTTAACAAAAAATTTATCCATCTACCATCAACTTCCAGTTTTGGATTAGTTGTATGTGATCACTGAATTGTCATGAAAACAAATGAAACTATTATTTTACTCAAATTCGAGAGGGATGATTTTAGGCATTACATAATATTTGCTCAGTTCTCAAACTGTGTCGTTTGGATTTTAAAATGGCACACCTAGACTTAATTGTCTCCTAATCTTCTGACCATTTTTAATGATATTTAGTTCATTTGGTAATCTTTTCATGTGCAAGAAATATTACTTGGGAAAAACAGCACATGGGTAAAAAAGAATTGCAACAATAAAATATGCATCTACCCAAAACCATGAGTCCAAAAATATCAAATGTTAAAATAGCCTCAAATACTAAGGAGAAAGGGACATTTCAATTGTGTATGAAAGGCTAGGATACACTGCATGGCTACTGTGAGAAGTACATTAAAAGCAGATTATAAAGTATTATTACCAGGTTTTCTTTCTGTAGAAGAAAGATCAAATGCTATAAGTCCTTACCTACAGATGCCCTGGTTCATCCTGCTTAACTTACAGCACTTAACTGAAACACCTTTTTAAGAAAGCACATGTCTGAGGCTTCTTTTATAATCGATGGTGAGAGCCCAACACCTTCAGGGTGAAATTTTGTTCAATTAAAGATTTGAATCATCCTCTGAAGGCACCTGTTCCTTTTCATTGACCAGGGTGACTAAGTTTCTAACTTAGATGCCTCAATTAAGTACTTTAAGTTAAGTAGGATGACTCTAGGCAGTAAAAGATCACAGAAAACTTTTCCACTGTGTTTCATACATAAAGTGCAAGAAATAATTCTGTTCATATTACCGATGTTACTAGGAAGACATAAACTTTATCTTCCTGCAAAGAGTTTTGCAGGAACCCTCCTCTGTCAGCCCTCCTGTGGTGGGTTGACCTTGACTAGCCAGCCACTCACTTGCTTACCTTCCCCAAACAGGGTAGGAAGAGAAACTAATGTGAAAAAACTCATAGGTGAAGGTAAAGGTAGGAAGATTGCTAACCAGTTACTGTGATGAGCTGGGGTAAAATGGGGAAAATGAATGGGGAAATGGGGAAAATGAATTTAATTTTCCCCATTGACTGGGGAAAATGAATTTAATTCATTGCCAATTAAAAAGTAGGTAAATTGTGAGAAACAGAGAAGACACTTCATTCGCCCCTGTTCTGCCCAGGCTCAATTTGATTCCTTCATTCCTGACTCCTCTCCCTCCCCGACCCTGCTCAGCATCGCAGAGCCAAAGGGGAATTGGGGCTTGCAGTTGGTAGGTGAAAGTTCCTCTCTGCTGCTCTTTCCTCCTCACTCTTTTCCCCTGTTCCAATGTGGGCTTTCAATGGGCTGAAGCTTCCTTCAGAACATGTCTGTCTGCTGTAGCATGGGGTCTTCCATGGGTTGTGGTGTTGATATTTCTGCTCCAACATGGTCCTCCTTGGGCTGCAGTGTGGACATCTGCTCCAGTATGGAGTACCTCCTCCTTCTCCTCCTCCTCCTCCTCCTCCTCCTCCTCCTCCTCCTCCTCCTCCTCCTCCTCCTCCTCTGACCTTAGTGTTCCCTCTGTTGTTTCTTACACTTTTTCACAGAATCACAGAATCACAGAATGATATGGGGTTGGAAGGGACCTCTGGAGATCATCTAGTCCCACCCCCCTGCCAAAGCAGGTCCTCCTAGAGCAGGTTACACAGGAACGTGTCCAGGCGAGTTTTGAACGTCTCCAGAGACGGAGACTCCACCACCTCTCTGGGCAGCCTGTAAGGTTGTAGATAAAACAACCTTAGTTGCAGCCTGTATGAGGTTGTAGATAAAACCTTTGTATTATCCTAGAAAGGAAATTAATGAGTCAGGTGTAAGCCTTTTCTCATTAATTTTCCCACTGATATTTCAGTTGATTGCAAAGGTAAGAGTTTTCATTCTTGCCAGTGGGACTTTTTAGTTCTGGATGAAATAGTTATCTAATCTCCCCAAAGGACAGCTCTCAGGGTGTGACACTGAGCTGAGCGTATTCTCTGTGCTGTTAAACAGGCAATTACTTTCATCCTGTCCTTCCAGAACTGATGAGCTTGTTTCTTTCAAAAGGCAGTTCAGATACTCCAGGGATGCAATCAGATGTGGATACTGAACTGTAACTCCACCAAAACTTATTATATTGCATGTATGGGTGTTTTTGCCTACAGAAATACAAACTTTAATCTGGAGTGTGTCTGATGCCTAGAGAAGAAGGAGTTGGTGTATAATCTCTTGCATCGGTAGATAGAAAGTGCAAGTAAGTTGACTGAAAATTGTTTTAGGAAATGACCTGAAATATCTCAGGTAACTCAGTTTATACAAGGGAAAAACAGAGTAGGTAGTGCCTCTCCAAGATAAAGTACACAGTAATACAGGTAAAGTGTGGGCAAATAAGTACCCAGTCCACAAATACCACCACTGATTTTGTCATTTGTTTCTATTGGCTTTTTTTGAACCTTTGGGTGGAGGGTTGGAAACAAGTCCCTTGGTCCTCCCTCCTATTAAAAGAAAAATCTGTCCAGCCTTCCTGCTGTTTCTCTGGGGTATCTGTTGGTCTCAAGTCTTCTGGAAGAATCTAAAACTGGATGTCTGTCTTGCTCCTGAGCTGGACAAAATCTAGGTTCTTTGCCTAGTGCTTCTCTCAGATTACACGGTCCTTCTGAAGTTTCACAGGACTCATTTCATCATATTAGAAAATACCTCTGAAGATGTCTGACCTATACACCCTGAAGCTCAGACCAACTTTAAAAGTGATTATGAAAAACCTTACACTCTGAAACTATCACACTGCCAGTACTGAGAAGAGGAAGTGATTTTTCTTTCGTGTCCTAACTCGGCCAGGGCTGCGTTCCAGAAGAGTGAGATGAGACTAATGGAGTCTAATTTCAACAACACTGATAGTTTAATTTATGCCTAATTGCTACATATTATGTAATTAATGCAGCATAATCAAAGAAACACTTCTAGGAAAGAGCCAGTTCTGGCTTTATATGCAAAGTTGTTTATGATCCTTAGTTTATTACAAAGAGATTCCCTCGCTAAGAGGAATTAATGCAGATACAGATGCATGGATTTCACAGACTTAATAAGCACTCTTCTCAGATGTTGCACTACAGTAATGACTAAGCCTCTTTTACATGAGCTAGCTGTTATCAAGAGCCTCAGCTGAAAGACATGGCTGATAAACTCCTGCTTTTAGGTGTGGTAGTGTACGGTATATTCTTAAGACTTGAAACTGCTAGAAACAATGGGAAAATCCAGATAAACATATGACTAAGTAAACTGCAGCTCTGGGGGTCTGCCTGATGCCTTATTCAGAACAGTCCTTGATTCTCCCAATTTTAACCAGATACAATGGCAGCTGCTAAGAACTTTCCACTTCTGACAACATAGTTCAATTCTGAATTCTTTAGAGGTCATAGATGGGATGATGAGAATGATGAAGACTTTCTGCCTAGATAGTCCACTGATTCTTTGACTATCACTGTCAGCTACATTGACACTAAGTTCTTGACAAAATGGTCTGATTTTACTCCTCTCTGAAAGTTTATGTTAAACATTGGTTTCTTACTGCACTTCTGCGCTATCACTCTTTTGTGTGATTTTTCAGCACCCAGCAGAAATCGTTAGGTATGTATCTAATGGTGATCTGAAGGAGCTATCTTCACACATAATCACTCCAACTACCAGATCTTTGAAGCACTAGACACTGGGATAGAAAGCAGAACTATCTGGCATGCATTTCACAAACCTGTGCACCACTGAAAAGAGAAAAATATACATGCCAGAGCTCACTCCAAGGCCCTTCCTCTGCCAGCTGGGCTTGTAAACAGGTTACAGACTTCTTGGATAAATAGTGTTGAGAAAAATCTGTGAACCAAATGTCCAAATAACCTGAGGCTCAGTTTGACCAATGACCAAAGATAAGTTCTGAAACTCTGTTCTCAGCTGAAAGATGATATGAAACAATTTTCCTGTGGCTTTAGCCACCTGTGAGCCTAGAATAAACTCCTATTAATTCCACTGACTGAGACGGAGTAAGACCAGATTTATTAATGTTGTTCCTTAGAAAACAGCTGAGGAAAACAGTTGGCAACTGGCTGCATTGCCCAAAAGCTGTGACAACTTTTTCTGAATTAATCGTTCACTGACAGGTTCTTGAAATAAGAGTGTATAGAACCTGTTTTTGCAGGTATGCTCAATCTGAGGGTTTTTTATTGTTTCCTTACTCCTTACTAATCCTCTGAAATAAGATACACTCTACAAACCTTGATTCCATGACAGAAAGAGTCTTGCTGGATTATTGTCTAGCTATCTAGAGAAAAATAATTTTATATACCATTGTCATGGGAAGAGGAAAAAATCCCTACAAATAAACCTCAACATAAGCAGGATAAAATCAAAGTACCAAATGGAAAAGAACAGTGAGAAAAAGTAGATATAAGACCTAGGTCTTGTAATTTAATGAACTCTAGGTTATTTCTCATGTGGTCAGAAGCAACAAAAATTAACTGATTAACAACAGAGATTATTCTCTGATTTATGCTTTGGATGACATTATTAACTAAATAATAATGTCAAGTCAAAAGAGAGGTTAGTGTCTACACATGTACAAGGTTCATTTTAGCCTACATATAAATGGGATTTTGTATTACTACACAGCTTATACCTAGACAGATCAACATTACCATCTTGTTCTTGTCTGAAATGTAGTTATTACCCTGAAGAAGAAAATCACAACTTTTCAAGCTAAGAAAAAGAAGGTATTCTTGCAGAGAAAGATGCTGAGTTTTAGTCCTGTGGATATTTTAGTCAGCTTGGATTCTTTTCAGAATTTTTTTCTGCATCATCTTTCAGATTTTGTGATGTCCCCAGAACAAGATTTGCTCCTACACTGATGTTCAGATCCAATAATGCTAATGTCTTTGAACAGAGAGACCAACAGCCTTAGATCAGAGATCATTTTGTTCTTTTGCTGCTAAACAGGAACACAACAGAGAGATCCACCATTCCAGACTCCCTCATATCAATTCTCAAGGTCAATAATGAGGAGAGAAGAAGTTTGTTTAATTATGGCTCAGCTTCTCTGGCATTATGCAGAAGTGCTGAATTGTAAATGACAACCGATTTGGTGATGTTTGCATATGAGAAAAAATTATTCTGGGAAATCAGATTATGAATAGTATTGATCCCAAGGTCCCTAGGATGTGTCACTGTTAAAATCACAGAGCAGTGAACTGAATTTCACTGCAATATTTTCTATTCTATCTTTTCCCAACAGATGAGCCCTTTGCCTGTTTACTAAAAAATGTCAATGTCTGCAACACCCTTTCCTGCATGTGGTATAAGCATCTCCTTAAACCGTAACATTCATGTCTTCCCTCAGAAGGAAATAATAATAACCCATGCAATTTTAAGGGCAAGTGTAAATGTCAATCATGCAAGAACTTGGGAAATAGCTTTACATCTTGGAAACTTTCAGTGATAAAAGGGAAGAGGAATCACTGAGAGACACTCTCAGCAGACTGTCCTGAGTATATCATGTTGATTTAAGCAGGTGCAGGAGGGTGTTCTCTTCAGTGGCCATCCAGGAGCAGTTGGGGAAAACATGGATG
Source organism: Numenius arquata (assembly GCF_964106895.1). Taxonomy (NCBI): domain Eukaryota; kingdom Metazoa; phylum Chordata; class Aves; order Charadriiformes; family Scolopacidae; genus Numenius; species Numenius arquata. The sequence goes on from NC_133579.1 coordinate 43,876,327, forward strand.
ATCTGAAGTTACAATTATAATGGAAACATATCATGCTCCTTCCTGAAGCAATAACCATTCAGCTTATCCTGTACTCATTTACACTGCAAAATTGATTGGTCTAATGCTAAAACTCTTGTCAAATCACTATCATAATATTTGTATTTTCTCTCCACCAAACTGCGTGTAAAGTGTATTTCAACAGTTCAGTGGAGATTCTGTCTATGACTGTCACAAAAAAATGAGAACATTAAACACTAACAGAAAAGATGAGACCAGCTCTAGCTACTTTGTCTTGCTGCTGTTACTCAAGAATTATGCTGGCAATATGACAAAATAGAGAACAGAGCAGAGAATAAAAAAATTGGTCTTTACATTTGCAAGCTGTGAACTAAATGCTTTCCCACTCTTTTCTAGCACATAGTCACAAAGGCTACCTCTTTCCTTTTCCTGAGGACAGTGAAAGAACATCTCATTTCAATCAGGACATGCAAAATAAGTGAAGGAAGGCTATTTAATGCACAAGAATATTTCAAAGAAAGGCAAAAAGCATTGCTACAGGTTCTGGGGCAGTCTGAATTCAGTAATAAAAGAGAATTGAGTCACAAATTCCAGGTAAACAGAATTTAGCTACTTATTTGCCTTTTATTGCTGAATGTAGACAATGGGTAACAGCCCCAGCTCCCAACATAACTATTTTGTAAATATTATTAATATAAACAGGGTAGAGTAGGGTTATCCGTGGCTCATGATGAAGATACAGAACTGTTCTCCGATTTTGGGAGAAAATTAGATTTCAGTGTAGTATTTCGGGTCATGCAAAGGTAGCTATGGGTGCCCAAAACAAACAGCATTTTATAATCTAAACTCTCAGATTATCTAGCAAATCTAACTGACATCTACCTTTATATTCTGGAAAAATCCTTCAGAAACACTTTCAAAGAGCTGTTAAAAGACAATTCAAACTGGTGTTTGAGTAACTGAGCTTAAACTTTAAGGAGGTATGTCTTCAGGAAGTGTTACCATAAATTTTCTTCCAAAAAATGTTATTCAACCAATTCCAGACATGTAATTCTCTACATAAACATCAAATAATTTCACATTAATAATGATACAATAACACTGTGTTCATTTTTCAAATATATTTTTGGTGTTTCAGCTACCACTTGTCAATAACATTAGAGATTTTTTTTCAGTATTGGGCAGCCACTAGGGTAAAAAAAAATAGTTAAAAGAAGTAATAACTTCTCAGATGATAAACAAACTGTTCCATCCCGGAGACCTTAATGATGACACATATACTCTGTTCTATGTATGTAACTGCACTTAAGCATCAATAGATTGTCTCCAGACTTCATTACATCAAGTAAAACCCAAGTATGTAAACAGAAATCTTTACCCTCTAGATAACTGACCTTAAGATTATCTCAGAAGTGTGTGCAGTACCTGTCTTTTCAGTCTTAAGTCATAACTCTTCCAACAGAACTGGGTTTGCACTCTATGCCATCTGTGGCAAAGGGGTTTAGCTCTCTGTAGTCCATGGCCCAGTTTTGTATGGTGCATTTATATGGTCTTGGCTCAGCTTTCCCGAAAAATTGTTGAGCTGTGAGATAAAATATAGGCTAAAGCCCAAATTTTCGTTTTGAATAAAATGAAAATGAAGCCAGAAGTGACATTGTTGAAATGCTAGTAGCAACTCAGGGACTCAGAGAAAAATACTGGTATGAAAAGGTGTGAAACTATGAAAAGAAATGCCAAAAGACGAGTGAAAACCCCAAGAAATTAAAAAATCAAGAACTAGCCTGTTCCAAGGACCAAGGAGGTCTGACACTTTCCCAGCAATGATTGTCTGGGCAGCAGAGACTCCATCCTGCACTGGAGATGCTGAGCATACTCATGCTTAGTCTAGTTATTCTTAACTACCTACTCTGTGTATTTAGCCAGTCAATAATTGCTATATATTTACAAACTGGGTATAGTACTTCCGTAGACCGTCTGCACATGGTGAAAGGTGCCTACATTAAAGGGGAGCAATAAATGAAATGTTACATTTGCACAACTTTAATGTTCAATGAGTGTAGCGACATAACTAGAAAAAGTACACTGGCTTCCAGAAGGAAAAAACTTTTTGTGTTAACAAATAGTTACAAAGTTAGAACATTAATATTATATGTAATGGAAATACTAATTTTACACTCTAAACCTCGGTCTCTAAGCACTTCATTTTAAGTCTGTATATTGACAGCTGATATCCATGATTTGTAAGAATTTAATTGACATATAAATTTCATAAGAAAGTCCTATAATACTCAAAATAAATAAAAGTAGAGAAAAAAATACCCAACCCAACTATGACTGTATATCAGGTTACACAAAACTAAAGTCCTACAGAGCAAGTATTTGGAACTTGCAGATATCAACTAATCCCTTTTCAGGGAGCCTCCAACAAGAATTCAGTAAGACATAAATTGGTTTAAGCAAAGTTTGGTTTGCTTCTAAGGTCGTTTTGAAACAGAGGGATGCCAAATAAATATACAGTAATTCAATGAAGATTCACTGCACCTTTCAGCACAATATCATGTTCTAACAGGTGTTAGTAATTAGTCTCAACTCAGTCTAGTGTCTTTGGGGTAGGAGGCTCTAGACGCCTGAACATAGCCCTCTCTGCTACCTTGTCATTATGAACTGTAATGGAAGGCTCCTAGGTGTATCTACCACGTATTCCAGGCTTTGAACTAGTCTTTAAGGGTTTTTTTTTTAAGGTCACGTGGACGGTAAAGGGCTTCTCCCCCCCCCCCCCCCATTTCTGTGCAAAGGTATATTGTTGTAAAGGTATATTGCCCATATATTGTTCACAGCTAGACTCAGAAGTGTTTGAAAAACACCATGAAATTCCCAGACAGAATGCGGGCTTTTGTTAGTAATTGTTTTCAGGTGGAATAGGAATGCGTTGCTGGTATTTTTGGTGTCATGACCTAGGATCGGAAAGCTGGAGGGAAAGTGCTCAATTTTAATGAAATGAAATCTTCATCTCTATTTATGCTTATGTTTAAGAAAGAGAAACAAGAAAACAATGAAATATATTAAAGAGGCTAATACTTTGCCTGGTCAGATAGCAACAATTTTCTCATTATTCTTTTAAATGAAGGAAAAAAGCTGTTGAATTCTGAGATTTTTCTTCCTCCTGATGGAATATGCCAAATAAACTTTTTTTTTTTTTTTTCCCTCGTATAATTTTATGAACAGCTATAATCACTACATAGGTATTATAAAGTTTGTTTCTTTGACATCTATCAGTCCACAGTGACCAGACAGGACCAGAACACCGAGTACACAGCTCCTGGACTGCCCTTGACCTGTGTGTTCTTTGTCTTCACCTTGGGCCCAGCAGAGTGCCGTTATTTTGGTGCTTTCATTTCCATGCTAGGATCTTTCCTGTTTTCAAGCACTCTCTGTTATTCTTTCTCAGCAATTAAGTCTTGCAGCTATACCTTCAGAACCATCTTCAGTTTCTTTTTCCTAAATTCCTAGGGACAAAAATACTAGTCCCCTCGTCTCAATTGTAAATTCCTAGTTTCTTGTCTCAAAGACAGACATTCTTTGAAGTTGAACAGACACCCAGACCAGGAAGATTTGGGGGGAAAAAAAAAAAGATAAATCACTTTGTGATCTATAATGCATTTCTCTTCATTAGGTTCCTCACCATTCCTAAGTACCCTGAGCTGTGGTGAGGTTGCCTTAGGTCAGAATCTAGTCAGGGCAGTTTCTTTCCTCTTTAAGAGAACAGAATGAAGTATAACAGCTCTCTAAATTCACTGCTACCAAGTCTCCCAAGACTTTTTTTTAAGACCAGACAGAATATCCAGTCCATCATTGACTTTTTTTTTTTTTTTTTATTGGGTATAAATTGAAGACAACTGAGGTTTTTCTCAAGCCACCTATAAGGTAAAATCTATCCTTTTAAAACTGCTCCTGTCCTGCCTACTTCATAAGTCTCTGTGTACTAGCAGCTGTTGATCTATTGAACATTTTAAAATATAATTAGTATGAAGAATATGCCTATTTTGGGAGGGGAAAAGAAAAAGCAGTATCTTTTATTATGAACCTCCAGGGCTTTGCTGGAAATCTAAGGCTTCTTTGATACTGTCAGATCAAAATCTTTTCATCTCATGTACAGCACTATTAAAAGAAAAATAAAATTTATTTAAAAGAGAGCCTGGGCTCTCCAGCAGCACTGATCTAAAATTTATATCATGGATTAGGTTATGTTCTGTTTGGATTTTTTGTGAAGGATGGAGTCGACCAATCTGTCTAGGCTGAGAAATCATAAGCTAAGTAAAAAAATCATGGCAATCTTTTTTCTTGTTTTGTGAACAAATGGGAAAAACACAGGAAAACAACTTGTTCTTACTCAGAAAAAAAGTTGCTAGATGAAATTCATACACGTAGTACTCAGCATTCACATTTACAGTCATAATTTCATGTGGCACCATCACTCCACAATCACCAGAGTGGGAAAATGCTTACCAGAAACTATAAGTTAGAAAAACAGACAGAAGGAAAATATTGTATTGGTTTCTGTGCGCCTGGTGGGAAACATGGAAACATAATAACTGTTATGAAAAATATCTTTTCCTTGAGGATAAAAAGACCAGAATTCATCATTATTGGATTTTCCACATGTGGCTGTTTTCCTTGGTTAACAAAATTTATCTACCATTGTTTCATATCCTTTCTTAGAGTTTATTTCTTCTAAGCTGTGGTAAAATACATATGCAGCTTTTTTTTGGTATGCTTTAATTTATACACCTAACTCTAGAAAGTATTCAGTCAGTGCTGCTCAATACCTTGAAATTTTAGGTCTTCATGGAAGAACCGTCTGTTACAATAGCAATAGCAGTGTGCAAAGACCCAAAGTTGCAAGACACACTAACTCCAGCTACATGTTTATATTAACATTTAGGTACCTGAAAAAAGCCAATTTTTTAAAGGCAAGTGGTCCGTGTAGTGAGTGGGGAACTGGCTGACAGGTCATACCAAAAGGGTGGTGGTAAATAGCTCTTTTTCAAACTGGCAACCTGTCACAAATGAGGTCCCCCGGGGATCGATATTGGGCCCAACACTGTTTAATACCTTCATAAGTGATCTGGATGATAGGATCAAGTGTATCCTGATGAAGTTTGCTGATGATACCAAACTGAGTGGGGAAATGGACAGTTCGGAAGGGAGAGCCACTCTGCAGGAAGGCCTTGACAGATGGGTGGAGTTGGCTAACAAGACCCTTATGAAGTCTAACAATGACAAACGTAAGGTCTTGCACCTGGGAAAAAAATCAAGGAACGCAGCACAGACTGGGATCTACCTAACTGGGAGCAGCTCTGTGGAAAGGGACCTGGGGGTCCTGCTGGACAACAAGTTCAATATGCATGAACTTTGCTGCAGTGGCAAAGAAAGCCAACAGGATGCTGGATTGCATCAACAAGGGCATCAACAGCACGGATAAAGAAGTCATTAGCCCACTCTACTTGGTTCTTCTCGGACCACACCAGGAATACTGTGTTCAGGTTTGGTCTCCGCTATACAAAAGAGATGTGGACAGGCTGGAGAGGGTCCAGAGAAGGGCCACCAACTTGATCAAAGGCCTGGGAAGCCTGCTGTATGAGGAAAGGCTGAGACAATTGAGTTTGTTCGGCCTTGAGAAAAGAAGGCTTAGGGGAGAACTTATCATCATGATCCAATATTTAAAGGTTGGCTACAAAGAAGATGGAGACTCCCCTTTGACAGGGAGCCACATGGCAAAGGCGAGGGGTAATGTGTACAAGTTACTCCTGGGGAGATTCCAGTTGGACACGAGAGGACAATTTTTCACAGTGAGAACAATCAGCTGTTGGCATAATCTCCCCAGGGCACTGGAGGATTCCCCAACATTGGGCACTTTTAAGATTCAGCTGGATAGGGTGGTCGGCTGTCTTGTCTAGACTGTGCTTCTGCCAAGAAAGATTGGACTAGGTAGCTGATCCTTGCGTTCCTTCCCAACCTGGTATTCTATGATTCTGTGAAAAATGCTGAGTACCTACAATTTCTTTCTAAAATGCAAAACGAACAGAGAGCATTAACTATCCTCTGCGGACAGGGTATCCTTGACAGGAATGCGTTCTTGAATCATATCACTTAAGTATGGAACTATTCCTGCCTCACTAGAAAAGGGTTCAAGGTTGCATGTCATATGTTACAATACAGTAAAACATACAACATACAACTGACAGTAGGCCTAGATACTTTGTTTTGACTGAGCTGTACCCCCATAACAAAGGTCAGAACTTGAACAATAACCAGCTGAAGCATAAGAAGTCACATTCATGTAACAACATAAAACAAAAAATGTATTTCCTGAAGTTAGCCATAAATTCTCCTTTTCGATCCTTGCACATTTGCTTGTATCTGACTTCACATATAACCCACAATTAGTGCAGCACTACAAACAGAGAAACATGACCAGTAACAAATATAGAGCACATCTGGCCTTAATGATTCAGAAGATACTGGTCATATTGACTTTAGGTCATTTAAGACTAACAGATTCATACAACCTACTATATTCCACAAGCTTACAATTATGTATCCAGAATCTGAATCAATTAGGTATTCAAATCCTGGCAAATAGGAGATTATGAGATCTATTCACTTATTTTTCATCATTGCTATTTAGTGAGGAAATGACTCAAATCCTGTTCACATTCAAAGTACTGGGAAAACTCTCACTGATACCGTACAAATCCAAATCCTGGCCTCATTAAATAACTTCTCATTTAAAAGCTGTACAGCCAGCAAGTTGTCTGCTGTCATACTGCTCCTTCTGGGACACGTGGAAGAAATTTGCATGCACCTATTTTGCTCAGATTTACTTTCTTCCTTTCCATTCCAAACCTGGAAACTTCTTTTATTATAAACTTCCCATAAGAAGGATGTACTATATTCTCATAATATTCTTTTCAGTGGAGCACAAGCATAACCTCTCCTGAAGCATGAGATGCCTGAAGAGATGTGCATGATAAAATACTTCCGTACCCAGGACTGACTGACTGTTATTGTCAATACCTTAAGGGCTGCTCAGACCTTTCTCTGCTCTTGCCCACTACACTCTGTATTCAACGTACACGTAAAAGATACCTCTCCTTTTCATCCCTTTGAGATTTTCTTAGGTCATAAAGACTAAGAGATTTCCTGACAAGTTACATATCTGCTTTCGCTAACCTTTATGTGCAACTATGTGATGACCTCCATCTACATGTAGTACTCCCCCAAATATCGTTTTGAGGGCTTTTCATTTTCTTCTATTTTTGATATGATAGACCTTATGAAAACTGACTTGATGCCCTTCCAATGTATTTATTGTTACAGATCTCTTAGTGAAGCAGATTCAGCAGCAAAACTTGATAAGCAATTTTTTAAAGAATACAAGATATCACAAGGTACATGGTTTATGTAAATTGTAAAAGGAAATGCACAGATAGATAAGGGCGTTTCAACTTTCATTAACCTTTTAAGTCTGGTCATGTCATTTAAAGCACCCTAGTAGTTTAGCATGGTAATTTAAAATAGATTGAAGCTGTACATATAGAAATTGGTAACAGTACCATTGTAATAATAATTTTGTAAAATTTCAATACAGTTTAAAATTCAAACAGACAAAAATATTTTAGTTTTGCCTATATTAATTTTCTTATTTCAAACTACACCTTATTTTTCAATAGCAAAAATAATACTGTCTTTTTTAGTAGATAAGACAGTGAGTGAACAGCTGTACAGAATGTATACACGTGATGACCCTTGAAAAATCATAAAACTGTTTTCAAGGTCTCCCTCGGCTCATAATGTACACAAAACTAGACTGCTTTCACGTGGACTGTGAAGAAATGCTTTATGAAGAAAATCACTAGTGTTTTATGAAGTGAAGTACTTTATGAAGGAGTCAGATGTGAAAGTGCTACATTCATAAATACACATTATTTCTCAGATGCAAGAGCATTCAAGAATTGCATATTATAGTCGTATATTGAGTGTGGAACACTATTTAGCGATGTAAATTTACATCTTATTAACTCTTTGGGGAAGGTAACAACAAGAGAAATTAACGTGGATATTGTTCTGAACATCTTTTTCAGTAATTCAGAATAAACTCAGCCATTATATGACAGGAATAATAACAGGACCAGAGGAAATGGTGTAAAGTTGCAGCAGGGGAGGTTTAGATTAGGTATTAGGAAGAATTACTTTACTGAGAGGGTGGTCAGGCACTGGAACAGCCTGCCCAGGGAGGTGGTGGAGTCACCATCCCTGAAGGTATTTAAGAAACATGTAGACATGGCACTTCAGGGCGTGCTCTGGTGCCCGAGATTGTTGGTTTGTGTCTGTTTGTGGGTGGGTGTCGTGTGTGGTTATGGGTGTTTGGTTTTTGTGGGGGTTTTTTTTGTTTGTTTTTTGTGGTTGGACTTGATGATCTCAAAGGTCCCTTCCAACCAAGAAGATTCTGTGATTCTGTGATTACTGTATTAACTTACTTATCTTTTACAATGGAAATTGCTCTAAAAATGTCAGCACACATTAAAACATTCCTGAAACAATGCTACAATTCATAATGCTAACCTGACTATAGAGATACCTCAGCAACTGTTAATAAAACAGCACAATGTTATTAAAGGATTACAAAGCAGCCCCCCGAAACGTATTAGCTGTCTCTTAATTTAAAATAAAAAGAAAAAAAATATAGAATTTCAAGATTATATTGACATAAGAAATAATCTCTTTCTGTAACAAATCTGTCATGTTCCTAGCCTGCTAATAATTTCCAGAATGTGGACTTTTGGGGAATGAATGTTGCAGAACCACAGGAATGTGCGAAGAAAAAACAGTGCTTTATCATAGAGACTAAGTAAATCAAATAGACCCACAGCAAAGTGCTGGTCATATGATTGATCTTATCTAAATTAAGCCATCAAGAAGCATGGTATCTTCAAGCTTACTGTGGAGTCTTGATAGTACTAAATATACCTGAATTTTAAGAAGCAGTATGTATGTTTGTGTATAGGTTCTGTCTGCTCCAGCCTCCCAATATGAGGAGTGACGTTGCAGCATCGACCTGGAGTGAACACAGATGCAGGGTAAGATAGATATATTTAAACCAAGTTCAGCACAATCCACAGCCACTTGATATTTTTCACTGAGAATACAGCAACCGTTAAACAAACAAGATGGATCAGCATTATTGAATGTAGCAACCTTTAGGCAAACAAGATGGATCAGCGTTATTTTCTTACTGGCCCTACATTCAGAGTGATCCTCCTGAAGGATACAGGCTTGAGGGCTTCACATGTTTTGCAATGTCATGAGACCAGTGAGCTAAGCTGTTTATAATATCCTGTTTGTAGACGGCCCTGAAAGTATATTGAGCAGATACACTTGATGTTTCCATCACTCCAATGATGATGGGAATGTCCACCACAGTGAAACAATGAAGATGTGAGTATTAGTGAGTCCTCGCTCATGTCTATTCTCAAAGCCTTGTGGAAGGTTTGTAAGTCAAACAAGGGCAGCTTCAAATTATGTGAAGCATACAGGTGACACAGCGTGCTTAATAAAGAGATAATTGCAGCTAGTCTAACAAAACAATTTATAGTCCAGATCTACAAATATTTTAGCAATATAAATTTTGTCATGGTTTACACAGGACCAGGGTTTCTCCTCACAAAACAACATGCTAGAGAACAACAGGCAGAGTACATTGGCGCAACAAAGAATTTATCCAGATGTATTTAAAAGGGGATTCACTGCTATATTGTGCATGTCTGTTCACATAAAAAGGCAGTGCTGCAGCAGAGTTATATCAGAGCTCTGTCAGGGTTAGATCAGAAATAAAACTAGGTTGAATGAAATTATTGCTCATTTATACCAAGGTAGCTAAATTAAAAAGTCTCTGCTGCTAAACATCTTTATTACTATATGATAACTTCCACAAAGTAAATATATCTTAAATTCAGATGATCAGTTTAAGGTGGGGTTTTTTTTAAGTAATGCAAGTAAAAATAGGCTTCCTTCTCAGTGGGGACACAATTATTTGTGCTTGTGGATGAGACATAGTAAAGGATCCAGGGCTGTCAAGCAATGATAGTTTGAATGAAAGATTTCAAAGAAACAGGAGTTTGGAAAAATGTCTCAGGGACACAGAAAAGTAAGGTGTTTAAGAAACATCTTCAAATTCATACAAAATAAAAGCTTCTGCCAAATGAGTGAAACTTGTCAGGTGTACTAGATCTCTTAACTGGGAACATGAAAGAAGCTCCCTTTGAGGGATTCAAGCTTGCAAGCATCATGGCTAGTTCATTTCGTAAAGAATATAAAATGAACAATGCATTTATTAAGCTCATAAAGCAACTTGGATGACCTGAAAATATATATGACTAAACAGGGGAGAAATTATTCATAATGTGGAAACAGTGTGTTTCAAACTGGGGCACGGAAAGTTAAAAGAGCTGGCAAAATTCACATTTTTTAATATACTGGAGGGTGAAAAAGGACTCAGACTTTGTTATATCCACCCCCCTCCTTAAATTCCCTTTCTTTCAAAATTTGCAAGTCTATACTATCTTTAACAGATTTTTTAAACATTTTAAATAAGAATCAGAAATCCAGGAGGCTTATTTGGAACAAAATAAAACTAAGAGTTCTGCAGATGATTTGACTCTCTCCTAACAGTCCAATGTTGTTGCAAACACCATTGAGTTGGAAAACAATAACAGAATTAAACATACTTCTAGCAGAGTTAGTTTGTAATCTGTTGTAATTTGAAGGGATTATGCAAGATAAACATATACAAAGAAAAAAGCACAGCTCCCTCACTAGGACATTTCTTTCTCCTGTGTTCTCCTATGCACCTGACAGAGGCTGCTGGCCAAAGAATTGTGAGGTTTTGGGTTTTTTTTCAAAAAAAACAACAAACAAGTAAGCAGGAATCCCACTTGCCATAATTTTGGCAACCTGTTTGTGCCCTTGAAAAAATACGCCTAATTCCAGACTTCACATATTCAGCACTTTCTGAAAAATGGACTTCTTTTAAACCATTGATCTGAATGCTTAGATCACTAATCCGATCAAAATTATTAAACTTAAAAAATTCAATTCTCAGTGAGTGAAGGATTGAAAAGTAAGTCCTTCTTCAGATGAGATGCTTCTCCTAGCAACCAATGCACAAATAATCCTTAGTGCATTGCTGTTCCTTAGATGAACAAATGACAATATCAGTGTGAGCAAGGACTGCAAGAACAGACTCAATCAAGAGCAGAGGAAGCATGTTAATGACAGAGTCAATCAGCAGAGCCAATCAAGGATAGAGGGTGCATGATAACATGGTTTGTTTTGCTCTTTACGTATCTTTCCTTTTTGCTCTTTGTGTATTTTTCTTTTTTTTTTTTTTTTTTTCTTTTTTTTTTTTTTTTTATTAGGTTCAGTGTCCGTGTCTGTCCGTCCGTCCATCCCCCCAACATTAAATGTTAACTGAAATATATTTATTAAAGCAAAAATTGCACTGGGTCCTCCAGTCACCAAAAAAAAAAAAAAAATTGGAAATGTAAGGTTGGTATTTTAATGTAAAATATTCTTTTAAGCTATACTGTAGAGACCAATATTCCCCTTACAAGCAAAGGAATTAAACTATAAACAATTTCAGTGGGGCACTTCAGTGAACAGAAAATATCTTTGTAGTGTCTGATGAATCCATTCACTAAGATTCTCTTAGCTGAGCTATAAAGATGCAGGCAATCACTAGACTTGCAAAAAATCAGTTTCACACCCTTCTTAATATTAAAGGCTTTGTGAATGCGCACACTTTCTATTTGTGTGTTTTAAAGACCTGGAACTGAAATCTGTTTTTCTCTCATCCCTGAGGCAGAGCATGTTAAGTCACCACAGGTCACTATAAGTGTAGATGTTGAGAACTTTATCAGAGTTCTTTTTATCCCTCTTTTGTTTCCAAACTGAATGAAAGAGCTTGGAGAGCATGTAAAGCCGGGCAAGAGCAACACACTTTGAATGAAGTTAAATAAAATGTTATGAATAGCAAGCCAGAAAGGAAAGGGTCCCAGTCCAGGAGGCCATGCTAAGTGTATGAGTAGCCCTTTAACTTCAGTGCATTTCTCAGTGCTCTTTGATATTACATAGAAACAAACTACATCAGTATATTATCAAATAAAAATCTGTGCAACGATAATGATCTTGAGAACAGCTCTAATCCTCTTCATAACTTCTATTGCTGGTGGAAAGTGAGACAGCATTTGGCTTACAGGGAGAATTAAAACTTTGAATATCAGTAGGTTGGTTTGGTTTTGCATAAACCCTGCATCCGTATTTGGATCTGATCCAGCCCAGCCAGGCAGGTTGGCAGGATTAACTCAGACAGAGTTTTCCTTCCATTACTATGGTATTGCTGCTGGTGGTTTACTAAATGTCGCCCCTACTCTGCAGCAGATAGAGGATGAACAACACATATATACCACACATCCCTGTGCTGGCTCACTCACTAATATGGCCTCTAATTTGTCTATTTCTACACCTGGACAGCAGAGGCCATCAAAGAGCAATTAAACACAGCAGCTCCTGATCCGAACTTGGTTTGAAGCCTAAACTCCTAGAAGTAACAAGTCTTGTAGGAAATTCAATAAAATAAAGATGAAATAATATGAATTATTTAAACTTAGGGTATTTAGGCAAACATGAATTTTTCACTGTGTTTAGTAACTGGATACAATCACTTCCAAATGAACAAGTGAAGAGAATCTCACTTCTCAAACTCAGAAGACTCATTAAATAAAATCTGCATAAATTGCATGAGTAGATTTTATAGTAGTTTAAAATATTTATATATAGTATATATTTATATTATTTTTATATTTATTATATTAATCATTATATATATTATTATTTATAGATTTTTATAGTAGGGAAAAACTGCCTGATCTTCTAATTTTGGGAGATTTGGGAACTTCTATGTCTTTATGTATTATAATATGTTATATTACATTATCATTTATCAACCAAGGAACTGCTTTACTGTCCTAATGATATGTTAAAAAGGGACAACTTAAATCCCATCGTTTATGTGAAGGCATGGTTGACATCATTCCCTGCTTAACGTTCTCTCTCTGGGCAGAGGGATATATAGGCAAGAGCAGAGATATTTGGAAGAAGATTCAAGAGCTGTTCAAAGTTATGTATCTACCACCCACAAGGAAACTTCAGACATAGCAAAGGACAAAGATGAATGAACAGAATTTGAATACACAGAAAACCTCTTATAGCCTCATTAATTGATAACATAAACAGTTGTTTTTAATTGCTGCCATACCTTAAAAAAATACACACTTCCCCTCAAATTTTTCCATTCACTTACAACTTTTATATGCATTTAGAAAGTAATAGGAAAAATCAGATTTAACTAACATTAAAGAAACAAGATCTAGGCTAACAGCTTTTATCTAGCTCAGTTACCAGAGTAGGAAATTACTACCTACCACTTCAGGCATTTGGGAAAATGTTTAGCAAATCTTGGTAAATTTGTTCAGGATTAAGTCCCTTCACAATTCTGTCTTTCCAGATTTGTGCTGGGAATTTAGGCCCCAATTCCCATGAAAGTGGTAATCCTATAGCACTCAGGAAAAACAGAATATTTCAGGGTCTTGTTTCAGCAGCAGAAATACCCATTAGAGTCTGCTTTTTGCTGGAAGCAGTTTAGCTTAAAAAGGAATGGCTTCAAGCATGTGCCAACATCTTATCTTGTTAGAGCCTCCCATTTCATAATGATAGAATTTAAACTTGAACAAGTGTCTAAGAGCTTTTAGGGGCTTATGCAAATTGATCCAAATCATTTAGTGCTTGTCCGTTATTAAATCACATCATTAAAAACTATTTTTCTTACACAAATTTAAATCAAATAAACAAGATAATACTGTATTTTGCAGGAGGCGTGTAAAGGCCTTTCAAATCCCAAGAAATAAAACATCAACAGGATTAGCAAGTCTTTTGGTGTCCCAAAGTACAAACATATCAGCTTCAGTAATATGAAAGCATTTGGTAGAGGAAAAAAAAAAATAAAGTTTGATATCAAAGTACTTTATCACCCTGGGAGGTAGGAATGGAAATTGTTGAATAAAAACAGAAGAATAGCCCTTCCTGCATTCATTTTTGCAATGCATGTGTCAGGGGAATTCATGTTATTCAAAAAAACCAGACCAAAATCATTTGATGTGACAGGTGCATGAGCTTCTACAGATCTGAAGGGATCTTTGCAGATTAAAGTATTTGGAGAAAACACAGATTAAAAGAAAGTGTAGAGCTTTCATTTATGCACAGTAAAAAAAAAAATGCAATGACTTTGCCTACATTACACAGAGGTAATGCATGAAACTATGCAGTATTTCTGGCAAGATAGAGTTATTGAAAAATTAACTCCTCTGAAATAATAGTGTAATTAAGCACTTTTAAACAAGAAGATACAGACTTTTATTAGGGTCTTAATAACACACATCCATTAAAAATCTTCTCAGATTCCTAGGCTGGCTCTGAACAAGGTTGGAAAATTGTAGCTTAATGTAGTAAAGTGTAAAATGTGATAATACCCTGCATGGAACCACATACAGATTTATATAACTGTGCATGACATAAGAAATGGGCCAAACGGATTTAACACAAGGGAGTCTGGTTGGGCTTTTGAAAGCATTGTAATGGCATGCATTCTCTCTGATTACTCTTTTTCCAATATTGGCTGGAAAAAAAAAAAAGAAAGGGTTGGTTCTACCACTAAAGACATCTCAGACATAAGACAGATCTGGCCAGAAAGTAAAGTAATTCATACGGAATAACCCTTCAACATGAAATGTTCCTAGGGATATAAGGTTATATGAAAGCAATACCAATACACATATTTAGAAATGTAAAGGTTACAGAATAAACAATAAAAACAATCATGTTGCTACTGTGTTGTTTCTGGAGGACATGCTCCTAGGAATGACTACCAGAGCAAAAAATGACACAGGAGATGACAGAACCATGAAAATTTCTTATAACATGCAAAATTCCTGACGACACCTGGAAAGTAAATGAGATTTGTCCACAGTCCTCAGTTGATCAAAATAATTGTAAGATGGGCACAAGTCATCCAATTTAAGTATTTATATATGTTCATAAATAGATGATGACATAAACTAATGCATTGCATGGTATAATGCCATTGATTTTTACAGAAATACTGTAACTTGCTGTCCCACCTGAAAAAGAGCTTCAACTGGAGCTACTTCATATCCTGTTCCCATATCTAAGTCTAATTACCATTTTTCCATACTTCTATAAGAACAGATAAGAAATATTGCAAAACAAATCACCAAAAATTAAAGTACCTGGTGACAGAAAAATTTCTATTCTGGTCTCTCACTGACTACGTTTAGGCAGGAATTTTATGGTTTCTTACATGTTTCATTAAAATCACATGCAGGCTTTTCTCTTTACTTTGCTATTTGTCCAGTAATGACGGTCCATATTTATTTGCATAATTAATATATTATTCCAGCACTAAGTTTGAAAGGTTCATTAAAGCATTCACACCTAATAGTGTCCTGGCAGTCATTTTCTGTTTGGAGGAGAGCGCTGGCTTAAACTGCCTAAAACCTAGAGGTTAACAGTCCTTGAGAGACTAGAAATAAAAGTTTTACTAGCTCTTTTTTTTGTTTGTTTACAGTACACTTCATACAAAAGAAAGCTGCTGCAAATAGTGCTTGAGAAGCAGAACTGTGACAGGAGACAGTGAACTGGGACCTTCCTCCCTTCTCTCAGTCCATGGGTCTTTAGCTCAGGAGTGTTCTCTGATCTCTGAAATCCAAATGTGTTACATGGAAATAAGCCCAGAGGCCTGCAACTCTCCTCTCCCCTCAATATATTTGGGACCAGCCTGTTAGTTTGTAGCTTTCCATAGCAACTGAGAGTGGGGAAAAAAGTTTCTAAGATCTGGCAGGAGAATACGTTCCCATTTTCCTTGTTTTCACTCATGCATATTGGGGGATGTAAGGTAAATTTCCTTCGTGAAACAACAGAGTGATTCTGATCTTACTTGATCCTTAAATAGCTCCCTCTTCTGTCAAAATCCAGGTCATGGGGGGATGAATCAACAATACGCTCCGTCGTCTTGTAATTTATGTTAGGAATTGGGAGGCAAACACATAACGCATAGCAAGAATTTGAAACTATACACAGAAAATCGGTAAAGCTATGGATGAGCAGTGGTACGTAATATAAAGATACTGCTCAAACCATTTGAGGACTACTAGCAGAATCTGTTCTGTTCTTCCATCTCCAGACCACTTTACTGTGGTATTCATTTCCCTAGTATTTTATGTATTTATTTTTTGTATTCATATTATTATCCCCTTCTTTCTACCTCCATGGACCACATGAGTTTCATTAAAGATAACAAGAAGAAAACTGTCAAGCCAAACCATGGCTTAGCGTTCTCCTTGTAGCAGTGCTAGAGAAAAGCACTGAACACTGTACCAAAACAACCAGGTTTTTTTATCCATTTCCACTTTCCCAGACTGCCTACTGCTTTGGTTTGGCAGAACACAGTGGGCAGACCTAGTGAACACCAGCCTGGAAAAATTTGAGAAAATTACCTTTAAATATATCTTCCTCCTTTGCTCATTAATTTTCCATGCAGTTTATTAACTTGATTTAGTAATATATAATTGTGCATGTATTTAGATTACCATCTTCTTTTACTTCAACCATATTTTTCGAGTTAAGTGAAATCTATCATAGTTACATTTTTATTACAGCTTAACATAATTGTTCCTTCTCAAAAACCTTGAAACAAAGTTAGTATGCAGTTTCCACCTGCTATCACATTTTCTCTTTCCACGTTAAATAAAAGGTCGTTATTGTATATCAGCATATCCAGGCATCATATACTTCAGTCAAGGTAAAGTTCTCGGGGCCTGTTTTTCCCTGCTTGCACTTTTTACAAAGATAAAAATCTTTTAATATGCGTAATGGTAGCTAAAAGTAATTGCCAGCTTGAAGAGACCTTGCAGCACTGGTAAAACGCCACGCTCTAGGCCTCCATTTTGTCGTCTGATTTCAAACAGTACAGACACTGTAAGATCATTTTAATACAGATGCCTGTAATTGGTGAATCCATACTGATGACTTGCACACCTCAGTACGTAAAAAAACGTACGTACTTGTCTAACCTTTACCACAAAACTATCCTTAATTTCTGTAAGTGCAAAGGATGTTCTTTGTTGATTACAAATAAAACCAGTAAGGCTTGCGAAGTGACTTTGTCAAAAAAGTTTAAGCTAAAATGTTTCCAAATATGAATGACTGTTTTCTTAATCCACTCATGCTGCCATCTCTCCCTATTTTATCTCATCTGCTAGCAGGATGATTAAAAAAAAAGTGAACTTTAATTATCATGAATGTGCTGTTTCCATACAAGCTCTCATTGTCTACAACAGAAAGGTGATTTTACCACACTAGCATATAGGTTATGTAATAAAATTGATAGTAGGCAGTTAAAAAAACCCCATTTTTATATGTAAACACTACCTGTTATATAATGTTTATGTATAACACTACCCGTTACATATTGATCTACTTAGGGAGTTTTAACATATTTAGTGGAAGCAGGGGTGGGAGTTACGTTATATATTTCCCCATATTTCATGTCCCCATGACCATCTGGGTATGAGAAAGGCACTACAAATCTGAATGATGAAAACATTCAGGTTCCATTCCTCAGCATAACTGGAACCAGAACTTACTGTAAAACTGTAAATCAGGGTTTTCAGCTGTCTCCTCTGTGGTATCATTCCTAACTAAGCTTTGAAATCAGCCTGATTTTTCCTAGCTCTTTCATTAAGGTGTAAGTTCAGCATGTTGGATATTTTCAGGAACTACCCCTCAACAATATCCTTTTTTGTTATTTTTTTTTTCCAGAAAAATCTTGTCCGAAGTTGGAGCAGCTTTACTCCTGCATGCCAAATTTAACTATGAACTCCAACAAGAGAGCCATACCTCCTTTCTGTTTCCTTGCCTCCACTCATGAAGGATAACGATCAAGGTGTTTTTTTTATTATTTTTTTTGCAAGATGAGAAATTATTTAGTATTAAACGAAGACACCAGGTTTTAAGTTATAACAAATATTTTACATGAATAATAACTTTGAGTGTAGTTTAACTGTATTCTTGATATAACTTCTGTATTGCTATCAGCAGAAAGAAGGAAAAGTGTTTGTTAGAGGCCAATATATCATGCTGGATCCAACAGCCCAAGAGTAGTAAGGTTGCTGCTGCTCCATTTCATCAGGGTTACTAGTATCAATACTGAGACGTGTTCCCAGGAGACAAACACGCAAAATCACACATATACGCTACGTATATATTTGTAGACATGAGTGTCCACACAGATGACAGACTCCGAGTACCCACATGGACATAGACAACATCAGTGACCTCATACTGCTCCCCTTGGTGGCTAGGTAGCATGGAGGTTCACTAGTGAGAAAAAAAAAAAAAAAAAAAAAATATATATATGTATATATAGGCAGCAACACCCTTAGTCCAAAAGGTGACTGGACATCTGCTCCCCATAACTCATGGGGATGGGTTTCACACTTGGATGCTGGAGCTGGTGTCTCTCCTGGGACAGCCTTTGGAGGTGCCTGGACAAGGTGGTCATTCATTGGGAGTCCTTCATTTGGGTTTGCCTGCCATTGCGCATCCCTGTGCTCTTCTGGACTCCTGCAGATGGGGCTTTGGTGTGTTGATGGCCCCTGTGATGTGCCTAGGACTAGTCCAGCAGGGGATTATTTCGGCTGCCCCTCCTGCTGTTGTCTGTCTGCTCCTCTGTGGGTGTGCAGATGAGCTTTATCACATAATCCAACAGTACTGAAATGTAAAATATCCAGGTGAAAAGCTCTGCCAAAATCCTGCTTTTTAATGTTTTTCTACCTCTTGTGCTAACTAGAACTTTAAACATCTCTTACATGTCCATTATGGTTTATAGCTAGTGCCTATGATTGATTTCAGTCCTTTCTTTAATTGTAACATATATGGGTTGACTCTTACCCCAAAAGCCATACAGTGCTTTGCAGTTTTGTTCTGTATCCAAAATTCTTCACTTCCTTCTGTCAGGTACTACAATTTCCTTCTGGCCACGTTTTATCACGACTTGCTGGGGACAGGTGAGGAAGCCTCCCTTCAGCAATGGAGATTTCTCTGAAGCTGGTCATTACTGCTTCAGTAAACATCCAGACCAGAACATCAAATGAGTGGAGCAGTTGCTGACCTCTTGATGCTTCCAGCTGGAGCAGCAGGGGGGTATATCAGTAATGCAGGGGATATCAGAGAACAACGACAGTTTGCCTGTAGCAGGATCTTTGAGGAAGATTCATGCATTAACTGTCATTTCTTTACAGCTTTAGGAAACATCTTTTTGTATGTCCGAGATGTGACTAACATCCGATATTGCTAGTAGATTTGAAGTTATGACAGAATAAGAATTAAGTCCTTCAAGTTTATTAGATACTGACAAAGTCAACTGAATCACACAAATAATCTTCAGTAGCTAGAATTTCTAATTAATGCAAGGTAGCAAATATGTCCCATGTATTTTTTCAAGGTGCTGAAAGGCATTAACTAATCAATTCTCATATTTTATTATCTGGAAGAGGAAACTTAACATATAAAGTTAGGTTAACTCAGATGATATCACACAATATTCATAAGTAATTATGTCATGACTAATGCAGAGACTGACTTCTGCAAATTTATGCCTAATTCACTTTCTTTCTTAAGGTAAAATGCTATTTCATGTAATGAATTCCAAAATTTTTTGCTGATGAGTTGACTGTTTTCTAGGGAACCTCAAATTTTTCCATCCACTGATATGCAGGGCAGAAGCATGGAAACATATACAGAGCTTGCATACCCAATGAAATCACAGTACTATTACTTATATCTTCAGTAAATGACATTCAGAATACATTCACCTCTCACCTTTATGCCGAAGACAGACTGATGTTCTTTTATTTTGCATTTAAAGCTTCCTTCAGAGCAAAATCATGTTCTCTGTGCCCACAGTCCCTACAGACCTTCTTTCATGGAAAAGAATTTCCTTATCTCACTATTAAGGAAATCTTTTCTAGAACTAGTAAAGATTTCATACTGATGTAAATGTTAAGTGCCCAGAGGCAGAAATATTGCATGGGAAGGGATTATTTATTTAAACAAACTCTGGCTATATCTACATTAGCTGTATGGTCTGTACATTGCAGCCCAACTTGAGCAGTTCTGTAGAACAGAACAGCTGTTGCAGATATCCACTTCATATGTATGTCAAAGGATTTTATTTTAGAGTAGCTCGTGTGATGTCAAATTAGAATAGTCTTAATAATTGGAGTGAATTAAATGTGCCCCTTATGGTTTAGTCACCTCTTAAAGGAATACAGCACGTGCAGTGGCAAAGCATAGCAAGCAGGGGCAGTTGGTAAACTGGCTTCAAAAGTAAGATCCTGATCTGAGATGAAATGTTAATATAAACACATCCTGTAGCATATAAGAACTAACTTGAAGAAAATAATGCAACCAAACTGTCAGTATTAGAACACAGAAAACAGATTATGGTCTGCAGAGAGAGAACACGTACAGTATCATCTGTACTCTCGGCATTTAACTAGGTATAAAAAATTTACAAAGTCAACATTTTTTTTTTCTTCTCTTTCTGTTTGTCTTCCATGCTCCTTACTGAGGTCTCTCTGGTAAATATATAAGAAATGAGGTGGAGACCTCTCCATCTTATCCAAAAACCAAAATACTAGGAAAGGTTTAATGATTCAGTGAAAACAACCTTACCATGGATTTCAAATGGGGTGTTTTGTAATGGCTTTAAATCAAGATTAGGGTCTACAGAAAACAGGATAAAAGAAAAACAGGTCTAAAGATTTTAGAAGTGACGTGACTGTTCTACAGGGACTGTACAGATATTTTTATGTTGATGATTCAAAATATGCTGTTAAAAGGTTAAATTGTGTATAACATATAATATGCCAAAGGCTCCAGTTTCTGAAATAGGCCAGATTTGTCTTTTGTGAGTATAGGCAAATCTTGGGGCAATAGATGTTCCTTTACAAGCTGCCTTATTTAAATCAAGAAGTATCTAAAAAAGTACCTCCCAAGGGCCTATTTTTCAAAACTAATTTTGGAAGATGTTCTGTTTTGAGGCACAGTTGCCTCTAGCTAAATGCTTGTTGACTGGAATAGCTCAGCTAGAACTTCATAGTTAAGATAGAGCTTTTCAGCTGGCTGGATTATGTCTTGTAATTGCTCTACTTACATTATTTGAATTCATCTATGCATAATGTGAAACAGTTATAGTTCTTTTGTGATGTCCTTGCTTTCCAACACGGGCTTCAAAAAGCCAGGAGCAATTTTGCTCATCACATGCTGTCCTGCTGTCAAGTGCAAAATCAACAGAGGCAACAGTAATGGTTGGGGTTGGTGTCTGTGAAAAGCAACATCTGCCCTGTTAGCACCACTGTCATACTGCCTAGTTGTGCCCTTCTGTACCTCTTTGTTAGAATGAGAACTTTCCCTTTTATTATATATCTTTTAGGACACGTGACATTTCCTTTAAGAAAGGTACTTCATGTTATCTAAAACAGTGGCTTCTAGGCACAAAAACCTTTTAGGATAAGAGTTATTCTTGGAATTAGAAGTATTTAGAGGTTGTCTTAGTTCCAAATTTTGGGATGAATTTTTTTTCCTCTGAAGACCTATTTGTTTTTAGTCTCCACATGTGTTCTCCTTGCTTCTTTAGAAGTAGAGTTCCACAGATGCATCCTCCCATATGGTAGAAACTTCTTGAGTATTTGAAATGATATTATCTGACACTTTAGTCTGGTCTTTGAAAATAACACTCATGAAACAAGATGCAATCCTTACTTCAGCATAACTTCTCTTGAAGCAGAATTGTAAATCTACAAGGCCATTTCCCAAATAATATATTCTACACAACAGACATATATATTTATATGTATATAAAAATATAGTCATGATAGTAATGGCAAATCTACAGAAAGGCAATCCTTCTTTTCAGGAATAGTTACCATTTAGAAGTCTGGCTGACAAAAGCATGCATAAATTCATGTGCAGATAGCTCAGCCTAGAGCAAATGCAGTATTTGCAAATTGCTAAAGTAGATTTTTTTGTTTAACCTCTCTATCAAATTTTCACACATTTGCCTACAGTATTTGCTTGGTTCCATCTTAAGTTAAAGATAGTTTAAGTGCCCTGAGTGATCTGAATGTTGACTTTGACTCCTACCCCACAAGCTCAGGAAACCCCGACTCTTAAATCACAACCATTTCCTTCAGAAATAAACTCCATTTAAAAATGTGGGATCTTCTATTACTGCCATTCACTCTTACAACAAAGATGTTATCACTTCCTGCTTGCCAAGAAAGCCTTCTCTCCCATTTTCCTTCCCACCCCATGAACTTTTCCCCAGCTTCTGTAGTCCAAAGTCTCTAGTACCGTGTTCTTGCTACCACTTTGGGGTGCTCAGCTGATACTTCATGTCTTCCAGCCCTTTCCTCATTTTCATAATTCACATACAAGTCTTAAAGACAACACTTCATGTTTGAGTCCATGCTTGATTTACTTCAGCTCTTTATTCAGATTTGAAATACTGCATACATTCTTTTTTCCTTTGTTTTCTTTTTCATAGACTGAGGGCAGTTAATCTTTTACATACCTTACATGGCAACATGGTTTGACAGCTCTATCAGCTGGAAGGACTGCATGTTATTTTAAAACAAATGCTATTGTGTAAGTAGGTACTATGAGCTTGGTGGATCTCTGGGCCCATTAGTTCAAAGATAATTAGGACCATGTCTACTGTTTAGCTTAAATGAAGTATCAAGGAGAGAACCTAAAACATAAATATGTGCTTTTCAAGTAAACAAATACATTAACATACCTGGTGTCAAGGAAGTGATATTGGTAGGACAGACAATAATGGGCCTAAGATGTGTCAAAGAAGAATCTCAATAGATGCTGGACCTCAGTAGCAGTGTTTTTGAAGCACTAGTAGCAAAGATTGCCTGGGGGATGTTCCTGTCTCCATCTCTGGAGGTCTTTACAAAAAGATTAGAAATGCACATTAGGAGTGACACAGCTATGAAGAATAGCTCTGGCGCAGGAGGATGGACTTGAAATTTTCTTAAGAGCCCATCTAACTGTGAGAACCAATGGATTTTTAACTCCTTCCTACCCAGTTCAAGGCAATTGTAACATGCCCTAAATGGAAATATTCCATCAATAAGGGTTTTCAACACCACAGTGCATTACACTTTATGCTAATGGACCTGAAAGACTGAGATATGTGGGAAAGAGGCAGGAAAAGATAGGCACCAGTGGGCTTTTTATGGCAGCTATTCTGGTATATTCTGATCTGGCCAGTCTTGCCTATGTTTATAACTATGAAAATGAACACTTTTGTGGAATCTCACATCTCCACCACATTTATGACACTAGGTCTATTAGCCTGAAACTAGGTCTCATCCTCACAGAAAAGAAGGCCAATGGAATCTTGAGATGCATTAGGAAACGTGTTTCTAGCAGGTCGAGGGAGGTAATTCTCCCTTTCTGCTTAGCACTGGTGAGACCACACACACAGTGCAGGGTCCAGTCCTGGGCTCCTCAGTAGACATGAATGTACTGGAGCAAGTCTAGCAAAGGGTCACAATGATGATTACAGGACTGAAGCAACTTCTGCATGAGGAAAGACTGAGAGAGCTGGGACTGTTCAGCCCGGCAGGCTTGGGGGAAACCTTATCAATGTGTACAAATATCTGATGGTTGGGAGTGAAGAAGAGAGGGTCAGACTCTTCTCAGTGGTGCCCAGTGAAAACACAAGAGGCAATGGGTGTGGACTGTTTTCAAAAAATAAACACAGGAAATTCCATCTGAACGTAAAAAAACCACTTTTTTTTTTACTGTGAAGGCAGTCAAACAATGGAACAGGTTGCCTAGAGAGGTTGTGGAATCTCCATTCTTGGAGATACTCAGAAATCCAACTGGGTTTCCCAAAAACCTGGGGAAACCCAACAGTCCCAGGCAACCTGTTTTAGCTGACCTGGCTTAAGCACTAGATGATTTCCAGAGGTCCTCTCCAACCTAGGCTATTCTGTGATTCAGCTAGTAGTTATTATTGGTAACAATCTCCTGGACAGAGCTGGTGATGCATGTTTGCTTACTTAGGATAGGTATCCTCGTAAACATCTGAGGACATGACTAGAAAAAGTGGCTTTACGTCCAGAGCAATGCTGTCAAGCACTCAGCCTGTCAGGCCTGCAGGGCTTTTAGCCTCCTCTGTTCAGTGCTGCTTGGTAGAGCCCTGAAGCTGCAGTTTATAAACTGTGCCAATCCAGGGCACTCAAGAAAGAACATCTGCTTAGACTAAACTGCAGCCATCTTAGCGCCCAGGAACAGCCTTCTTCACAATTCACTCCAGGACTTGAGATATATTTGCAGGAATGTGTTTGGACAAAGCATTGTGAAGACTGCAGCACTGACTGATATTTCCTCTACACTATCTGTTGGCACTGTGTAAATGGCACCATAAATTAGCAAGATGGATGTTACAGTAAAGATGGAAGAGTTATAGGAATTAGGCTTAAAAATGATTAAACTCCGTAATTTTGGTGCTTTCCATGGAGATTACCTGTATAGCAAGAAAAATAATTCATCTCCAGATTAACATCCGAGCACTGCTTTGTGGGATGTCTGCTCAAAATTCTGAATGTTAATTTGAAATACAGTGTTCTGCAGGTACAGTTATAAAAGGGAAGTAGCTTAACAAGGAATAACAAGGTTGAATTGATGAACTGTTTTATTCTGTACCACATGAATACAGAGAACTTTCAAGAGTAGTCACACTGCAGGTGGGTTTTTTCGATTTAAAGTTAATTCTAGATAATAAGACACCAAAAAGTGTGACATTTTCCTAAAGCAAAACTCCCCCAGGGAGTCATTGCTGATTGGAGAGCGAAAAAAAAAAGACTATAAAAATGAACACAATGGAAGCATCCTTGATTTCAACATTGCAGTATTTGGACCAGTGTTTTCCCTTGAAGCTGACTGTCAAATAAACTTTACTTCAATGTTCAATGCAGTAGCTTCATGTGACTCATAACTCCAGGCATTGTGATAGAAAAGAATGTATTTTCACCCACAAGTATTTGGCAGATTTAAGAGGAAAAAGATTTATTAATGTCCTGAAAATACATACTATTTCTAGACTTCATCTGCTTAGATGTACATGTTCACATTATATCCACCAAGCTGGAAGCATCTTGGTACATACCTCAATGAAAGCCATGTAATTTTATTAAATAGGAACAGAAATTTACATACAAGTCACACATGCTCCCCTGAAGCTTTAAAGTCACCAAACTGTTCATGTCTGTTCACAAACAACTCTGTATTGAGTTATGTAGATATGACAAGCCTCTGAGCTGGCTGTAACTCTGTGGTGGATCTTTCGAAGATTTTCTCACTACAAGTCCTCCAAAGAAAATACTCTTAAACTCAGAAGTCAAGTCTTATTAGAGTATGAAGTGAGGGGAAAAAATTAATTTGGGAAAAAAAAAATCCAGCAAGACTAAAGACAATAGAAATAAATAAAATTTATAACCATCTCTCTTGCACACTGGAGCAACAGAGTTCCTCTCTCTCAGGTTTGTTTTCCCTCAGGTTTGTTGTTCCAACCTCAACAGCTAGGTTGGAGAAATATCTGCTGTGCCACTTCCCAGGAAATTTCCTCAGTGCTGAGGCTGTCACTCTCCCTGCTACCACATTTTGGGTATTACAGGTTTTCCTCTCCTGGACATACTCAGCATGGAAGTTCACCTGACCCATTCCCTCTCTTACTCAGAGGAGCATGACCATCACACACACACACAGTCAGTGCACACACAACTTCCCCAGGGGAGCAAACAGAGGTCCACCCATTTTCCTAATCCACAGCTTTGCCACCACATCACAAACTGTGAAGTCCCAGCGTTATGCCCATAACCTCACTGATCCCGTGGCAGATGCAAGGAAACCTGGACCTCACAAGAGATGTGACCATTCCCTCCCCTTTAACTTTAAAATTTTCTCTTTGAGGTAACTGGATAAGCTACCAAATAAAAGCAGTGTAGGATTCCAAATGGATTAGCTACATCTGCTATTTAAATTTGATATTTTCTAGTGGAAAAAAGAAAAAATGCTCCTCAATAGAACACAGTTGTATTAACAACCATTTAGGATGTGAATAGGAGCATATTGTTGTTTGTGTTACTGTGTACTACTTCTGTTTGAAAACTTAATTTAGACAACAGAATTTATCCAAGGTGAAAAGTGTTATCTCCTGCAGCTTCCTAACTTTTTTTTCAGGGAATACAGTTCAGATCTCAACTTTTGTAGCATGCAAAATCTTTTTACTTTACAGGCAGTGGTAGAAGAGCAGACAAGAACAAAGCAGTCAGAAAAAAAAAGCAGCAAAATTACTGTTCTCATCAATGTATTTATTAGTTAATATCTTTCTGAAAAAATTGATCCCAGTGGCTACTATTGGTTCAACAAGCAACGGACTGGAAAATATTGACTACTTAATCCTTGGTCATAAGCTTTTTAGAAATATTTTAATGTAAATTAAGATTGCTGTAGAAATCATATAGTCAGATCAATCATATCAATCTAGCTACATCCTAACAAAGACCCGGAACACTGAACATGTCAGTTCCCCAGGATTTCACATAAAGTGTATTTCAGGCATCTAAATCCAAATGCTTGCTTTAGAAATTGAAATATGAGGAATGCTAAATCTCTTTCTTATTAAATCAAGAATTGACTGGTTGTTTGCCAAGGGTAGATATTTGACCTGAAAATTATAACTGAAGTTTGAAATAATATGGTTTATTAGGCTAAAAATTAGATACTAAACTCAAGATTTATTAGTTCTGAGGAACATTAGAAGTTAAAGACATTAGAGAATTTAAAATTTTGCTAGATTTTCCAAGTTTCTGCAGGAGTAAATTCGATTGCCTTGTAAAATTATGCTTTTTATCTAAAATGTTAAATATTATTTGTGAACAAAATTTTCTCTTTCTCACCTTCTACCAATATTTAAAACAATATATATGCAACTTAGAGAACAGAAGAATATAAAGGAAAATTTTAGCATACCTTAACTAAAGCAGCATCTGAACTGTAAATGTACCTTTTTTTCAGTTCCATATGCCTACATCATATTGTGTCAGTTAACAATAATGATTACTAGTAGGCTGTGCCTGCAAAGCCCAAAACCATTATCTGCTGAAACCTGCCTTTGAAATTTATGTTCAAATATTTTCTGTTCTACAGAGCAGTTTTATTTCAAAGAAATCTCCCTCCACACTTTTCTGTGTTACACGCACCTCAGTTGCTTAGATCGAGCACATATTAAATCTGTCATTTCTCCAAAGGAGGTGGTAAAAAGGTGATTCACATGTGTAAGAGGCCAATGCAGCTTCTAGAAGTTTCTTTGTCTGATGACTCCCTAGGTGGTTTTCATTATCTCCTTCATGAAACATTAACCCCCCTTTCCAAGATGAAACAGGAAGTGGTAAAAATTCTCTTACTTCAGAGGAATAAATCCAGTGCAAGGCCAACTACTTTCCTACTGCTACTTGCTTTAAATGGGAGCTTTGTGTCAGCATTCTATTGCACCTGCAATGTTATACTATGCCCCTCAGGGTGAGCAGGGGTTGCCTAGGTGAGCCCCTAGCGCAGGGGTTGTTGTGACCCATGTGTTTTCAATCCTTCCAAGCCACCAGCTTTGTTCATACTAGACAAAGGAGACCTTATTCAAGGACAGAGTGCCCTTGACAAGAACTTACGACCTTTTTAAAACAATTTTTGTATTCTGTTTGTACAAAAGAAATAAGAACATGTCCAATTCCATTAGTTTTCATGCCTGCAATAATGGCCACAGGTTATAGTTCCATAATCATTAATTACAGAAGGATTTAGGTGAGGATTTTAACATACTTCCAGAAATTAGGGTGTTCCACATTGCTCAAATTCAGTGGGAGGGTGAAACAAAAACGATTCCCTCCAAACTCCCCTCAGCATGAACCTTGTGCAATTGTGCAAGAATACATGTCACACATTAGACATGGAAATAGTGTCTGCACTTATCCGTCTTGTGTCCTGGTGCTGTAAGATGGGATCAGTCCTATTCACGAGGCCAGATCAGGTTAGATTCTGGTTAGCATCATACTTCTGCAGACCTTAACATACGTGGCAAGCTTCAGGGAGTGGAAAGCACATCTAAACATGCTAGCTGAACATGAAAAGAAAAAGAAGATTTAGTAGGTAAACGTTATGGACTTGCTGATCACTAGCCAGTAACTATGAGAAGAGAGAAGCAGTATGTTCTTAACACATGGATAATATCTTTTGCAGTTGTTTCATTATAATAATGAAATTATTTAGGTTGGAAGGAATCTCTGGAGCTCACATGGTCTAACCCCACCGCTCAGAGCAGGACCACCTTAGAGCTGGTTGCTGAGGTTTTGAATATATCTAAGTAAATAGCAGACAAAAAATGAATATATGAACTCTACTTTTTTGCGTATTCTTCATCCTTTGACCTTCATTATTTTTGTCTAGACTCCCACTCTCCTCCTTCCCCTTGGGTCTTTTTGTCTTTATGCCTTTTTACTGTAGTCATAAATCAAATATGACACTACTGATCCTAGTGTTCCTCTCACACTCTCACTCCCAGATTACTTCCATCATTGAGCTTCATTTGTTTTGACTTTTTCTTTTCCTAGTACGTAAACATTGTGGAGTTTTGCTGCTTCTTATGACAGAGAGTATATATGTTTAGCCTGTATGAATCTTATTTGTAGGCATTTGCTCTATTGCAAGGTTTCCCTATGCCTTGTCCAGGCTGTTATGCCCTGAGTTTTGTTGAAAACTCTAGAGGGAGGAGGAGATTGCACAACTAACTGAGCAATTACTGCTCAGGAACACCTTCTAGACAGAGAAGATACAGCAGGAATGAAGACCGGGAGAACTCTTGAAAAAAGCACCAGAAGCAAAACCTTATGTCACGTCACATCCTCTCTTATTTCCAACAAGTGTCAACTCCAGCTCTCTCTGTCAGGTGCCTCTCTGTCTGGGCTTGTGTTTCTTTAATTTCTTGTCCCCCGCCCCAATACCTCCTGTCTCTTTCTAAGCCTCATAAATGTTGCACATTGTGAAAGATCTGTCCCTCCTTCACGTCAAATCAGTTAGCACCGCTTAAGCCTTGCTGTCACTTTTATTCTCTGTCCTACTGACGGAATGGATGTAGCCTTTGTTTTGCAGAGAAAAAGTAATGAATACTCCCCAAATTTTTGGTTTATGACTTGTTTATAAAAGATGATGTTTCTGGAAAATACTTGAAGAATTTAATACTTTTTTTAAAAAAATTTTACTTTTTTTTTTTTTTTTAATTATCATTTTTAGTCCAAACACTGAAAGGGACAATTGTAATCTGTGACATTTATGATTTTTAACTCCAACTTTGGCAGGTTGGTTTCTGCTGTACGGCAGAGATACAGCCTGCAATAGTGATCAGCTGTGCATGAAAAGAAGGGGAAGGGAAGGGAAGGGAAGGGAAGGGAAGGGAAGGGAAGGGAAGGGAAGGGAAGGGAAGGGAAGGGAAGGGAAGGGAAGGGAAGGGAAGGGAAGGGAAGGGAAGGGAAGAAAACTGGATTCAAGGAACCTCAACTGGTCAGTGAGTCCATCCTAGGGCAGCAGCATTTCTGGCAGACTTTGAGTAAATTGCTGTTAGAGACCTTGACTGACAGGAGCCCTGCAGCCTCCCAGAGAAACGGTTCCTCATGCTTCATGCACCCTTTAGAGGAACCCACCCAGCCTAGTGCCAGTGCCTGAGCTTCATCCCTCGGTGTGGCCAAAGCCCATTGCTTCTTGCTTGATCTATGGCATATGAAGAGGAGACTGAGCTTTACCTCTTTGCAGCAATCTTTCTGTAGTTCATCCCTCTTTCAGTCACCTCCTTTTTGTGTCAAAAATGCACCAGACTGAACAATGGGAGGTGTTAAGTAAGTAGAACTAACAGAGAGTTAAAAGATGATTTTGCTTTCCTTGGGGCTTTATTCACGTGTGAAAAAAAAGCCACCCCAAAACACTTTCTTTCCACTGTTTTTATTTTCTTGAACACATGCTTGCATGAATATTTACAATTATACATTTTTATACTATTTTTATTTTCAAAGTAGTAGTAATTTTCAAAGATTTTTATTACATTAATACTTGAAAGATGGTTTCAACTTTTACTTTTAAAGAGAACTAAACTTGCATGTTCTGCCTTACCATCATAAAAGAGAGGTTGTTTACAGCTAAGTAGCATAATCAGGTGTGGAAGTCAATACACAAAGATTCAGTCAAGCTCAGTCTTTTTCCTCAGAAATACTGATTCACTACATTGTTTAGATTTATTTCCCTAAGGTAAACGAAAAGAAGCAAAGTGTGAGAGGGAACTAAGTTGAGGCTGGATTTAAGTTGTTTGCGGAAAGGACTGTCCCTTGTTTTGCAAATAGTCTCTAACATGAAATAAATCCCTTTCTTCAGGTCTTACAGTAAAAAAAATAAAAATCTTCCACCAGGAGAATGCTGCATTACTCCTTTGAAAGTAGGAGATTGCTTGGAATACTTGGAACATAAAGCCCAGAGACTGTTAACAAAGTAGTTTGTGAATCTTGTGAATTTCGATATTTCTGACTTCAGAGAAGAGGTTTCATTCTAAGAAATGCAGTTCTACAAATCCTTTTGGTATCTGTGTGTGCTTTTGTTTCCCTCTTTCCTTTGACTAGAAATAACATTCCAAAATCCGCTGTGGAATTGCAGGTTGGGCTGCTTGAGGCATAAAGATCAGCATGTATCATATCTGGATTTTGTGGCACTGTTTGTAGAGAAAATGGGAGCTAAGTATCTACTGAACCACGGTATAATGATTTCAGGCAGCTGTGCTTTAGCTAGCTCAACTTTAGCTAGCTCAACAAGGTAGATCTTTTTTTACACTTTGCTCTGGAGCCTGTATCCTGTGAGACTCCGAGTGCTTTCAAGACTGAAAAATCAACAGAAATTCAAAGTATTTTGTAACTGATGGGATGTGTTGAGAACATCACAGAGAAAAGCTGAACAAGACACATCCATAAATAAGGCCATAATTTGTAAAGAAGGAGGGAAATGCAGCTCAATGAATATTGGTATCACAGAGGCTAATGATGCATCCTAATTAACTCCTTCTCTTTGACAAAATTTTGCAACATATCCGATTAGCATCAAGATGAAGGAACCTAAACCTGTTTTACTAGAAAACGGTTAGTTATTAGTATAATGATGTGAGTACATACAAAAAAAGAAATAATAAAAAAAGGCAAAGCCAGAATTAATATCCTGTATATGCTGTAGGTAGAGTTCAGGCTTACTGGGAGTTTCAGTGGTAGCAGAGATATTCTACACACTTTGTGGGGTTTGTGGGAGGTGAAACACAACCCATACTCACTGACTGTTTGGCTTCTGAGTTGAGATTACTAGCTTTCTAAAACTCATAGAATTGGATTAGTACTGAAATCAATTCTCATTAACATTTCTGTGAGTAATCAATCCCCAGCAGTATTTTTTTCCACTAAAATAATCAGGTTTATTAGCTGTCACGTATTAGAGAGATATACACCATCTTTTGTTTAGTTGTAGAGTTTGCAACAAAAACGAAATTTTGTCAAGAGACTTAACTACTCTGTACTTAGCATTCTTCATGGAAGCATCAGATAGCAATCAGTTTAAACTCACTTAAATAAGAAGTAGATTCTTCATCTCAAATTAGCCAATAACTTTTGCTGATGAGGCCATTTGAATACACAAGATTGAGATTAGAGGTTCTGGTGGTATCAGACAGAGGCCAGACTCACATGGAGCTATATAAAATCCTGACTGATGTTTTAACACA
This sequence comes from Numenius arquata, assembly GCF_964106895.1. Taxonomy (NCBI): domain Eukaryota; kingdom Metazoa; phylum Chordata; class Aves; order Charadriiformes; family Scolopacidae; genus Numenius; species Numenius arquata. The sequence goes on from NC_133579.1 coordinate 43,908,452, forward strand.
ATGCTATTAGCTGTGATCAGTGAATTGTCTACCTACCACGTGCTACTTGTCATCCTACTCCTGATCACCACATTTCTTTGGTGCTTCTCTCGTTGGCTCCTAGGAGAACTGCTGGAGGTACCATCAATCTAATTAATGGGAGACCTTGAACTCATTGCCTATGCAGAGTACAATCACTTGGAGTAGGGACTACGTATTCAGAGCTGCACAGAAAGAGCCTATCTTGAACAGAATAAATTAGAATACACTTTAGACAGAAGACGCAATTATGAGACAGTGGAGGAGTCAGGCCATCACGTTTGTTAAAGTTATCCCTGCACAGAACTGACATTTTTTTGGAAGTGTCATTGGTTTTCAGAGGTTCAGTGCAACCCCACCCTTCCCATTCTAGCCATAACTTTAGACTAAAAGGATAATGAAGCAGTAATAACATTAATTTTTTAAAAAAATAAAACTAAGACTTCTTCAGTTTTTTCTAAGATTTCAAGGTGATACGACTTTCCCTACTCTGTTTATTTCAACAAATGTGCTGCCTTCTCTCCCTTATCTGTACTCTCTTTTTGCTGTCATGTTTGGAGCTGGCAGGTGAATTTTCTAATGGTGGCAGAAACAAGATCAAGGAGACACATGTTTTCTTTATCCTCCATACCTCTCTGCTTTGTGAAGAGCGTATGCTCCAGAGAATCCCATAATGCTGTAAATGAGTGCTTTTACACAAGTAATGTTATGGGCTGCCAAGACACAAACTTGTGCCATTTCTTCTTATTTCTTCAGTGGCCAGAACAAGAGAGATCTCAGTCCTTCAACGATCTTTCCAGAGGACCTCTGCATTCCCCACACCACTGGCCCCACGGCTGCTAGGGTACAAAGTGCCCTAAAAGGGGCACGACAGAGTAATTTGCTGGCAACCTTTGAAGGAGAAACCATGCTTCCATAAATTACACAGACCATCCTGTAAACAGTAACACCTTAGTACAATGATATACATACCAGATGATACTGCTAATATATAACTTCTGTGCATACATATATGCAAATATACACAGGCTGAAGCACAGTTGCATCATTAATTCCTTTTCCTTGCATTTAAAGAGACAATATTAATTTATAGCGAGCACGACAGGAAAATAAAGAAGCGAGCTTGAAGCTGGAAAAGAAACAAAAAACATGGGAAGAGAAGCAAATAGAATGGTGGCAGAAAAACAGCACTGAAGAGCAAAAACATGGTGGAGAAAAGTGAGGGGAGAAGTAAAAACTATCAAGGAAAAAAAGGAGTAAATTGAGTATCCAGACAATCACAAGGTTACCAAGATGAAAAGAAAAAACAAACAAAAAAACCCTGAGGTTATCCATATATGAAAGAGCAGCCAAAGCTTGATTCAAGGAGAAAGCTGATACAGAGATAGTAAATAGTCCATAAGAAACTCATGAACATCACTGAAGGTGGGCGGCACTACTTAAGGACAATAGTAGGCTGTCCCCTAATCTGCCATATGTTTTTTATTTCTCAAAAAAAAGGCATAAAACATCCCAGAAAATGTTTTTCTTGAGATGCAACACCCCAAATAATGCAGAATCAAAAATATTCAAAAAAGACAACACCGGAAAATGAAGATTTCCAGTTAAAAATGGGCAGGTGCCTACCTGAGACAGGGAAGGAATCTAAGTTTCAGCAAATATCCTGTCATTCCTGAGACAGACAAAAAAATAGCAATTCCAGTCTGTCACTTCCTGATATCCTAAAGATCTCTTCAGTGTCTTCAACCATCAGTGTCTTCTGACAGAAAATAAGCCTCAGAAAAGTCTACAGAGAACAGTCTACCTTGTAAGCAGGTGTTTGCTGTTGCTTTGATGTGTGCATAGAGCTAATATAAGGAGTTCTCTTTTCCTCACCTTCAAAGGATTTATTTTTAAATTGACCATAGCCACCTGTGGAAACAACAGCTTGTCAGTGCTCACAGAAAGAAGACTTATAAGGGTAATCCATTTGAAGCAAGAAAATGGCAACCTTAAGCTGTGGTTTTTGAATAAAAACAGTAAAAAAGTCATATAAGTCTTACGTACAGTGGTGACAAGAGTAAACAAGCTCACATTGTAGAAGACAAGAAATACATCATGCTGAAGCTTTTTGCTTTGACCAGGGATAACGTTTTCCAACAGAAACAGAAAGAGACAGTCCAAGGTCTTGTGCTAAATGAAAAATTGATGCCAATGAGTATAGATTTTAATGACTCTGGTTTTATTAGTGCTGTTGAATCCTACTGTATAATCTGTCCCTAGAATGATTTTTCTGTGAGCTTTCTGGGAATTAGTCATGCGCAAGCCCTTTTGACTTGAATAGAAATTGTGCAGCAAAATCTTGTGCAACTCGGAAAAATGTATGCAGCCATACTATACAGAGCAGAACACTTTCCATGCAGACTTTTTCACTTGCTTTACATATTATTGAATAAATAAATTTCTAAAAGCCTTCAACGTTTAAAGCTTTTTTTTTTTTTATATGTGCCAAAACGACCACGTGCCTTAAAAAATCAAATAGGGCTCGCTTTTAGATCTGGTCAGCAAAGGTAGTCCACCAACATTGCAAAACATATACTAAACCTTCATGAAAAACTGTATCTTTCCTTCAGAATATACTAAGCCCTTCTCAATTTCATTCTTGCATCCAAAAAGCACTGCCTCTAGCTGAGTGCATAAATCTCCATTGTAGCTGTAGTTTTTTTTCAAGGATTTTAAGATTCCTTGCTGAAATACCCATAAACCTACAATTAAATAAAAAGGTAATTTAAAGGCAATCCTAGAATTGTTTGCAGGCCAGGTGTCTCAGTGCTTGTGCTCATAAATTAGAGCAGCCTAGTAAACCTGATCAGAGGGCAGAGCGATGGCCCTCTGACTCCTTACGAAGGGAAGGAGTCAGACTCTCACTGCACAAGTGCTCTGTGACACCTGCACATTGGAGAGCCTAATTTAGGACTGTGGATTTTCTGAAGAGTCGACAAAGAGTATTAAGTGTCTCTAATACTCTTCAGTTAGCATAAAAACATGACGGTCAACGTACCCTGAGCAACACTATATAAATTTAAAAGTGATTAAAATCACTTGAGAAAATATTTTATATCGATATTCTAGTTAATACAGCCAAAAAACCTGCTGACAAGCTGTTTTCATAAAGAAATAATGGGAAAAAAATCCTGCTTTATTTCATGTTTTAAACTGCCCTCATCTTCCATTAGCAAAATGATTCTCCTACTCTCTTCCACTGAAAATGTTAGAAGAAAATATAGTGAAGAAATAACAGTATGTCAGATTCACTTTTTATTTTTCGCCTCTGTAAAAGTGGAAAATCTGAGTGGGTTTTGCGTGGAAGACTATGTTTAACTTTCTGTTTCTACACCTTTTCTCAGCCTCTTATCTGACAGAAGTGAGAATATTCAGAGTACTCAGAAGAAAGGGGGAAAAAAACCAAAAGAAAAAGAATACCACCATTTTCAGAACTCCACACCAAATATTAGACTCCTACGTTCATGATTACTTATTTTCATAAAAGCTGTTGGATTTTCTCTTGAGCAGGTCACCTGCATCTAATAAGTATGTAAAAGTTGTTTTGAAACTGAGGTACAAGCATATTTATTAATTCTAGGTTCTTGGTTCTTATTAATCTACTGCTCACCTTGCTTTTAATTCAAGTAGCTCTGATACACAGGAGCAATACTTTATCAACAAATATGCTTAGAAGTGCTCATAGCTAAAAAAGGAAGTGATTTCACTAAACATCATATTTACTTTATATATTAATGTTAGCACATCTGGGACTTTAATAAAAAGAAACAGTGTGTTAGTTTTTCAGAGTAATAGTTTTTGAAGAATATATCATTTTCATTAAGCTAACTTTGTCTTAAAATCAAAGCTTGGATGTTTAACTAGTAATTAGGAACTGAACATTATCAAAATAACATGTTTCTGTCTGAATAAAACACTTTGGAAATTACTTTTGGGTTGATGGACAAGATTTCCAAATGTCAGGTTTTAACAAGAGTCCTAAAGACATCTGCAAAGACATTTTTATTATGAAAAAAAAAAAAAAAGTCTGTGACTTCTTTTCAAAGGCAGGAAGGAAGAAGAAAGTGTTTGATTTTTCTGACCACATAATTTAAAGAAGTGGGTTAAAGTCATGAATTTCAGATTTAAGGTGCTTTCAAATGTAGTTCAAAAGACCTTGGAGCTGTGAAGCTATGTGCCTTGTTATAGGCTTAGATTGATTTTGCCATGTACAGGACTTCAGTCCATTGTTCCAGTTTGCACTCCTTATTATTTTATCTATTCTGCCTTGCAGGACAAGTGGCAGGTGTCTCAAAGTTCTGTGCACTGGCTGGGTCTTGTTTGTTCATTCTGACTACCTTTCTGTCTGCCTGTCTTTCTCCTAAGATACATCATTACGCCTAGAGATAAACATGCCTGGCATTTTTTTGGAACACAGCATCTAGGTAACAATGCATGGATGTGCCCTTATCTCCAGAAGTGGGCTGGTCACTTAGGTGGTGTGCAAGACAATGTAAATTTCTCATGAATCAAACATACTTTTTCCTTCCTTCTAACAGAGTCCGTACATCTTGCGTGTGGAAACTGAACTGTGTGGCTGTTGAATGTGATGGAGACACCAGTACTTTGATGCATGTGATAAGTCTTTTAGTGATATGAAAGGCTGGTCACCTGTATTGTGAAACTGGGGCATGATGGCACATCCCCGATGATAGGCCAAGTTGAGGTTTTGCTCATTTCAGTGCAGATCACATTACAAATTAATACAATTTCCACTAAAAAAACCCACACCCGTACAAATATATTGCCTAAATGAGCAACTTTACAGAAGTTCAAGGGTTTTAAAATTGTGCTGCAATCAAGAAAAGTTTGCAAAGTAGAGACCAACAAGCATAAGGTTCAGATAGCTGTTGACATAGGATCACTGGTATTTTATCTAAATAACCTGATCAACTTAACGACCATTTTAAAAAGTATTTAAGTATGGCAAATTCTTGTAATAGTCTGGTTAATTTCTGTAGTTGCTACTGTTGTTTTTGTGGAACACAGTCAGAATTTACCTACTGCATGGCTTTCAGCTCATGCAATAACAAAAGTACCTATTTTGACTTAACCATCATATGGCTACAAAACTGTCCCGGTTTGAGGTAAAATAGAACCAACTTTCTATTTTAAACCACAATGGTTTCATGTAGCAACCATGATTTTCCTCAAAGTCATAAAGTTTATATTAAAATTAAAATTATTCCTTGGCAGGGGAAGGAAAGGAGAGGAATGAGAAAATTGAAATGAAAGGAAGAGAATGTGGATGAGGACATGTGGTGGATTTTTGTCTCATGTGGAGACGGGTTGGATTGATACATGCTATAAATTAGCAGAGTTAAGTCTACTTAATATGTAGTTTTGCCCCTTTGTTTCTATTAGTACATCTGATTTATACAGGGGACTACTCCAGGAACCGATCTGCCTACAAAACCTTTAATACTTTTTAATCTTTATTTATTTATATGTAAAAGTGTATTAAAACACTGACTGCAACTTTGAATTCATCTCAGTGAAGCTTCACGTCTTTAAATTCCATTATTTTTGTTAGCAGCATAAATGTTGTTATTTATACAAGTTCTCTTAACAAGAATAATTTTTTCCTCTTATCTGAGCAGAATCAAAAATAAGAGAGGCATTGTCCATCTGATTTCAGGAAATCTGAGAAGACATTTACAGATCCTGCCTGTTGGAACTTCCTGGCAGAAATTTTTTCTTTTTTTCTTTTTTCTTTTTTTTTTTCTTTTTTTCTCTTTTTTTCTTTTTTCACCAACCTTTTAAAAAATAATGTACTTAGTCCTTAAAAAGGCACTGTCATGGATTTGCATTGTACTGCTCGAAATAACAAAACATTGTGACATTTCAAAACAGGATTTCTGGAATGAGCATCTTAGCCTTGAGAGAGCTGTAATACACAATTTATTGTTGTGTTGTTATTACTGGCCCTGGGACAAACTCTAAAAGAAAGTCTAAAAAGCAAAAGCCTCAAATTCCTTTCCTGCAGTACGGAAGTCAGAAGTAATGTGTTTGATATGATTAAAAACAAAAATACAGGTAGATCTAAATGGCTAGGGAGGACCTTTAAAGCATCACCTTCCATTAGTGTCCTGGTTTGATGCATCGTTCTCCCAAGAGTAAATGAAAGAGTGAGTGCACTTCAGGGAAGTACAGTGTTTGGTGCACGTCAAGCAGGTGGAAAACACAAACCAGAACAGACGTGACTTCTGGCCAGATGGCAGGAGGGCAGAAGAGAGCACTTATCCCACAGCTTTTATTCTGGAAGAAACAATATTTTCTTTTCTACTTACTCCAGATTTGTGCTTGAAATGAAAAGCAGTAAATAGAGAGGAAAAAGGCTAATGAAAAGAAAGGTCAATTTAAGCTCCCAACTGCAGCTGTATGCAACAGTAACAGTAGGCTTAATCTTCTCCCCCTCTGTGGGAGTACTAGGAATCGGTGAACTGCAAGGCAGAGAAAACTACCGTCAGGGGATTAACGAGAGCAGGACTACTTCCTCCAGCTAGGCACATCAGGAAAAGAGGGAAAAACTCTCTGCATAGGTCTGGGATAGGCGGGAGGCACAGAGTACACACACCAGGACACTCTACTTCTGATCTCAGCTGTAAAAAGGAAAGTGTCGTGTCCATGTGAAATAACAGTTAAATAATCTAAAACATTTGCTGCTGAAATTAAACTAGGACAACTCAGGAAAGAGGCTGAGAAGTCACCATGGATTGTTCTCTGAAATGATCACATCCATGTGCAGCAATAGCCAACAGAACACAACAAAATGTTGAGCATTGTCGGGAAGAACTTTGAGAACAAGACAGAGGGCTATGTTTTGCCACTGTAAAAACTTTGGTACCCATGCCTTGAATATTTTATGCAGTCCTGGTCTCCACATGCCAAGACAAATGTAGCGGAGTTGGAAGCTGAGAAGGGCAACAAACATGATCAAGGGACAAAGCATCTAACATATGTTAAATTTGATGAGGAGAAGGTATGTAGGCAGGTTGACTGAGGTTTACAAGATGATGGAAGTGGTGGATTGCGTGACTGCAGGACTGTTTTTCACCCCATCTTTCAGTATTAGGGGTACTTGTTAAAACTAGTAGGATATCAGTTTAAAACAGATAAATAAAATACCTCTTTGCAGAGCAATTGATGAACTTCAGGAATTCCTGCCACAGAAGGTTGTAGAGGCAGAAGAATGAGAGGCTGTGTAAGAGTTTGTTCAAACTCATGAACTGGTCTATAAGCAGATAATAAAGGGAATATGGAGGCATGTACTGCCTGATGTGACTAATACAATGGCTGTGGTGTCAGGAAGAATGGATGAATGGACTTGAACTGTTCAAGCTCCTGTGTTTCCCCCTGGTGACTAGCAGCTCTTTTTGCTACCATCAGGGCAGAATGCTGGGCTAGATGAATCACTGTAGTACCATTGAGTAGGGACTTTCCTGCCAACTTTCACGGGTAATAAAAGTAGTGACATACTCCTTTTTAATTCAAGTCATTTCTTCAGGCATGAATTTGAAAGTTTAACCCATTTCAAAATCCTAATAATCTTTCCTTTGTTATTATTTTAATCTTTTATCTAATTCAGATAGTAAAGGACACATCTTTTTTCTGAACGATAGACATGCCCTTCCAGATACACACAGGGCTTAATTAGTCCATGCCTACTTTATCTCATATGTATATTCATCTTTAGATGTATAATTACATTCATGAGCACACACATTTTTAAAGAGTAACTTTGGAGATGATATAGTGAGCAATAAAAAGCAGGAGAGTCTGTGAATTTCATGCCTGCTACAATTCCCTCTCCAGTTTTTGTCCGGTCTTTAACACTCCAGTCACGCTTGTGTAGTTGCCTCTGTGCAAATCCAGAATGATAGAGCTGGCTCTCCCTCATAGGAACCACCAGCTCTGCAGGGCTCCCCCATGGACTCTGCCTCCTCAGAAAACTTGAGTGTCAAAGATATAACACTTAGAATGAGACAATGGTTGCATCCTTTCATATTGTGTCCTGCTTTGAGAGAAAGCCTGACTCCCACAATGTCACAATCTGTCCATTTCAAGAAAATATGGTTGTTAACAGATAAAATGAAAACACAATAGAACTGGTGATAGTACCTCAATAACATTTTGTTCTTATTATCTCTTCTGAAAGTTACAGCTTATGTGATGTTTTATAACTCTTCTGTGAGATAAAGGAGGGATATTCATATTCTCATTTTACATGCAAATACACTGTTAACAGTCTTGAGGCTATATCATGTAGCTCCATTGCACAGGAAGTAACTGAACGAACTGAAATGTCAGTTTACCAATTCCTTGTATTCTTTTCTATCCTTTGGTGGGTGTTGTTTTCACTAGCAATTATGATAAAATAAGTAATTGCTTATGCTTAAAAAACACTTCTAATTGTTTTATGACTACAGTCTGTCTATCTTGTGACTGTCATCAGCAGTTATCATGTGAATGTCTGTTTTAATTTCTTTTACTGTGAGTATTTCTGCCTGGAAATTTCCATCCAGCTTGCAATAAAAACAAAGAGGACATTGTTCCCAGAAAATATGTTCTTTGTATCGTTGGAAAAAGTTTCCCCTTGGTGTTAATGTGCCTATACACTCAACTCCTTTTTAGCTTGATTGTATTCTATGCAGGTTCTTATACTGCACCCAAGACTGTGGTGTCTGGACACCTCGTACAACTAAGTACCCATCAAGGTGAGCTATGTCGACCAAGTTTCCACTTCATTCCCTCTTCTCACATAAAAGTGTGTTATATTGGATCTAGGTGCACATATTCCTTCGCTACTAATTGGTTTTGAGCTGCTGTGAGGAAAAGTAAGGTCAAGGAAAGAAGCTTTACAGTAATGTTGGAGAGTTGATATTTTTGGTCATTCCTATATCTAACAGGAATTAATTTCAAAGTTTTGGATCCAGAGATGAAAATACACATCCTGAACTCATGAACAGCACCCCTAGGGTGAGGGAGTGCTCAAAAAGCACTGCTATTCGGATTGATAGTAATTGAAAGTTCCCAAACACGTGGCACTACTTGATCTTATTGTATTGAATACTTATTTGCAAATACTTGTCATAAATGCTCTTTTTTTATATGATTTAATTCTGTGGCAGAGTAGATAAACCCCTGCTACCAAAAGAAGGTCTCAGCTTCTACTTTCTACCCATAGAAGCACACCTGTGCACTATTGTTTGGGTAGTGTTTCTTCAATTAAGTTTGGGGGCTATGGCTTGCAAGTACTTGCAGATTTTATTATTTGTGGCCATATAATATAACTAGTTGGAAGTGCCTTCACAATGGCAAAACATTATTGGAGGGATTCAGCAACAAACATTGCCAAATAAAATTAGCCAGCAAGTCCTTACTAGTTTTTCTGCAAACTGGTTGAGAACTCCTTTACCGCAGCCTGCTTACTCTGATGTTCAGAGAAGATACTGCCATTTATGAAATCTGAAGAGCTGTGTCTTCCCCCATAGCTTCAATTGTTAGTGCTGCTGCACAAACCAAGTTGATGGAGAACATTATGGATTTTTCACTTGCCTGGAAGAGGAAAATCAATTTCCATCTAATAGAGCGGGAGGTCACTAAATACTACCAGCTGCTCTGTGACACTGTAGTCTCAAGCAGCGGTCCGATGAGACAGACAAGATTAGGGAACAGGATCCTGGAGTGCATTAGTATACAGATAAATAGAGAGGAAAATTAGACACTGAAAAAAAAAAATGAGCTGAGAAAAGAGAGTAAACTGCAATTTCTTAAAGAATATCTGGACAGAAACTCTCCACACAGAAGCTGGAGCAACTGCATCCGAGTCAGACTTGCTACATAATTTTCTTATGATGGAGAACTTGAACTCGCATGTACACAGTAAATCTACCACAGGTGAGACTGTGGGTCATTCAGTAAAAGACAGCAGGGACAGCTGCAACTCTGAGTGACATATAATCTTTTGCATTTGCGAGAAAGTTTGAAATGAGATGTAGGCAGCTCACTGCTGGGATATATTTAGGAGACATAGGTATGAATAAATAAACAAATGAAGGAAAGCAATTCACATAATATCCTAGAACCAAACTGAATGGAGATGTGCTGTCATCCTTGTTTTCTCTGGTTATTTGCCCATTGAGGGAATGACCAAGGTAACTGGTAGGACAGGAAGAACCTGCATACGGCTCTGAAAAAAAGCTGATTATCATGTCAGACTGTGATAAAATAGTCAGTTTGTGTTCGTTTAAGAAGTGGGCTTTTTTTCCTATGAGAACATGGCTGGATGTCCTGTCATTGTTTGTAACTTCCAGGTGATAAGTTCATTATAAGGAAGACATACACACCTCAGCTTCAGTGTTCAGCTGGGTTGTCACCTCCCACAGGCTAGTATTCAAAGCTAACATGGTTTGCTGCTGATAGGGGGCTCTGTGTGTGTGTGTGTGTACTATCCCTTATCATGCCATAAACAGGGAAGAGGACAGGCTGAAGAAACCTGATGAGACTGCTTGCACATGAGCCCTGATGGGTAGTGATGACAGTGTGTGTTCAGCAGCTGAGAGAGGAGAGACCCAAAGACAAATGGACTTTTATGAGAAAATATTGATGTCTTAGGAAGTGTTTCTGTGGGATGTCTATTATCTGGAAGAGAAATGTTGCTTTGGGAATTCCAGGAAGATGCAGGAAGACACAGAGAGAAGCTGAAGGACTTGTTTGCAGGTCTAGGATGAGAGGTCAGTGAGAAAGTAGCTAAGTAGGCCTAGATAGTTGAGAAAAGTAACTGTGGAGGCCTACTTAGCCATGACGCATACCTGTACATTGCATAAAACCAGAAAACGCTAAAAAAACTCAATTCAAACACTCCCTTAGTTTGCAAATAGCTCAGTTGATATCAGCAAGGGTACTACTCCCAGTCAATGATGTCAGAATAAAGCCTTAAATAGACCATCAGTGGATAAAGCAGAGTTATGGTGCTGTCATTCCAGCTCAGGCTCAATTAGAATATGTTATGGTTCTACTAAAAGGAGTTTAGTCAGTACCAGCACTTACAGCAGTAGACTGTCACAGAAGCAAAGAGTTGCCAAAGCAGTCAGTAAATCAAAAAGAGATGTTCTTCAGGAAACAGGCTTTGGGTTTTCCTTCTACCTAGAAGTATCACACAGTAACAAAAGAAGTAATTTTTTTCATTTCTTTTTCTTTTTTTTTTTTTTTTTTTTTAAAAAAGGACTCCCTTAATTTAATTGCATTTGCTCCAATACTTTAGAGAATTTATGAGAGCGAGACATATATATCTACTAAGCATCTATTCCATCTTGAATTATACTCTCTTGGGTGAAATTTTTGGAGTTTCACTGCACGAGCAATGAAGCAAAGAATAGATCCAAATTGGTTTTAAATGAATCAGACTCACAGTTAAAAAGCAGAGCATCATCACTTAGGTTAAATGTCAGTTGTTCATCTTCAAATTCATGTATTTTTTTAAACTTACTGTAATTGACCTTTTCAAGTGTAACACCCAGTTAAAAGCTGGAGAAAATGACAATATAAGAGGACAATTTCAGTTATGACAAAGTCCTTATATAAAATATGAAATATGAAGATATTAATTAATCTCTTCTCAGCATTTTCCACAGCAGGGCAATTACACTTTTAGATTGATACTACTTGAATTGATGTGATTTCACAGCTGAATTGGAGGTGGGCAAAGAAGATAGGAAAATGAGTTTAAAAAGAGTGAAAAAGGCTTCATTCAAAGCTACAGCAGTCAGTGGAAAGATTATAATGAATTTCTGTGAGCTTTATATCAGGTGCTTAGCGCACAAGTAGAAAGTTTTTCAGGTTTAAATAACTTGAATAAAATAGCTATAGCTATTACATTCCTTTTGAATTTCCCTCTTTACTCCTCTTTTTCCAGTCACAGACTGTCCCTTGTAAAAATAGCACAAACCTTTTCTGGGAAGCAGAATGAAAGCATCTTGTTGCAGGCCATCCCTGAGTAAGTATACCAGCTGAGGGAGTCTCTTATATGCCACTACTATCCACACCTGACTTTCAGCAAGGGCCACTGCAGTCTGGTCCCCTCTTGCTCTGTCACTGAATACAGTTAGCACCTCGGAGCAGACATGTTTTTATTTGTTGCATCTTATGAGAAAACTCATTTTTTCAACTAAGCGATGAATGTTTAGGACAAAATACTAGCCTAGCTTTCTTCAGTGCACTAGAACATGTTGCGAAGTAAGCTGTGTGCTTGCTGGGAGCCAGGAAGCGTATGGGTGCGCAAGCTTTGTGCCGAGAAGGAATTGTTCCTCATAATTTTTAGCAGATCAACAATGTCAGTGAAGTCAATGGGTCTATTCACAAACTTACACATTTTGGCAATTTGGGGCCAGCCTGCTCAGTAGCTGGGCTGCAGAAACAGAGCTTTTGCCTGCTCCAGTTAAACCAAATGACAAAAATCTCACTGACTTTAGAGAGACACAACACTAATAAATGAAAGATGCGAGATTGTCACCATGAATAAAGTGTTGATCTGAAGTCTTATTTCCAAGTTCATTGTTGGCTTGGGACCATATGAGTCATTCTGGGAATGTGTTTCTAGCACAGACAAAACTCCCATTGGCTTCACAAGCTGTTTTGCTGAAAGTAGTGTTGAGTAAATCTAGGTTTGGGCTTCATCATTATCTCAGCTTTCCCCAGTGAGCTATAGTATTGTGTTTTAATTGGCACCATGTGTGTCAATCTTTCAGTTGCATCTGCTATTTAACAGGTCTTCCTAGATCATTCCTCATTTGCTCCTGAATTTTCAGTGATTTAATAAAATCTTTTGGACCGAGTAATGACATTAGCACTACAAATAAACTGAGTGATTCCATTACACTTCACATGCTTTATTTTGGCTTTCATTGTTATGACAACCAAACAGTTCTATACATGTGGGAAACAAAACCAGTTTTATCTGGAAGTCTGTTTAATGTTTTATGAAACTAAAATGAATCTGTGCTTAATAATATGTGGACTCAAAATGAAAGCACACAAGCCTTATTGGGGGTGGGATTATAGGCTGTTTCAACAAAGAAAAACAGATTTAAAAAAATCCCTAGTTTAAAAAAAAAAAAAACCCAGACCATAAAAAATCTTATGTCTATCACAACACTTACAAATTAAGGTACATAATGCAGAATCGAACCAACGCCCACTAATGGTGGTGGAAATCTGTCCACTGATTTCAACGGGTGTGTTGACTCAATGCAAATGACAATTAATGATTTCCCAAGAATATGCACTCTATTGAACTGGATTTAATCCCCACCCCTTACCAGTAACATGACTCTCAGTAACACTGTCCTTTGCCCCATATCCCTTACAGGGCACTCTGTAAGCTCAGGTATTCATATGGAAGGAAGGATAGGAGAGATTTAGGTGGATGACCATTCTTGTACATGGCGTGGTCCTGAGATAGTCTTTCAAAAATTTATCATGTGCATTTATTTCCTTTGGCCTTTAATAAAGAGACTTTGGATAGCTTTTGACTGCAGATATAGTGCCATGCATTTAGGTTACCAGACAGCTTATTATGCAAGAGGTTGTGTGTGGGAAGTCCTGAGGGACCACAGCTGTAAGCCACTGGCACCTCCATTAGATGTCTCCAAATTCTCTTAGATGCAAATGTTTAAGAGAAATGTCATCGAGTTGGAAGCATGAGGGGCAGAATGTGATGAAAGAGGAAAAGTGTTGGCAGTTCTTCCAAATCACCTTATTTTCATTGGATTGAATAGAAAGACAACTTAATTCTCCATCAACTTTTTTCTCTTTCTGCAACCATCAGAAATTACTTCAGTCATGATAGAAGTGACTTGGCAATGGAGAAACAGCAAAAGGATAATGGAAAACAGTAAAAACTTCATGTACTTGTGTTCCGGTTTGAAGTAAAACCGAACCAATTTTCTGTTCTGTAACTTTACATCCCAGCTAGGCCTCCTCTAACTCTCTGAAATTAACGGCATATTGTCGAGAAAACTGCTTGTTCTCAGAATGATAAGACCAATGTTTGTGCTCCATGCCAAGGAATGGTATGCAGGGAGGCCCTTGCTTATACTTATTGCCATAACAACCAAGGGCAGCCAATTTCGTTATTTGCCCCATTAGAGGGTCGGAAACGGAAAAAACATAGAGGGGTCACATCAGTGGGGAGGAAGGGACAGGAGAGGTGACCCAAACCTGACCAACTGGGGTATTCCATCCCATCTGCCCCATGCTCAGTATAAAGGCTGAGGGATCAAAGGGTCAACCCCCTTCCTGCGATGGCCGACGTCCAGAGAGGACTCTGTCTGTTCATCTGCCTTTGATCCCGATCCGTGTGTTCCTGACTCCAGAGCTGGAATCCAGTTCCCATTCGTCACTGAGTCCAGTCTGGGACTTCCCCAGTGCCTGCCGGTGATGTGACTGTCATCCTGGGAGCTTGATATGGTTTTGTATATATTGTATCTATTTCATTATTTTCTTCTTTATTTTTATTTTAATATTAATTCTTCATTAAAGTAGTTTAGTTCATTCTAAACTTCTGAATCTCCTTTATCTCTTTCTCCTCCTCTCTCCTCTTTTTGGGGGGGGAGAAGGGAGGAGAAGGGCATCTGTCGGTCCGGTTTTGGTAAATTTGGCTGAAACCACGACAACGTGCCAGACAACAAGATGGATTTGCTATTTTCCAGGTTAATGAAAAAGACAGGAAAAACCAGGAACAATCATACAAGAGTAAAAACAAGAAATATGTGCACATACAAGTTGGCTGCCAGGGTCACGAAGCATAAAGAAAGCATTACCTGACTGGAAATCACAACAGAAGGCTGGGAATTTCTCTGTGCTTCTGGAGATCATGTCACAAACAAATGCGGAAGGAATTTGATGAGCCCAGTGATGCTAATATGACTGAGAAAGCAGAAAGTTATTATTCTCTCTTTTTAACATTTTAAGTCAGAATGTAGAAGAAAGGATTAGATGAATATGATAAATTGCCAGGAACTCTTCTGTTCATATACACTTTGATGATCAGAAAAGATAGAAAAAATTACTCATAATAGGAAACTTATTACTTACTGATCCTATTACTGAATAGACTTAAAGTTTGGACAAATGAATTACAGTGACAAAGATTGGACACCCTATGGTAGTGAGTCCAGTGCAAAAGAAGAAAGCAAGCAAAGGTTATCTGAGTAGACAGAGCTTATTGTTTTGTGCTATGATATGTTGTACTATATTACAGATGTACAATATGACTTTTTCCCCCCTTGGATCACTTCACTTTGACCTGAAGGTGTCATGTTTATGATAGTCTTAGCAGAATTTTAAATATTAGGTATTTTTAGACTGATTTTCAATTTAATTTCCAATATTTATTTTACTTTTTAAAAGTAATTACATTTTCAAAATGTCAAAACTGAACACTGAAAGTTGTGGGGGTTTTGTATTTTTCTTATATTTCCCTAAATTTGCATTATTCACATATAATTTTGATCAAACCATACTTGCAGTTTTCAATACACAATATATTTCACCAACAATTTTGAGGAGAAAAAAAAACCCAAACAAACAAAGAATAAAGAGAAAGCTGCTAGCTGCAATGAGACTGGTGTGGGAAGGAAACTCACATTTGACTTGCATTCTCCATTAGGCCAGAAAGAAAGCAAGAAAGGGCTTGTCGAGACTGATGTTGAGAGATTGATGGATATAGGAAAGGCCAGGGATGACTGTAGGAAGTTCAGTATCCCTCAGTTCTGCCACCCAGTCACCAGAAAATGTACTCTCTGCTGGCCTGGGGACCAGCTGCTGTGTAACACAAGTGATAATTTAAAGTAACATCACAATCATGGGCAAAAGCAAGTTAAATGTCAGTAGGTCAATACATGTTGTATACAGAAATCCACAGAATAAAAAATTAGATCACCTTTAATTTGCAGCTGCTGGCCTGTAGAAATTCTACTTAGAGCTGCAGAGTAAAGCTTTATAGGTAATGGAGTTGATTATGGTCCAGTACTTATCTCTCTCACGCAGAACTGTTTGGACTTCAATGTTTGCAAAGGGCTTTGAGACAGCAGCAAGGAAAGTATTATTTTTTTTTGTGTTGAGGTAAAGGCATTTGGGCTGCTTGGGAAATTTGAAGTGATCATCTCCTGACTTAGTACAGCGGAGTTCATTTAAAGAAATAACAGGAGAGAAACTACTCCCCATGCAGCAATTCAAAATATTTTAAAGAAGCCTAGAAAATTGCTTTCAAATGGCAGCATAGGGAAGGCAGATTTTGTTTTGTTTTTTCAAGAATACATTTCTTTAAATTGCCACTTAAGTAAAATGAAATCATGAAATAGCAGTTCCAATACACTGCTTGTCAATAGATAGATTTGTCAATAGATTTTACAACACAGATCCAAGAGACTGTGGAATTCATTGTGAATGTTGCCATTGGGTTCTGAAGGATTTATGATTTTTAACTCTCCCCAGTCATCTTCCGACACTTTACTTAATTTTTATTTGCTTTAGGTTTCTGTAAAATAAGAATAAAATTACTTATCTTTAGTCAATATCCCACACTGGGATCAACAGATGACAAGTGACAATGTTTGTAAAGATTGTGTTTTTCACAGCTCAAAGCGAAGAAGATAAAGTCAGAAAATTTCTCAATAATTTTTTTTTAAAAAGCAGCTATAGGTACAATAGCTGTTTGCGATATAAAAATATACCATTCAGTATCCGTAATATTAATCATTTGTGAAAACAGTTGTTATGATGAACTGACTATGAGACATAATTTTTCTTTTGGCAAATATTACAGAGTATGCCATTCTATTGTATCTTTACTACGATATGCACAATAAAGAAACATGTAAATGCAATATTGGTGGGAGTGGGCACAATATATTCAGTAGATGGTGCACCAAAGAATATGAACTGTGAAGGGAATGTGTAAATTTTATATTTTTTTAATTCTGTTTTCCTCCCCAAGATCTCTAATGCACAGCTTTCACTGTGTCCCGGTTTGAGGTAAAACAGAACAAAATTTCTATTCAATAATTTTACATCTAAGCTAGGCCTCTTCTCACTCTCTGAAATTAACAGCATATTGTGGAGAAAACATTCTCAGAGTGGTAAAACCAATATTTGTACTTCATGCCAAGGAACGGTACGCAGAGAGGCTCTTGCTTATACTTATTGCTATAACAACCAAGGTCAGCCAGTTTCATTATTTGCCCCATTGGAGGGTCAGAAAAGGAAAAGCGTGTGGGGAGGAACGGACAGGACAGGTGACTCAAACCTGACCAACAGGGGTATTCCATCCCATCTGTCCCATGCTCAGTATAAAAGCTGAGGGATCAGAGGGTCAGCTCTCTTTCTTCAATGGCTGATGTCCGAAGAGGACTCTGTCTGTTCATCTGCCTTTGATCCTGATCCATGTGTTCCTGACTCCAGAGCTGGAACCCAGTTCCCATCCATCACTGAGTCCGGTCTGGGACTTCCTCAGTGCCTGCCGGTGACATCTTCCTGGGAGCTTGATATGGTTCTGTATATATTGTATCTATTTCATTATTTCCTTTTAAATTTGATATTAGTATTTCATTAAAGTAGGTTAGTTCATTCTAAACTTGTAAATCTCTTTATCTCTCCCCTTTTTTCTCCTGGAGAGAGAAAGTGGGGGGAGAGCATCTGTCGCTGATGTAGGCCAGTTCGGCCAAACCTCAACACACTGCACTGAGTAACGAGAGAAGCAGTTTTGAAATGCAAGTGTAGCAGAACAAGTGTCTCCAAAATTGTAGATGGGAAGAATGTCAGTATTTAAGCCTGAATCTGTATCCTTCACTTGTGTTCATTAACCTCCACAAAGTGAATAATGCGTATAAGTATGTCCAAACCAGATGGTGCATGGTATAGGAATTAACTTTGTAAATACAAGCAAAACAAGAAGCAAAAAAAAAACAACCAAGAGCAAATAGGGTGATATTTAATATTAATCAAATCTCAGCTAGATTAACTCGCAGAACTTCGAATGCATGTATGTAAGTTAAAGGACACTCATGTTCATCAATTTTATGATGGATTTCTGATCCACAAGAACAAAATACCAGACCTAAGAAAATGTTCTTTGGTCGTAATTATTAAAAGTAAAGAAAAACACTTGGGATTATTATGCGTTGTTAAAAAGGACTAATAAGAAATAAACTCTATATATGCAGTTAATTTCAGCGTGAGAATACCTAGGAAGATAAGAAGGTATAACTTTATCCTCCAAATAAATGTCATCCAAAAAAATATACACAAATGTTACCTACCTGTAATCTCTGACATAGCATGGGGATCTATAGAGAAGATCAAATTTATTTTTTTAATTGGCAAATTAAAAAAATATGTTAGTCAACAATCAATTTTATTTTCAAGAAAAACAAAAATCAGATTTCAATGAAAAAAATTCCATACTCAGGTTTTATGTCATAATAAGAGAATAATAGCAATTAATTGCTTATAAATGTTGTTTTCCACTTACTTTTCTGGTCAGCTTTTTTACCTTCTATTCAGCAGACCCAACTCTGTGACTATAACCTAGCATCCTTTTTCCTCTTACGCTTCCAATGTCTAGTGGTTTCTATTTAAAGCACACGGCACATTGCAGTGTCATATATAGAAATGTGAGTTAGCAGTCAAAGGCCCAGCTTAAGCCAGCTTGCTGAACTGGAAGCAAAATGATTACGAGTTATGGCACTGTGCCCAGGGAGCACTATTAACACCGTTCTAACAGAGTCTACCTCAAGCCTTGCTGTGTTGTCTTGCACCTTAAATTCATACCCCATCTCTCCTAAAGTACATACAAAAACTTCGTTGACTATGTAATATTTCAATATAACATCTCGATGGTATTTTGAAGCCTAAAGCAGATTACACTTATTTTTACGTGGCATGTCAAATGGGAACAGTCATAAACTATCAAATCAAAAAGTATCTTAAGGTTTCCTGTTAAGTATAATCATCACCTTTATGATTTACACATGGTAAAACATAGAAGTAATGAAATATACAAGCTTCTTCCTTTTGTTTGCTTATCCTGCAATTATTGCTTCCATATTTCAAGGCATTGCATTCATACTGCTTATATCGTATGTCTGTGATGTATCTCATTACATATTTGCAAGAACTTCCTCTGAGGGTTATTTTTCCTCAAAATAATAAAAAAATATGGCTAAGGACTTTTCCTTTCCTAGGTGGAATGGACTTCATGTTTTTATGGAATTTTTCATTTTTTCCTCTACTCATCTCAAATCCCTAAAGAAATAAATCTGCAGGCTAACATAATTTAAGTGGCAGGAAGAGAATTATGCCAGACTTTAAAGATGTCCTGATGGCCTAACAGTTGGTATTGGTTTTCTGTCTCTTGAGTGCTGTAGAGTGTGTAATCTGTTCTGATAGGCAGATGGATGTGAGTTTGATGTACTGACACAGTACTAATAACCCCATTAGATCCAAAGATTAATGATGTATTGTACTTTGTGCACGCCTTCCTCGTCCATCATGTACCTGGTTATCAGGGGGAGAAAAAACCCCAGACCTTTTCTGTAATCAGTCAATAGCTTTGTTAATCTAATTGCCAGTAATAATAGTCTTACTGGTAGAAAGGATTCCATTCACAAGAATCCTACATTTTCTAATGATATTCCTTCACATATGCATATTTTGGTCTATTATTTCAAGCATTCACTTTTGCCTTGAAGGGCTATTTTGTTCTATAAAAGCCACTTCAAAAGTTCACAGAACAGCAAATGACACGAACTGTGAGATAAAAGTCAAGAGGAAACCAACTACTGGGAAGTTTTAATCTCACAGATTTAGCTGGATCTCAAGTGAAGCTACCAGAAAGGCAGTAAAACTAATGGGCATGTTTCATTTTTAATAGCAACACAATTTCAAAAGTTCTGAGCTAAAATTTATTCCATCACAAGATATTTATACAAAGTCCAATGAACCACTCTTATCTTCACCAACGTCTTCACATATATCACAGGAGGGCGAGAGGAAGAGAGTGAACATCATGTAAAAGGAATGAGTTGTGATGAGCAATGCATACAGGCAATCAGCTTCTGTAGTGGTTAAGAGGAATCACCAGCTTCACTTTGTACTTTAGCAGATAAGCAATCATCAAATATAGTTAGGTGATATTAAGTCATTGGAGCCAAGAGCACAAACTGCAAACATTTATGTGTTTGTGAAATAAAATCCTGCTCCCACAGAAAGCAGGGTGAAATTTGCTGTCGACTTCATCAGGGCAGAAATTCCATTTACAGATGTTAGTGCTGGAGAGAAACATTTATGATCACGTGGTTTGAAGGTCGTGAAGACATGGCATAAAAATCCTTAGAATGAGTCCTGCGTCCTGCCTAATAGCAACACACCTGAATGACATCGCATCTCATAGAAGACAGGCAGCTTAGATTTAAAGAATTCAAGAGCTGGGTAAACTGTCACATACCTCAAAATCTGTTCAATGCTAGACTAGTGTGAAAAATGTGCATGTGTTTTCATTTTAAGTTTGTCTCATTTTCATTTTATCTAGCTTTCAGCTTATCTGCTAAATCAAAGCGCTGTCTGGCAAAAGAGGTCTTCTCACAGATATCTATAAACTGTGATCAAATCACTTCTTAACCTTCTCTTTGCTAGGTTGAGCTTTACATCTCAGCATGTTTTCTAGGTCTCATAGTCCTCCTTGCAGAGCTATATTAGTTTCACAGTGGCAGCTGGCTTTAGGCAAGCCTTTGGAGTATTGCCATTATTTATTTACAAAGAGCTGTCATTTGTTACAGTTCAGTGATGCTGTAGAAACAGATATGGGCATCAGTCCGGGCAGTAGTAGGAGGGGCACAAACAATACTGTTGGAAAGTTTTTGTTTGACAAAGGCCACAGGCTTGGCAGGATTTTCAGGTGGTTTCTAAACTCTTGGTTTAATCAGATGCCAAACTATATATACCAGCACTTTTGCTTGCTACGGCTTAGTCCCAACAGATGTCACATGGAGTACCTTGCCACTGGGTTTACATAAGACTGCTCTCTGCCTTGGTGCTGTGCAGACACAGGATGCTATCAGGGAGCACAGCTCTCAGAACAGGTTGGGTATACAGCACATCTCAGACATAACATACTGAGTTTTATTTCCTCCTCCATCCAGTTGATGGGTGAAAGATAATTCTGAATATTATTTTTTTTCTTATGAACTCCTGTCTTTTTATTCATGTTGTAAAAATAATACATCCATGAAGGAGGGAAGTAATTGTGTTAAAGAGAATACTGTGAGAAGGAATACAGCTAGATTCTTAGTCAATTTTAATAACAACTGGTTTAAGGAAATACATTATTTTTACAATATTTGTGTGAAAGGGAAAAAAGATATTTTTTTCAGTCTTTAATTAAACAAATACAGAGGACTGACACAAGATCATCATCTTGTTCATGCTTCCTTGTGCACTGAGATATAGCTTTATTATATATATATATTTATTATATATATTATATATTACTGATATATATGTATATATTTATTTTATATATATATGATTCGTATTAAGATCATTAACTCCTGCAGTGAGAGCTGACCTGTAATACCCTTAATAAAGTTGTATCAACAAAGTTTCATAGTTGCCACATTTACGTTACTATTCAATTGGGCTAAATTATAGTTGTATCCTCTAGTTTATTTTTGACCCGCCACATTGCCATTATTATATAAAGTCAAAAGTTTAGTTAAGTAGAAACTGAGAGGGAGAGTTAGCTTTTTTTATTGCTAAAAACCAAAATAATTTGCCTTTTAATCTAAACATAATCAGAGAGAAATATAATGAATTCATATACTGGAAACTATACTGACAAATGTTCCAAAGAACTTCTCCCTTCAATATCCTTTCATATCTGATTTCATATATTATTTAATATCTTGTTCACTTCCTAAACCTGTCATAACCAAATCAGTTAATAAATAAATGTACAATTCCTGTCTGCTAACTCAAGTACTTTACTTAAACTTACAACACCACTCATTATTCTATTACCCTCGATATTTTTTTGTTACAACTAAAAGAGAATTTTTTCCAGTAAACAGCCTAAACATAATTTTACAAAAATGCATGTTTGTTTTCCATTTAAAACAACAAGGAACTCAAATGAATAGGCAACAAAATAAATCTCTGTATTAACAATACTGTATGTGCATCGAGCACACTTCTCTGGCATTTGTTTGAAGGCCTCGCTCATGTTTCTGCACAGCTCTAGCACCTTAATAGAGTCAGCAAGATAGTAATTAGCAGTTGTGTGTTCCTTTTCAAAAAACTGCACGTCTGTCATATTTGCCAGCATCTCTGCTGAGGATAGTGTTAGATTAGGACTTCAATACCCACAGGGTGGCTGTCTTTTAATCATGCAGGTGGCAGGAAACTCTTGTCTCACCTTACAGTTACGTGGTGCCTGACTTCAATGGAGCTGCCTCAATTTACAACACTCTAAGATGTGGCAATATATCTAAAACCTGCTGCTCTCTCTAATAGCTCCACTGAAGTCAGGCACTGCATGTCTGCGGAGAAAGACATCAGCTGTGTCTATAACTGCCTGTTTTCCCATTTCATGGTGTTCAATATTCTGGGTTTTGAATCAAATAATTTAATTCCTTCTTGATTAATACAACTTGGTTTGAATGTTAGGTGGGCTTGGGCCAGGTGTCTGTAATACACAGCATTCAGTACGGCTCCAGGAGTTTCCAGCTGAAATACTTTGCAGAACTTGCTAAGATTTTTGTATTTTCAGCCAAAATCCTTCCAAGACTTCCAGCCACATCTAGCTTTACTTTTGCAAGTAGGCACGTTTGGATTCTTTACATGAAGAACATCACAGGACTGTGCAGACTCTAAAAGAAGAGACAGGAGTCTCTTTCCTTGCAATAATTCCTGCAAATGGGAAGTGACTCATTCTCCCTCTTTGCCCTTGCAGTATCCTGAGAACGTGATGTTACTTATTACTACTTCTAATTCTCTTAGAAAACCTCCTGTTTCCTGTTTGCTTCCGAGACAGTGGCACTTTTACGTGGCTTGTGCCACACTAAATGACATTTGAGTAGTTCTTACTGTGACTGTCTACAAGGCTTTGAGAATCTCAAATAGGATTTGGCTGACCGAGAATCCTGCCTTTGGTTTGACACAAATATATCTCTAAGCTATTTCCTACAAGTGTCCCCTTATATGAGTAGTCTGATTTCCACTGAATTATGTCATCACCCAGAGTTAAGTCTGTGTGAAAAATGATTTGCTCTGTTGGAATAAAATAGCCATTAAGCTCCTCAAAGAAGAGAAGGCAAAGAAGCAGTGCTGATGTTAGCCATTTTTCTAGGAGATTTTCACCTGCTGTTGCTCTTGTATGAGGTGCAAGCACAGGGCAGATATCCCCAGTGGTGAGGCCTGAGGAGGTTTACCCATGCAACTGTAGAAACCAGTGACAGAAATCCCAATGGCTCTTTAATGTGCTAGGCTCAGCTCATAAGAAGGGGTAAAAAACAACTTCATTGTCCCAGAGTTTCCCAGGAGAAGAACTGTGACAGCTGGAATCACTATTATCTCTGCTTCCTGTTCCCGCCAGCGGGTAGTCATTTGCTGTGAAATTGGCAATACCCAAAGTTCAGTCAAATGCAAAGTAAACAAACTGAAACAACAGAGATAAATATTTGCTTTCTAATCCCTACAAGCGATAGGAGACTTCAGTAACACTTGTAACAGGTTGAAAAACAATTCAGGCTACTAAACACCCTCCCCCAAATAAACAAAAAAAATCCTATCCTCTTAAACTGTGTCTCATCCCAGGTCAGCTCTGAGGAGATCAAGGGACCTTTCTTGTGACTATTTATAATCTTACAACAATAATGCAGCTGTTCACTTTGCACTGACTTTGTTAGCTGGCTCCTGATGCCCTGTGTTACAAACGGCAAGTGCTGTGAATGACAAGACAGAGGAGACTTCTTCGTCACAGCTTCATTACAGTGGAACTATCTCTGGCAGAAATACAAGAAGAACTGATAAAAAGGTAGAAAACTGAATAGGCGTTTAATTTATTATTGCATGGTCATACTCCTGGAGTCAACAGTTTTAATTTGAAGGAAAAGATTTCCCACAATGAGTTTCACACTTCAAAATTTTCCCCACAGAAGTGGGAGAGTCAACCTCCAAGTCTCTTCCATGCTCTGCTTACAGCAGGAAACCAGGGCTTTTAAGTTTTTAAATTACTTTTACACAACAATAAATTTTGATTTTATGTGTGGCTACTCTCACACATGCATTTTCTATATGTAGAAAGAGAAAGGGAAGGCAGAATTTCATGCATCTTGGCCAAGGAAGAGAGGACAGTGTATCCATGAGGTGATGAGAAGGAGAGCTTTCTCATTTTGTTTTATCATGGCACACAAGACCACCATAACAATGTAGTCTGCAGTGCGTGGCTTCTCCATACTGCCTGTGGCAAATGCTCATTTAAGTGTCTGAATGATTCCGGCTGCACGTTGCAGCTAATATATATGTATGCAGTAACATCTGGCAAGTTACTGAAAGTAAAACTGCTGACTGCTTATTAAAGTATCTTTCATTGATTTTGTTTAAACCATAAAGAGCTGCTTTTGATTATCTGGCAAATCCCCATTCTAATACTTTAACTTTCCAATATGTTTGTAACTCTCGGTGCTATGCAGTTCAAACGAGTTTGGGATTTATTAGAGAGAAAAAAATCTCTTGGAAAGGAGAAGATGAAATATACCATTGCTACTGACTTTTCCTAATAACATCATTTTACATTCTGGCTTCATACAATGTTGATTTTGCATCCAGATGAATAGAGTTGCCCTTCTGAAATTTGTGGACGAATCCATCCCACATATCCCTTTATAATTCATAATGGAGCTGCATGTTTGACGTGTTTGCACCTCAATAAACAAGCAAGTTCTGGTCCATAATTTTGTTTGAGGAAATCTCTAACACTTTGAAAAAACAGCATCTCATTCTTAGGCAGGTACCTTGCAAAAAGAGCATCTTAGGTTATCATGCTTTTTTGTCTCAAGAATATCTGAAACATGTCGGATCACCCTTTTGTTCTGTACACTATTTCCCTTAAAATATCCACATAGTTTTTCTGTCCTCTGCAAAAAAAGTCATATCTGAGAGTAAAGTGTTTTGCTGCTGAAATCACCTTTTGGTTTGTTGGGTTTTTTTCCTATAAAAAAAGAAAGCCCAAGTTAAGAAAACACAGCCAAAACTGAAGTCAAATACTTTCTGAGCAGACTTAGCAAATACTTCTCCAATTTCATTTCAATTTGAACTTGAGGTTATAGAACGTACAGGTTCTGACCGTGTTAAAAAACGCATTCTCTTTCACAAGGTTGCTTAAGGAATTGTACTAAAAGGAATGTGTCATTCTCCAACAGAAAAATTGAGCTGAAAGGCTAGTAAAATAAGTTAGCTATAGGTACACCTCTCTAATCAGGTTTCTTCTGTGTCTACAGTCTTAAGCTGTTGCACAGTTTTTCCACTCATGGTTAAATGCCTTCGGATTTATGTTTAATTCCCCCTCACTGTTAACCTACGTTAATAATGGATCTACCTCCCTCCAGTGCTCTCCCTAGACCCTGGCAACAGACAGACATGGCAGAAACCCACTGATGGTCAAAGAGCAAGGTGTTATGACCGTTGACCATGTAGGACTGCAGAGGTTTGCAAAAAGGAAATAGCCTGTTTGCTCTGAACTCTGAAACAGCAAAAAGAGCCAATGACTTTGTTGGGCAAGGAACTGAACACCAGTGAATTTTCATCTGCTGTCACCTGTTTGACAAGGTGACTCAGGCTAAAGAGCATACTTTGGGAAGATGAATTTGCTGTTTTGCTAAGAAATTTTGAACTGTCACCCTTAGGCACTGCATAAACTTATACAAATGGTTTCCAGACACTAACCTTAGAGCATGATATCCATCACACTAATAGACCGTAACCCAGCTGTAACCCAGCCAGGCACAAAATCTTTCTAGATAAGAAAATAAAATCATCTT
This sequence comes from Numenius arquata, assembly GCF_964106895.1. Lineage (NCBI taxonomy): Eukaryota > Metazoa > Chordata > Aves > Charadriiformes > Scolopacidae > Numenius > Numenius arquata. The sequence continues at coordinate 43,934,647 of NC_133579.1, forward strand.
CACCACAAAATTTAACTGTGGTGCATATAAAGCATTTTAGAGGCAAAATATGTACACTACACACGAAAACTTTGTGCACATTCTGAACTTATCTTACTGCTCTGAGGGATGTATTTATTTGGCTATGATGGAAAAAAGACCTCCAGGGACTCTATAAAGGTCATATATATATAAAGGTCATATATATATAAAGGTCATATATATATAAAGTAACGGTGTCCCCATAATGGTGTCCCTGCTTAAACATCTCAGATTTAAAAATTAGTCATAAAAGCGTACACATTCCCATGTATTTCTGAAAAAAAAAGTATGTGCACAGTGATTAATGTGACTGAATAAAAAAAAAACCACCAACACTATTTGCCATGTATGATATTGAGAAAATAATATGCTACACAATTAATATAACAAGTAAGACTTATTTCTGTCCTTCAGAAATACAGAGTAGCAACTGCAAGATGAAAAATTGTGCATTTTGTGTTCTGCATGAACTTGAAGAAAAGGTAGAATGAGCCTACCAATCTTCCCTCAATTTTTCCAGCCCATTAAGTACCAGTTACAGCACAGAGTTACTGATGACTGTGATGATTCAGATTAGGTGACAGACAGCAGCGATACTACTGAATGGTTTTTACAGTGCCTTCAGGTAAAGCCTTTGTGTCTCAGAATAAAGGCAGCTGCATTAAGTGACATCCAAACACGTTACATTTCTTGCTGCGCTCAGTTCTGTTGCCTGCGTTTCCAAGCATTGCTGCTGGAGCACTGCATGGATCACAGAATGCTCTCAGGCACAGGCTGTTGTTGTTGTTGTACTTGGTGACTTCTGAAACTTACTTTCAAACTTTCTCTTGCTTTCTAATCGTTTTGAACCCTACAATGTCTCTTGGCCAGCTGTCTGGAGACTGCACGGCTTCCTGCGGGCATTCTTGCTTTCATAGAAACATGGCGAGATTATAATCATAGAACCAAGAGGTGAGAAAACTGATGTGGCAAATCTCAGTTTATTTTTCCCACCCTTTTTAAGATTTCTGTGTATATAGGTTACACCCTTACTGCAGGATGCATTCACACACACATCAAAACGCAGCTCATTGCACAAGCCTTCTGAGCAGGCTTTACAAATCTGGGCTTTTTATGGATATTGGTATTTTTATCTCTGGCTGCTTTTACCCATACTATCCTAATAGTCCTAATTGTCCTAATCCAGTAGTGTCTGGAATTACACTTCTTTAACACCACTTAATGAAAAAAATAAGAGTAAATATTCACCATTCCTTAGTAGTTCTAGACAGGGGAAGAAAACAGAACAGATATATAGAACAGAAAACAGAGCTCTAAATATGGCGGTGTAAACCTGTCATGGCTATTTCCTGGTGAGCAATTGATCTGGATTTATTTACATGTACAAAGGATCAGAATCTTTTTAATGTTAGAGAGAACTTTTGTTTCCCAAACAGAAAGAACAGTAGTCATCTTTGAAAATAATAAATCACTACTTACTGCTACTTTAAGCAGCGTTTTCTCTAAAAAGAAAACAATTGCTATCTGCTGGAATTTAATGTGACATATTTTTTCCTGAAAGTTTCAATTTGTTCCCCTGTCATACTTTTTCTCTCTTTACCTTCAGATGGTAAGTTTTTATCTTTGTGCCTTTTAGAAATAAGTGGATGCAGCATATGTTCCTTAAATAGAGCCTCTGAATTATTCCTACATGACCTGCATTACAGTTCACCAGATTGTGTAGTTTTTTCCTGGAAACCGGCCAAGGTCAAGGAAGAGAAGAGAGGAATTATTTCAAGACTGGTACAGTTCTTTAGAGATAAATAAAATCTGAGGGATTTAGATTTTTGTTCATCAATGTGAGCTTTTTGCCTAAGGCTCTGTTTTTACAAGGTTTCCTCACCCTACTACCTCTTTCTTGAAAACAAAAAAGTTCACTGTCTTTTTGTTTGTTTGTTTTTTTAAAAGAAGACAAAACCATAATTAATGGAAGGAGGAGAAAACTCACAGCAAATGTTGCGAATCTCTGGATGGAATCTCTTCCAGATTTGTCTCACATGTTTCTTGGTGCTTGACCACTCTCAAGGTTTGAAAGGACTATCCGACAGAAATCCTAGATCCTGGATGACACGTTCAAAGACTGCTAACCGATCTAGACATTGAATTGCTACAAAACTAGCTCTTGGGAAAGTCAACTTTACTAAAGGTCAATACCATACAAGGGTTTAAGTCAAATCCAAAACCAGACCTTAGGCAGTCAAGTTATTTGGTGCCTAGGAAAGCTTTACCTATTGCTTAGAGGCAGAAGAAGGAAAATAAAACTAGCATAACAGGTTTTAGTTCCTCTTACTGTCCCATTTCTCACTGTGATATTTTTACGTATTAAATCATCCTTTTCCAAGGGGAAAGCAGCACAGAGAGACAGTTAATGATAAAGAACAAAGACCTGATCAATTTCTGCTGAAAATAAACCGTAACCACCGTAGTGAAGCAATGCAATAACACAGCAGCTGTTCTATTTTTCAGTCCATGACACCCCTGAAGCATACACACGTGAGGCAGGCCATCAGCTTTCCTGGTAATATTCTGGAGTCAAGCAGGCAGACATTCCAATTTAAACTGGTTACACCTGAAATCCTTTTTGCTTAACACTTGTTCACCCACCTTTTAGCTAAAGGGCTATCAATTCCTGTAATAAGTCATGAGGAACTTCCTACAGTTTGAACACGGCTTTCCTTTGGCCTGAATAGAAAACTCCCTTACATATATCTGCAGCAGCACTGCAGGAGGATTACAGTGTGCAGATGACCACACCATATGTGACTAAATTCAGGTATAGAGGACTATGGTCAATGCTTCCAGAACAAGCTCTGGGGCCACTGATTTGTATCAGCAGGATATCACACTTTCCTCACGTGGACTAATTAACTACAGGCAAGAAAAACTGCCATTACCAGAGCCAAGGATTACAGCTCTTCCATCAAATGCTTGTCCATGGAATTAGCTGCCCTCAGTTAGGACTATTAAGCAACACTACCAGGTTGATGAAACAAGGATTTTTACTTTATCCTAGCCAGCTCCTGGATATTTTTAGGATTTTTTCCTGATGAATTTGTCTGTTGAAAGAATGGATGTTGTACTCAAACGTGCAACTTAGCTGAAAAGGTGCTGCCTTCTTCTACCTAGATTGCTAGGTAAACTGGGTCTAAACAGTTGGTTTGTGCATATGGTTGGTGTCAGGGGAGTGGAGATGAGGCCTTGCCAGTCAGTGTTGCCCCTGCAAAAGCAGCGTGGTAGTCCTTCAGGTTGGCTGATGTGCCCATGAGAATTAATTCAGAATTTCACCAAACAGAGCAAGCACATACATTCATCGGTCTCTGGCTGAAAATAATACATAACCCTCCAAGAACGTTTTTATAGAAGGAGTATTTCCTTTCTATGAACTAGGAAGGAAGGCATCACAGAGGGTAAGAATAAGTCTAAATTTACCTATTGCTTTGACTATTCACGCTGTGTGATATGTACTCCAAATATCTTTCTATCTCCATGTTTAGTGGCAAAACCTAACAACAGCCATGATAACTAAGTTGGCAACTTTCTAAAGAGTTTTTCTTGTGTTGCATATTGGAAAAATCCTACTGTACTCTTTGTAGGAGTCCATGCTGTATCAACACCATCAGCGTGGACAATTAATTTCTCCAAGATATGAAAGAATTCCTCTAATCCTGGTTAAGATTTTTGCATCCATAATGTTACTATTTATCACAAAACTGTTTCCACTCAACCAGAAAGGTCAGTTGCTTTTTATCTTTTAACTCCTATATAAGGAGTTATTGAAAACTTAAAAAATGTTCTAGATTTGCTGGTTATGAAACACAGAAATGAAATAATTATCTGTGAATAATTAAACCCTTCTTCATATTTTCAAGCAATTCTAATTCTTCTTTCTGTACTAGTAGATTCTTGTAGAACAAGATCTAAGCCCAGACTTCAGTGTAGCTTTGGTTGTGCTCCAAGGTATGTTCTCCAGTTCTAGAAATTCTGAGGTATCAAAATCAATGAGAAGGAAACATCCGGCAACCTGCGTCATGTACGTCTGTTTCAGTAATGAGGAATAGTTACAGATTTTTTTATACAACTGTTTTGGTTTATCCACTGACATGTCTTCCTACTCTTCTGTGTTTTACAACTACTGAAAGCATAGTTCAACAGATTAACTCAAATTATCTGCTAGAAGAAATATTTTAGTTGCCATTTTAAATCAAGCTAGTGCAGTGAGGAAAGAATGCCATTAAATTTAATGTCTATGCCGTATTGGAGATAAATCTCCATATATAGCTGAAGAAATTTTGAAAAGATCAGCAGTTGTGATATGATTGAATTCCATTGTTTTCTTCCACTGGCCTCATCACTTTGTAGTTCAGTGTGTATAATGGCATAGACTACTGGCTTGGACCACACTTCTGCATAGTTGAGCCAGAAATCATTCTGAATTGCATTTAACCTGGACTTTGCCACTCACAAGAAACAAAATTACTTCTATAATGATATTTCTTGTATCATTTACCATCAATTTCCTGTCCTGTCAGGCTGCCTTGTTTCTCTGTCCTACTCATTTTAAACCCAGTGGTGCAGGTGTTGGACTGGAAGCTGGCATTCAGAAGACCTATTCTTTGTTTTGCTGCTAACTCACTTGTGTGACCTTTGGTGCATTCATAAATCTTTGTTTCAGTTTACTTGTCTCTAAAATTGCTTTAATAAATAAATGTTGTGTTCTGTTGAGCTGCATTTCAACATATATTGACCCAATAATCAATAATTTACCAACTAATAATAAATCCTAATATTCAGTCACTGAAACAAGAAGTCAGCTAGATTGCTCAGTGCATTCCTTGCTACAGTAAGATGACACCTTTGCTCAAAATCTATCCAAGGGCTGGAGGTATCTGGAGAAATGTTTTCAAGTTAACGCTAAGCCTGATATACACGGACTTCATGAAATCATGGGTTAAAAATCTTAATGACTTCAAATAAACCTTTTATCCTTTCAAGTGCCAATCAGGATATATTCATTTGCAAATACAGTCTAATTGTTTAACCTTATCCCAGACCTTTGGGACCCAATTATCCTACTGCTTGTAGGAGTGAAACCTAATTACCATTTTTTTAAAAATAAGATTAGGCAATACTTGTAATTTATGTCAGGAATTTAATTTTTTAAACAGATCTTTAGCTGGCACAGCTCTACTGAACTATCAGCATGCTGATTCACACACACTCTATTGAGGTGTTTGCCAGTTATTTTCCCCTGGTAAGACCTTTTGATAAGGGGTTGTTTTATTATTACTGACACAATGTTCAAAATAATAAGACTGTTCAGCTTCCACAGATTGTAATAGAATTCACCAAATTATGTTGATACAATCTACAAATTACTGCATGATACTGCACTGTGTGTCTGATCTAGCACTAGCCAAAACAGTTTCAGCGCAGGAAGACATGTAGTCACCAGCAGCCAGGCTTTTGTACAGTCCACACCAAGTAACTGGAAATCCTGAATGAATTCTCCCCTGTGAAATTTCATGTTTCCACAGCATGACTGTTTCTGGTACTTCTACTCTGTTCTGCCTCTCTCTGAAATGAACCATAGTAGTCAGGGAAGGCATGGAATAGAGCATTACAATCCAGTTGCAATTAATGACCTTATTCTCCACCTCCTTCTCTTGAGATGAGCTAGACATTGAACTATCACAAGACTCAGATATGCCTTGCCCTTGGAAAACTACACAATCACTGACATCGCTCCTGACGCAGTGTTCCAAATATCACATTAAGCTTAATCTCCATCCATCTTTGTGTTTGCTTATAAAGCTTCCTGAAACTCCAATGGCTCATGGAAAATTAGCCTCATGTTGTCTCTGCTCTGAGACAAAATCAGTTGTGGCTATGACATTCTTCACAGATGTCTGCCTAAGGTTTTCTGCCAAGACCTTTAGCAATAGAGAATCTAAAGCCACTTCAGCTGCTCTGCTAATGGAGATTTGCCCCTTCTTTGCACCAACCCTTTGGTGTTCCTGTGTTGTTGCTGTAACCTTCCATGTGATGAGCTGCTTTTGTTTGAGCATCTCTTACTTTGCATAGGAGGACTCTGCAAGCAGGATATACGTCATGTTATGGGCTAAAAAAAGTGTTTATTGGTTGTTACATGCAGTTACCAAGCTAATATCTTCACCATGCCTAACAAACCCGTCAGCTAGACAGTTATCAGTCAGGTGGGAAAGTATTAACATCCATTGCTTCTTGGAACAGCGTGGCTTGCTGTCTCCTAATTCTCTAATTTTTCTCAGGTTTATGTCATTTGTTTCCCCTTTGAGTCCTTGCTTTACTAGTCACTGCTGTCTCAGCAATGTCACTTCTGTATAGTCACATTTCTTATCTTGCATGGTTTTAACTTATGTGCTTTCACAGTTTAACAACTATCTTTTTAGTAAAGCAGAACCAAAGTCACCCAGACATGCTACATAAAGCCGGATTTGGGTCACATGCAGCTGAACCACTGGGCTGTTGGTTATGTTGCACTCCTCTCCGTTCTCCACCCAGTTTCTTTCACTCTTTACCCAATATGTCCCATTTTCTAACCTCTGGTCATTCTAGCTCCTGCCTTGCCAGAGCTGAGTAAAGGAGAAGAATAACTTCCCAGGTAGTCAGGACTACATTCCTGCTTATTTAACAATTATCATTCCTGTGTTTTTCACAGCAAGTACCTGATATTATTACCACGTGCTGAAATTTGAGATATATCACATTTCTGAAAATCTGCTCCTGAATTAATGTTCTGCATCCTGTAGTACATACAATTCTTCCTACCTAAGTATAAACTTTACACGTGTATTAATAAAATTCATTCTGTTTTCCCAGACTATTTCTCTGTTTTTGTCAAGATCCTTTCTAATTCTTGTCCTGCTCTCCCTTCATTTGTGCCACATGTGCAACTAACTATGTTTTCTCAGTACTCTGACATTTCCAATGAAAATATGAATAGCTTCATACTCATGACAGATCCCCGTGAAGCCCCACTTGATACATCCTTCCATTCTGGCATATCATTGATCCCTATACTTCAAGTATAGTCATTTAGATATATTTGCACACTCCTTAGAGAAGCTCCATGAAAGCCATATTTTGTAAACCTGTTTTGGAAAGTATTGTTTGACACAGTATCAAAAACCTTAATACAATCAACATGTATATGATTTAATATGTTCCTGCTCTATTCAACACCCCTGTTAACATTTCATAGATAATAGACTGATATGACATGATTTGCTATACACTGCTATATGCCGACCACTGCGTCATTTCTTAAGAGTAGATCAATTGATTGTTTCAGAATTTTCCTAGAAGGTGAAGTTAAGCTGAATTGTTTACAAGTCATTATGTCCTAATTTCTTCTTAAGAACAACCACTATATTTGTCTTTACCAGTCTCCCAGTATCACACCCCTACAGACAGAAGTTAAAAATTCTCTGATTGCTTCAGTGAGTTATCTAATTTTCCTACAGTGCGTTCACAAATGCCAAAACCTGCCCTACATAACACTCTCTGTATAAAAATCCTTTATCCGTAGCACCCACTCCCTCATTCTAAAACGTATGCCCTCAATACATATTCACTCTTTATTTCAAGCCAGGTATTAACAGTCCCAGTAAAGCTCCTAATTAAATCAGGGTTTTATCATCCTGGGAAATGTACAATAACGCAAAAAATCTAACTGTGGCAGCTAATACTTTTAAGATAGCTAGTAAGAAATTACTTCTATGGATTTTGGCCAATTTCCTACACATTCATAAAGTTATTTCTTTAAATTCAGATATTGATCCAAAGCTAACCAAAGCCACTGATCAAGGTCAGTGAATTTGGGATCTAGATTCTTATATAATGCTTTAACATCAGTCAAAGACCAGTTGAAGACCAGACAAGACCAAACTTGTAGGCAAGCCTGCTGTGATATGTGAATTTTCAAAGGCTCTCAGTGCTGGATATCTGTAAAACACTGGCAAACAACATTTTGCAGATAGGAAAGCAGAATTGGACTTTGGGTAGTAGGAATTTAGATAAGTTTGTTTCCTTCTTCCCTAAAGTCCTTCTAAAAAGGTCACAGTGATAAAAATAGAGCTGCCTTCTTTTACAGGGATTTTGCTTGAGAGCTCAATTTATTCAGAAATCAAGACAGATTGATGCTGTTCCCTTGGAATGCAGATAGGCATATTTTAGACAATAAACCAGGAGCCCTTATCTGCTGAATTTTGTCTTTCCAATGTATCTATCCTATGCTAATTTTAGGTCTGCATCCTCTATATCCTGCCGTGTTTTGTTTTTCCTCCCATTCAGCTCTGATTTCCCATTACGGCATGTCCTTTTAGCACATATTTTGTACTTATGACGCATCTGTTCTCATTTTGCTCCTGCAAGAGCCTAAACGATAGCTAAATGCATCTGTAAGGACAAGTGCTGAACAGGTGCAAAACAAGACCACAAGTAATGAAAGGAGAGGAAGAAATCAGAGAATAATTTTTGCTCTGTCAGGATTTGCCTAATATATGTATAGCCATTACACAGGCAATACAAATGTCTAATTTTCACAGTTCTTAATCTTCTTTTAAAAAGGATCTTTCTGAAGTTAATTTAGTGTAAGAAAATTTGGTAGGAGAAGATACTCATTCTCTATTGCTGATTTGACAGAGATTTCGTAGTATAGCTTAAGGAATTTATAGGGATCCAGCTTTTCTGTCTTAGTAAAAGAGAAAATGCAAAAAGTATGAATGTACATATGTTATTTGAAAACAAAACAAAATCCACACTATTTTTATTTTGTTTATTTAACATGGTCCAAAGCAGTTTTGCCTGTTACTCTTGAGAAAAGCTTGTGCAGAGATATTAATTTCACACATGCCATAAATGAACATGTTTTTTCTCATTCTAATCTCAGTGATACAGACTGGGTAACTGAACAATGTTGCTCAGTTGCAGTTGTGTTGCTGTTGTTTCAGCAACATAAAAAGTCAATTGATTCTCATTCTCTACCCAGTGTTATAGATTCAAAATGACTGTGAGCTCAGCCTCCAGGACAGCAGGATTTTCAGAACTGTAGCTACAGTACCTTAATAATTTCTTTTGAGAACAGGTGGAAAGAAAATCTCTGTTTGTCCAGTAGCCAAATGGTAGGTGGGAAGGAAGAGTGGGAGACAGTTTAAATAGACAAAATCTGACTACTTCTTGCTGAAAAGAAGCATCCAGAAAAAAAAAATTGATTTTGAGTAGAACAAACCTTTCACTGAAAACCTTCCCTTTCATGCACTTCTTACAGGAAGCTCAGATAAGTAAGAGATCAGCTCCTAAAATGCAGAGAAACACCAATGCTTTTCTGCCCCATAACCCAGTTAGTTAGGCACTTCACCTGCATCAGAGAGAGACAATTCTCATCTGCCTGCGATGAGTTAAGTTTACATCATCCATCTCACAGAAGCCTGTTCAAGCTATTGTGCTATGGGCTGTCTGGTCTTCCCAGTCCTGTGAACAGCACACCAAAATTTGCTAAGGCAAATTAGCAATCGGTGTATTGCTGTGCACACTACAAACTCCAGGTGACTTATTGAATCGAGACTGGCTTTGCTGGCTGGCTTTCTCCTGTTGCTGGGATTTTGGATCATCTGGCACCTCCCACAACAGAGTCCCCCTGCTACTAACTGTGAGGCGGATCTATTTGATCTTCTTCTGAATCACGTGCAGCTGCAGATTGGAAAGGTTGGCTACCCTGCAGAGAGGTCCCTGGGCTAATCTCAGTCCCTTTTAGTGATAATGTTCCACCTTGTATTTCAAATAGTTAAGCAGTCACTGGAAGTGAGGTGAATCTTTCAACCTCTAGGCAAGAGAATCACTGAGTCACACTCTTGCTTAATATTTCAGTATATTAAGGAATATTTAGTGTTTTGAACAAAGAGGAACTATTTCAGAAGGAGAATTCATCCTCTCCCATGCTTGGCTATTAGGTAAATACTTTGGAACTAGCCACATGCCTAATAATTTTATTAATCTCACATGGAAAGGGTTTTTTAAAAAATTATATTTCTTAGAGAATTTTTTTTTGGACAAACAACCAATATCGGGGCAATTACATAGGATAGGAAACTGTTTCCCTCATACTATCATCTAAAATCAAACCAGAATACTCAGGGGTAGATTGAGTGGAGTTGTTCTGTGGTAGCTGAATAACAATAGACACAGAAGTGTTTTTTCTTTCTCCTCACATATGAAATCATAACAGTCCCTTCTGAGAATAAAAAATTCTAACATCTGGTGAAACCAGACCGGGTCTGGAGCTGCTTTAAACTATGCTGGAAACCGTAACCTAAGGAGCAAAGTTGCTCACATCTCCTCCCTGCTTCTCTTCTTGCACTTGGTTCATGAAACTGTTCCCAGGGAGAAATGACCCACCTCAGGCATCACTGTTCTGTAGCGAAGACACCAATGTCCAAGAGAGCAGAGCCAGACTGCTTATTTTAAACAGGAGTTGTTTGGAAGGTTTCTGTGGACTCCAAGCTCTTGTGTCCTTTTTGTTAACGTGGGGAGGAAAAAAGAAAAGGTATGTGCAATCATGCTTCTGGAAAGGCAGAATTTTTATTAAGAGCATACCCTGAGTTAAGTGGCTCCTTCTTTGACAGCAGCCACGCTGCTGCTCTCTGAAGGGCAAGAAGCTGAACTTTCAGGGAGCCAATTAGGAAATACTTCAGAAAGAGTGCTAGTGACAGCAACAATCTGAAAGATTAACTACAGTAAAGGATCCTCAAAGCACTGGCCTCCAAGTGTTTTCAGCATAGCTATGATCTTTCTTTTTCGTTACTTAAAAACAGCTTTTACAGAAAGAAAAGCGGGAAAATGACTTGAGGTTTTTTAACTTATTTTTTTGCCAGGTCCCAGAGCTTTACAAATGAGCAGTTCCACAGCAAACATCACTTACCAGCAGAGCTTTACTTCTTCAGAGAATAACAAGTTTCTTTAAGACAAATAATAAATGCCCCTCATATTCTTGTGGCTGATAAGACAAGCAAGCCTAAAAGGTAAATTATGTTTTGCCTTTGCAGTCTTTTTACTTTCCAGAGACGGGAAGAATTGACGTTTCTCTTAGTTCATTGCTGAATACCTAACTGTACAGAAATACTAAATTTTGGCTTGTCACTGAGAGCAATAAGGTAGGAAACAAACGACGACAACAAGAATTAACTACATTTACATGAATTTTCTTTGATTCTCTAGTGCAAAACAAAATGTTAATGACAACAGAATAAAAATAAGCTTCCCATGATCACACACGTGATCTCACAAAATAACACCCAAAATTCATAAAATATAATGTATTTGATATCTACTTATTATAAGACTAAGTTGTTCCTACTAGAAACAATAGTGACAATCTTGCTCCAGCTGAACTGGGCTGTAATCTTCCTGTTCTCACTAGAATATAGGGGAAAAAGCAGTGCGTAAAAAATAACAAACATGTATTGAGAAATCTAGTATAATAGCTTTCTTTCATAAATCTCAGCATAATTTAAAAAAGCACAAGACTGAAGGGCTCATGATTCCTCATGTGTTAGAAAAACAAATGCAGGCTGATATTTTTAATGAGACTGCTGTTCGTGATTAATGATATCTGTTTGTCAATGCACTTTAGATATATTCACCACATCCTCACACTGTGTTACAGCTCTTGCACAAGGGTGAGCTTCACCTGGCAGCTTCACTGGATAACGGCATTGGGATTCGCTAATCAGCATAGGTCTCTCCTTATATGCTGATTAAAAGTAGCCATCAGCACCTGGTCATGAAAGTTCTGACCCCAAGGTGCTATCCTGGGAGAAGAGATGTATCTTTAGCCCTCCACAATAGGGAAGACCACTACAGCAATACTGAATACTAAAAAGAGTAGAGCAATTTCTATAAAAGTAAATATTTATTTACTTGTTTTTATCAACCACTGACACTCCTGGGCTGTGTTCACAGAAATCCTGTGTTGTTCAGACTTAGTTCAATTAGACTTATTCCTGATTAATGTGCTATTCTGTATTCACTTGTGGAATGTAGTGTTTTTCTATTTGGATACACTAAATCAGATATTATTCATTATTAGTGGTTTTCTACACTTTTCTTTTGCTTATTATTCTATCTTATTTTGCAGTAGTATGCACATTTTAAAGTATGCCTCTATGTAATCTGCAGGGTACAAATTAAAATGATTACACATCTACATGATATGCTTTGAGGGACAGAGAAATTAAGATTGAATTTTCAATTTTCATACCTATTTTTATCACAGCCTTTTCAGATATGCTGACTATCCCAGTATTTTCTGAAGTCAGCAGTTCTTCACAAAGATTATCATCACCTTCAAAAAATAAGATGGGTTAGTAATTTGTGTGTGTACTGTAAAATAATTTATATGCACTAGACACTCTCCCTTCCCTGTTTAAACACCTTTGTTTTGTTCATCTTCTATATGGGAGTCGCTGCTGGAATGTTCTCTTGGAAACTGCTTTCTCATCTCCAGTCATGATTTGGCCATTTTGTTTCTGATCACTGTTTAGCTTCTTCTATGCTGAATATAAGCTCTAACTCCTGGCAGGTTTCCTTTCAGATTACTCTTGGGTTTGTGTCTGATAAATCAGATCACCTCAACAGATTTAAAAAAAAATAAAAAATCACTTACATGATTAAAACAATATCTTTGAGTATTGCGAATGTTTTAAAGCTAAATGTCACAAAGTGATTTATGCATATATGAATAGAAACATATCCATCAGCTACCTGAAATATATGTCTTATTTAATGAGTATAATCTAGCAACTGTGATTAAAAGAATACATAAAGGAGAAATTCTTCTCCACTTGGTTTCCCTTTTCAGAGGGAGATTTCTTCACAGGGCTTATTTAGTGTAAAACCTGTCATCATTCATTGCTGTTGAAATGTATAGTCTATTATTATCTTATCCTTGTGTGACTTTAACAGTTAGGACTATTTCATGATGAAATAATCTGCACAATCTTTATGCTTGTCTCTGCTACTTACAAGTAGCAGAGACAAGCAAGGGTTGCATGAAATGAAGAATACAGGAGTAAGTTGCCAATAGACATCAATATTTCATCTATACACCTGAATGATATGTAGGTCATGGGCGTTACAATGCGAAACACTAGGTTAAATAATTCTTTTCATGTTAATAGTTATGGCAGTCTTAATTTAGTTTTCCAGCCTGATCTTCACAAAAGGTCAGTCTAGAGAATCACAGTCGTCCCTTCCTGCTTTAAAACCTATCAGACATATTTTTTTTAGCTGAAAATGAAGAGGACTTCAGCTGAACTCCACAAGAAAATAGCTTGTTCACCAGAATATAATTTTGAACATTACAATCTGATAATTACTGCTTTCCTTGACTCATGAGCTTTCTGTGGTCAATACTATAAGCATTTACAAGTGGAAATGTATAGATATTTTCCTTAGAGTCAAAGAAAATTTTTGTTTTCTTCAGTATCATTCTTTCATTACTAATTTTGAAATTAGTAAATCAGTAGTGTCCATCAACAGATTGCTTCCATGCTTACTCATAACTTTTGTAGTAGTTCTGAATGTGCTTTCAAGAAATTTATAGAGTCATAGAACCATAGAATGATTTGGGTTGGAAGGGACCTTAAAGATCATCAAATTCCAAACCCTCTGCCATGGGCGGGGACACCTCCCACTAGACCAGGTTGCTCAAAGCCCCATCCAGCCTGGCCTTGAACACCTCCAGGGATGGAGCATCCACAAATTCCTTGGGCAACCTGTTCCAGTGTCTCACCACTGTCATTCAGCAAAGATTTTCTTCCTATTATCTAATCTAAATCTACCCTCTTTCAGTTTAAATCTGTTACCCCTCATTCTGTTGCTGCACTCCCTGATAAAGACTCCCTCTTCACCTTTCTTATAGGCCCATTTTAGGTACTGGAAGGCCATTATAAGGTCTCCCTGGCGCCTTCTCTTCTCCAGGCTGAACAACCCCAACTTTACAGCAGAAACGTACACTTTATAGAGCAGAAAGCCACTGAGCTTCATTTAAATCTCACATTCTAAATGCAGGAATAGAAAATGGTCTTAAGAAAAAACTTGAAGCACAGAGGAGTCACAGTTTGTTATATGGTGGCTGTTTAAAGGTGCTCCAAGCAGTCTTGAATCTCATTCTTCAACATGTTTTTCAGTCACCCATCAATATTTTAGACTTTGCATCTGATATTGGCTGTTGCTAGCTGCCTTTAGCTTTGAACTAGGAAGTCAAACTCTGATAGCTCAGGAAATGTCATTATGTAGGTACAGTGAAAGAGCATTAAGTCACCTGCTGTGGTTCTTTCTCTTGGGCCTGTCAAAGGACAAACCAAGAATTTCTGTGAGGAGGACAAGTGAAAGGGAGATTATATTTGCAGACTGCAATAAAGTATCATTCGCTACTTAGAGGACCTAGTTTCAGCAGTTCAGCTGATGCAGAATTCGAGCAATTTCTTTAAACAAAACCACCTTTGATGATGGTGATGGACTTCTGTTTCCAATTAATTTTAGCTCTCTTCAGTGTCGGGTATAAAATAATTGATGGTTCCAGTCAGACAAGGATTCATGTTAAAAAACCACATACAACATGGAATATGATTGCATGGACCTAGTGAGTGGACTTTCTAATCCTTGCTTGTTAAGTGGAAGGCTCTGTCTCAGGCTTCATCACGGCCAAAGTAAAATAGACTAATAAGTACTTTGCACATTTCCAGTAGTACACATATAAAGAGTTGCACTATCCTGGCTGGCCTCCGTGTATACAGACCTTGTAACAACAGCTCATGTTGTGCAGGAAGAGTCTGCCACTACTCCTTCAGCTTTCACTTGACAAATAAGTTCTTCTCACTAAAAATCAGGGGATATTTGCACATACGGCCAGAGGCTGAGATCTGTCATTTTTGAAGAAGAGTCAGACCAGTTCGAAGACAGCAGCCTTACAGGTGTCTTGCCATGTGCAGGGTCTTTCTTCTAGTGTCCCCTGTCCCCACCTCCATATTTGACCCCTGTGGCTAAATTATGGGACATTTTTAAGCAACTTTCTCCCTAAGACAGGGGTTGTGGGTACTTGGCTGCTTGCCAGGGTGAGCCCACTAAAACTAGGGACCTAGGTTGACCTGACTGGGGCCAAATTCTGGGCACAGGCATAGAAAGGAGATTGGCAAGAGGCCTGCCTGGGATGCCAAGTTGATGGGTTGAGGCTGGGGAGGCAGATGGCCAGGCATGGCACGGCTTTGTCATGGAGGTCATGACATGGCTTAGAGGAGCTCCAAGTGAGGCAGAAGGCCCCCAAAAGTGTCTTGCAGACCAGTCCCACCCAGGTCCATCTTGGCCATCTACCTCAGGCTCTGTGGCTACCACTGGCAGGACTGGGTGCACATCCACATCCGTACCAACCCCAACCCGAGTGTTTGGGGCAGGCTACAGAGCCCCTGGCAGCACACAAGGAGGGCCCTGACATGTCTACTCCTTCTCCTCTTCTTGAAAGCACATCGTTTCCCTAATAAAAATATATAGTACCTTCGTAACACTTATCATCACAGGATGCCTTTTAGTCAGGGTTGAAAGGTTGTGACATTTAGAGCAGGAATGTGCTACTCCTGAGTTGCCCTTAAAGGAACAATAAATCCTGTCTTCCAGGACAGCGATTGCAACCTGTAGTCTCCATCTCTCTAGACTGCAAAGGGTGAAGGTGACTAAGAAAAGCAAATTCTACCAAATTCTTTCTTCTATAATTTCAACTGTGAGTTTCTGTGACGCTTGACTACTAAGTGGGGTCCACAACCCCCCAGAAAAATGAGCATTCACACATTGAAAAATCCACCAATATGCATCTTGTTAAGACAAGTAAGGAGTATGAAAGTATTACATCATGCTCTCTGGTATATACTTTATAGTTTTTACACTAAAATATAGTTGTTTAGATCACTTGTTGAAATACTAAGAGAAAATAATAAGAAGAAAATAAATAATCACAGAATCACAGAATCTTCTTGGTTGGAAGGGACCTCTGAGATCATCGAGTCCAACCAACAAAAAAAAAACAACCAACCAAACAAACAAAAAAACCACAACACCAAAACCAAACCAAAACAAACACCCAAAAACAGACACAAACCAACAATCTCGGGCATTAGAGCATGCCCTGAAGTGCCATGTCTACATGTTTCTTAAATACCTCCAGGGATGGTGACTCCACCACCTCCCTGGGCAGGCTGTTCCAGTGCCTGACCACTCTCTCAGTAAAGCAATTCTTCCTAATAGCTAATCTAAACCTCCCCTGCCCCAACTTCAGACCATTTCCTCTGGTCCTGCCATTATTCCCTTGGGAGAAGAGGCCAACACCCACCTCTCTACAACCTCCTTTCAGGTAGTTGTAGCAGGCAATGAGGTCCCCCCTCAGCCTCCTCTTCTCCAAACTAAACATGCCCAGTTCCCTCAGCCTCTCCTCATATGACTTGTTCTCTAGACCCCTCACCAGCTTGGTGGCTCTCCTCTGGACACGCTCCAGCAGCTCAATGTCCTTCCTGTAGTGAGGGGCCCAGAACTGAACACAGTACTTGAGGTGAGGCCTCACCAGTGCCGAGTACAGAGGCACGATCACTTCCCTACTCCTACTGGCCACACTATTCCTGATACAGGCCAGGATGCCGTTGGCCTTCTTGGCCACCTGGGCACACTGCTGGCTCATGTTAAGCCGGCTGTCCACCAACACCCCCAGGTCCTTTTCTGCTGGGCAGCTTTCCAGCCACTCTTCCCCAAGCCTGTAGCGCTGCCTGGGGTTGTTGTGACCGAAATGCAGAACCCAGCACTTGAACCTCATCCCAATGCAACTCTAATATTTTTATCAGAACCACAACTAGTATATACTTTTTTTTTTTTTCTGCTGGAGATGCATTGTATCTGAGGAAGTTCTGCATGGTTATGAATACAGCATGGTTTTGAGGGTTTTTTGGGTGTTTTGTGAAACTCAGAAAAAATTCGTTGCTGTGTTCATTTTGTAATGCTTTAAATATGACGTGCCACACGGAGAACTTTATTAAAAAAACAATAAAGTTGCTGAGTCAGACTTAAAAATATAGAAATTTCCAGTTTTTCTTTGTGCATACAAATCATTTCTATAAGGAGTTCAAAAAGATAAATGGAGATATTTCTTTTAAAAAGGGCTTGGTAGAATCACCATCAACATTAAACCCAGGTAATAAACATTGGGTTCTTAAATCTAACCCAGGTGATGAACACTGGGTTGCATATACCTAGGTGCTTAAGAGTAACAGCACATCTAAAAAATTGCTGGACGTTCAGGACTTTTGAAAACCAGTGACTATTTGGGTAATTAAATGTGGGTTTAGAAGCCTATGGTTAGGCATTCAAGTTTAAAACTCTTGGCTTGCGATTAAAACCATTCTAAATAATTTCATTATTACTCACAAGAGGTAAGTCCTTAAGATGCAGGTGTTGCAATTTTGTATTGCCTGTTCCTGAACTGGCTGGAGCCCTGGAAAGTTGGAATTGAAACAGTGTGTTGTTTGCTCCCCATGTAGAGATATGGTGACAGAAAAATGAGTCAATAGACCAAAATCTGACAAAAGCAGGATGACAAAGATGAAAGAAGGGACAGAGAGGAAAACAAATTCAGAGAGCGTGGGGAAAAGCAGGGAGTGGAGCATACCGAGTGAAATTCTGTTGAAAGAGAAGTACATTAAATAGCTGTCATTGGGTAGCTCTGCATGTGCAGAGCTTTTGTCAGTAATAGAGGGCATAGACACCCATTTCAAGTCTGATGCAGCATTCAGAAGTCTTTCCATTAACTTCAATGAGCTTTGGATTAAGCACTTGGGGGAAAAAAAGGTTATGCTTAAACCGAATGCTTTTTTTTGAATAAAGGAGTTTAAATTATGGAAGAAAGTTTTAGTAAACTCAGAAAACTTGTGAAGCTCTCAAGCCCTCAGAATCCCCAGTATTTACAGTGTCTCCTTTAAACCCCCAAGCTTAAAAAAGGAGAAAAGTAGCTTATCTTAGAATTTAAATTAGTTCAGTAAATGCTCAGGCTGCAGAACGTAACACAAGATGTATTACAAACAAGCCAGCAAAGCAGTTTGTTACACCAAAAGTGTGCAGGGGATTAAAAAAATACAAGGGAATCCCTGATTGCTATTGTGTTTTGGGATTAATAGAGTTCAAAATAAAGCTGCTGTGTTTTCATTGTTTGAATCCTGCATTTTAGCATTTGAAATACATTGTATTTATAATTTCTGCTGGAAACACAAAAAATAAGTAAATAAGGCTTTGAAGATAACAGAATTTTAAGAACTTTAAATTTTTTTTCCCCCTTTCTTTCTGTTTCTACTTTATCATTTTCCTTTCTTTACCAGCTTTTAATGTGGGCAGTCAGTGTTTCTGAGATTTCCAGCCATAGTTCTTAATTGCGCTGCTTGGTCTCACTGCCTGAACACATCCCATTTCTGTTGAAGTATTGAAGCTCAGCTGCTGCTCATTTACCCATCACAAATGAGCCTTATCATTCCCTTCCCGAGCCACACCCTCCTCCAGAGATGTTATTTAATGGCTACTTGTATTAGATGTAGGTGTCAAGGTGTTGGCAATGAGGAGTGGGCTGCAAGAGTGGCCTCTATGAGAAGCAGCTGGGGCTGCACCATGGGAGATACAGCTGGTTTCTGCCAGCTCCAGTGGACCCACTGCATAACACAGCTGTGTCCCTCAGCCATAGGTGGGGAAACTTGAGGAAAGCTTGTGTGGAAAGGTCAAAATGCTGTTGAGGAGTGAGGGAAAAAGTGTGAGAAACACAAATGCATATGAGTCTATGAAACAGCCCTGTGAACTCTAGGAAGGAGCGAGGAGGAGGTGCTCCAGGTACTGGAACAGAGATTTCCCTGCAGCCTGGAGAGATCACAATGGAGCAGGTGGTTCTCTGCAGCCAGTGGAGAGGACCAAATCAAAGCAGATATCCACACTGCAAACCATGTAGTACCATGTCAAAACAGATATCCACGCTGCGTTCTATGGAGGACCCCATGCCAAAGAAGGTAGACATGCCCTGAAGGAAGCTGCTGCCTGTGGAGGGCCTGGGCTGGAGCACAGGAAAAATGTGAGGAAGAAGGAGCAGCAGAGAGGACCCAATATGTACTTACTGCAACCCCCATCCTCTATCCCCTCTGCACCACCTGGAGAAAGAGAGGAGTTGGGAATGAAGGAGCAAAGTTGAGCC
Source organism: Numenius arquata (assembly GCF_964106895.1). Classification (NCBI taxonomy): domain Eukaryota; kingdom Metazoa; phylum Chordata; class Aves; order Charadriiformes; family Scolopacidae; genus Numenius; species Numenius arquata. Next base: position 43,954,004 of record NC_133579.1, read on the forward strand.
TAGGAAAAAGGGTGAGGGGGTGGAGGGAAGGTGTTATTTTAATTTTGTCTTTGTTTCTCACCATCCAAATCTATTTTGATTGGCAACAAAATGGTTTTTTTCACCAAGTCAAGTTTGCTTTGCCTATGATGGTAATTGGTAAGTGATTCCTCCTCCCTTTATCTTGACCCATAATCTTTCTCATCTTGTTCCCTTGTCCTGTTGAGGAGGGGAAATGAAAGAGTGGTTGAGTGGGCATCTGGCAGTTGGCCAAGGTCAACCCAACACACTATTTTACAATCAAAAACATAAGCAACATGTGTTGGAAAACAGTAAGGGTACACACATTGTAGAACTTCTGTGCCCTATTTTAGTCATGGACAAAGTGCAAGAGATACATAGATTCTGAAAAAAAAAGCAAGTACAGATTGCAGTGACCATCAGCAAGAGCTACATGGCATGGACTCTTGCACTGTTGCATTACCATGTAGCTCCCTGCCTTTATACATCAAGGTCAAACCTAGTATTGAAAAGAATTGTGCTGTTCTCCTCTGAGTCTTTGTTAAACTTGAGCATTCCTTAGATTGTCAACAAATCAGGCATTGCAGTTCCTCTTTCCTGTATCCAATGACCTCTGCAGAGTCATATTTTTCTAGTCATAAGTCATCTTATCAATCATAGTCATCTACTGGCTCTTACACGATGCTCCCATGAGCTTACCAATGTCCAGCATTCATAATATTTCCTTCATTCAAAGACCAGTGTTTTGCTACCCATGAGCTCCAGAGTCCACAAGAACCACTTTTTGACACTAGAGTTCTTTGTTCCCTTATTTCTGTTGGGGATTTTCAGCTAATCACTTCAAACTCCTACAGTGAGCAAGTAGATGATTTTTCCCTTAGTCAGCCGCTATTCCATTGTTCCAAAGTGCTCTTGTTTAACTGGAAAATTATTCTGGCTACTGAGTTTCAAATACTCATCTGGAACATACATGACCAGCACCCCTAATAAAAAAAAACCCCAGATTTCCTATTTGCTGAAACCTATTATGATATGGAAATTGATTAAATGCAAACAGGATTAATAAATTTCTCAAGAAATGTAGCTGTGCCAGAATTGTTGCAGAAAATGCCACAGTTTTTATATGGACCCATATTCATAGCTATGAGATAGGCATATTCTTTTTTTAAATTAATCTAGAAGAGTGAAACTAAAGTTATGCTATAACAAAGAGGGAAAAAAAATAACCCTTAAAATTAGATTTTGCTTACCAAATACATTGGCTGTTAAAAGTTTCTTCTGTCTAAAAATCAGGCAGTTAATTCACAGCTGCTCTTACTATCTTTAGAATGTTGCTATTCATCAGTAGGGATGTGGACATATTCGATGGGAACAGACAAAGTAAATGAACTTGAATATTTGTCCTCTCTGACAGTCTCATGCTAAAAATTGTTAACAGATTTAAGTGATTTAAAAGCCCTAAGATCTGCAGCTAATTGCATTAACTGGTTCTTCATATTCTGTATTCTTTCATATGCCAAATGATTCCAAATCACAGAATTACAGAATCACATGGGGTTGGAAGGGACCTCTGGAGATCGTCTAGTCCAACCCTCCTGCCAAAGCAGGTCTACCTAGAGCAGGTTGCACAGGATGGCGTCCAGGCAGGTTTTGAATGTCTCAGAGAAGGAGACTCCACCACCTCCCTGGGCAGCCTATTCCAGTGCTCTGCCACCCTCAAAGTAAAGAAGTTCCTCCTCATGTTTACGTGGAACTCTTACATTCAAGTTTGTGCCCATTTCCTCTTGTCCTGTCACTGGGCACCACTGAAAAAAGACTGGCCCCATCCTCATGAAACCCACCCTTTAAGCATTTATAGGCATTGATCAGATTCCCCCTCAGTCTTGTCTTCTCTTCTCCAGACTAAAAAGACCCCAGTCCCTCAGCCTCTCCTTGTAAGAGAGATGCTCCAGGCTCTTAATCATCTTTGTAGCCCTCTGCTGTAACCTGTCCTTCTTGAACAGAGGAGCCCAAAACTGGATACAGTACTCCAGATGGGGCCTCACCAGGGCAGAGAGAGGAATGGGAATCTGCCGACGAGGATGGGATTCGAACCCATGCGTGCAGAGCACAATGGATTAGCAGTCCATCGCCTTAACCACTCGGCCACCTCGTCCACCCGATTGAGCATTGCATTCCAAAATATTTATATTAAATTGCAGGTGAATAGAAAAGTTTGATAGTTTTGCCAGTTCCTAGTGATCTGCTTTTGCCAGTTGTTAAGATACACTCCATTAGTAGCTGAGTACTTCCATAATACCTCAGTGTTTACGTTTCCCAAAGAGGCTGTAAATATGCCTCACTGGAGTATTCTGATTAATTTTGCCACAGCACTTTATTGGAAATGATCAAAACCTATAGTTTGTGAGGAAAATTGCAGCTTCTTTTCCCATTCAACAAAATATCCTTTGCCAGGCTCTCCAAACAATTCTAAATTACTAAAAATTTCAATGTAGTAATGATTACATATTTCATCTGGAAGTTTTTTTCCAAATGGAACCTTTCAGTATTTGCGCATTAAAACATTTCATTTGAATGTAATGAGATGAACTCTGTTACAAGACCATTCAATCTTCAACTTAATTTTTTACTGTAAGCTATGTAGCTTCACTGGAATTCAGGCAGAGCTTGGCTGGTATCCGATACATTGACATTCACGAACCTCTTACGATGGCACTCGATAGGAAACCTGCACTGCATCACGAGTGGTATCGGCCTGATCTAACTGAAGGGAAGAGAAAAGCTGAACTATTATTTTTACTAGGCAATGTGTCACACTGAGAAAATATAATTTAACAGTCAACTGAACAAAGCAGAAGTATTATTTCAATTTTGATGACAGGTTTTTGTGGTTTTTTTTCTAAATTTATGTTCCTCACCCCCCTGAAAGTTTAAGTGTAATTAAGCAATTCATATAGAATACTCTCAGAAGCCTATATTATTTACGTTACTAGTCACCTAGATACTACCAACTACAAATCTTATCTAAGATTTTACTCTGAAAATGTGACAAATAATAACAAATGGGATCCCACACAGAAATACAAAAAACCAAAATCCTTTGGGACAACCTTGCTAAATAATATTTCTCATATGCCATGTTCTTGGAACGTATTTCTGAATATTTTTGTTTGGGAAAGACAGTACTTATTAAGGAACAAGAGCTATCTATTTATTGTTAGATTTTTGATTCACTGTTTAGAACTGTTTTAAATTAGTTCTCCACTAATTACATTTTTTCTTCCCCCTTGCTCCTCTATTTCTGTGTTTCCAATCAGTTTTTGTTGTCTTGGGTGGGCAGAGTCAGCAGTTCGGCCCAGACTAACTCCAGTGGAAGTGCTGCAAGGTCTCATTTGTGAGTGTTACCATTTCTCACGGTATAAGAATTATAACTTGCATTCAGTATTGTCTTGGGAGGCCTTGCTGGAATCAGTTCTTTGTGAAGTTTCACCCAAAAGCTCTTAGTGTTACATCACTGGTATCACAGCCAGATGCATCTCTATATCACTTCATTGCAATAAAAAACCCTGTTCTTGCACCACCATTCTAAAAAGAAATCAGTATCATATGAGTCCTCAAAGAGACTTGATACTATCAAGTAACTGTTCACTATGGGGACCTGGAGCACTGGTCCTGCCAGCTCACCTGCCACACAACGCAGGACTGAAATTTGTGCCAGGACAACCTAAATGCACTTTCCACACCATTTTCTTGGTCTTCCTATGGCTCGGTCATTGTTTTAATACCTCCAAAGTTGAAATATAAACTAAATCTGATCTTTTCCAAAAACTGTAATTCAGCTGAAAGGTGGGTTCATGCCAGCCCACTCAGTTATATACTTTTTCCCAAATAAATGCTACCAGGGTTTTCTTGCTTTATGGAACCTCAGACAGGAGCAGCTCTGGGCTGCTCTTTTCTCTGCACACTATCAAAAATTATTACTGAAGTTTCTGCATTTCAAGGTGCAAGACATTACTAGTGGACATAAATTAAAAGTTTATACTTTCATCTTGGGTCTAAATCAGATTTAGGCAAAGAGGCAAGACAGGAAGTATAAATAGAGTTTCCTATGCACGTGCTCTATGCCATTTGTTCTCTGCACCTGACAGTTACCTCTGAAACATTTTGAACTGGCTGAAGCTGGATGGACCAGTTTTCTCCTACAGTTTTGCAGCTGATATGTTTTCATATTATACGTGATCCACTTCCTTCATGCTTAAAACCTGATGTAATACTCAGCTTGCTTTCATATCATAATTGCAAAATTATAGCTTTTCACTCTAGAACAAAGTGTTAAAAACCTTCATGCTGCAGAGCTTTATGGCTGTAGTTCTCCTGGTCTAAATGCTGCAGTCCTTTTGACCTACTTCCTCAGTTTTTCAAATTTTATTCTTTTCTTTCACTGTCAAAAGCTGTTACATTTTGCAGTAGTTTTCAAGGTTTCAAAATCTGGAATCCTGTTCTGCTCTGGCTGAATAATCTGCTATAATTAGCACTTCATCAAGAATATTGAGTTTAACTATTAGATGCTGTTTTAATACAAGGAACGAGTATCCATCTAAGCATTAACTAAAATAAAAAAACCTTTCCTTTTCAGTTTGTAGGAAAATTGATTAACTGCTTTGCCTAAAGCAACTCACTCTCATTTTCTTAAAATACTTTTCTACAGTTGATTTCTGAGAACACACTGGGAAAGAATATATACATTCTTACAGAAAACACTACGTAGTTGCTGTAATTAATAGAGTGATCTAGTATTTGTAAAAAGAGAACAACAATATGATCAAAATTTCATGAAAATGCACAATCCTACTGAATCTGAATGGGAAATAGGTTTGTACTTGGTATTTAAATACTTCCTCATTTGTTTTGCATTTGTACTACTCTAGTACAGATGTAAATTCCACTCATAAAAAAGCTTAAAAAAAAAAAGGAGAAAGAGAGAAAAATCAGATCTAATTAACTTATAAGCCTTTGGGGGAAATTATTTTAGTGTGTGACATGATAACTAGAGTAGTGCTTGCAAACCCAGTAAACGTGATCTTGTGTATTTTCCATTGCAGATAAATGATGAGTCTGATTTTTTTTTTCACATATGTAATAAAATACCTGCATTAATTCATGTTGTCATACATTACTGGAAACAAAAGAAAAGCTTAATCTTGTGGGAAATGGGTACACATTGCTCACAACATGTCTGCAAGCTTTAATCTAATTTGAATACTATCTTTGTTAATAGTCCCTTGGGGCACAAAATTTCAAGCTATCCGTTCTGGGTTAAAATGAATAGGGCTAGGTTTCGAATCATGTTCTCTGCTTTTCTGCTTGCAGCTTGTAGATGAAAATGTCTTAGAGATGAGTTTATGGAAGGTAAATATTTGAGAACACAGTTGTGTTTCAATTCAAGAAATTAAATATGAAGGACACATCCCAGTTCTGCCTGAAGAAGCAGATTCAGTTCATGCATATCCCTTTACAATAACCAATTTTAGCATTGTACCTATGGAAAACTGCAGACGTCAGAATTATTTACCCTTAGCAAAGCTTTCTGGTAAACCATCCCTGAAGCCAACACACCCAACTTTCAGAGTCAAGCTCAGGTAGATCAAGAAACTCAGGTCACTAGAGAAAATTGATGAAAAACACAGAGAATCACAGAAACACAGTGTTGAAAGGACCTCCGGTGTTCCCCTTGTTCATACTGTTGCTTCAAGGCATAATCAACAGTCAGTGACATCCCTGACAAATGCTTTTTGGATCTCTTCTTAAAGACCTGCACTGACCAAAGACTTCCTAGGCAATCTCTGTGTATGATAATAGTAAGAGATCTTTGCTACCATACACCTCACAATATCCAATTTGAATCATGTTCGCTGTATTTAAACTCATTACTTTGTGACCTACTGTGACCTCTGATTTATTTCCAATTAGTGGAAACACAGCGCTCTACTGCAGCTGAAGCATTATCAGTGGTAAGTACAGCAGGATTGCTCCATGATGTGCTCTGGTTTATACTTCCTGATGTTTGCCTTTTAAACAACAGCATGAAATTCCCTCAGTTTATCATACTCTATAACCTCTTCAGTCCCACTTTTGAGCAGGAGTCATCTAATTTATTATCTTCCATCCTACATTTGTAACAGTTGACTGTTCCTGCTCAGATGTTGTACTTTGTATTTGGTGATGTTGTTCTTTCAGATCATAGAATCAAAGAATCATAGAATCGTCTAGGTTGGAAGAGACCCCTGGGATCATCGAGTCCAACCATCTACCCTACACTACAAAGTTCTCCCCTATACCATATCCCCCAACACCACATCTAAACGGCTCTTAAACACATCCAGGGATGGTGACTCAACCACCTCCCTGGGCAGCCTATTCCAATGCCCGACCACTCTTTCTGCGAAAAATTCTTTCCTAATGTTCAGTCTAAACCTACCCTGTTGGAGCTTGAAGCCATTCCCTCTCGTTCTGCCATTAATTACCTGTGCGAAGAGACCAGCACCAACCTCTCTACAGTGTCCTTTCAAGTAGTTGTAGAGAGTGATGAGGTCTCCCCTCAGCCTCCACTTCCTCATACTAAACATATCTTCATATAATATACATTTTCCATTGCAACATTCAGGTGTTAATAAAACTACTGAAGAGAAGATAGGCAGTGGGAGAACTTGCATAACTTCACTTAACATATCCTTCCATACTACTTAGTCAACTGGTTTTGTATTCTCCTTATAAGAATTTCATCAAGACTCTGTCTCTTGTATAATTAATAGGAATATAATGCAAAATATCAAAAGTATTATTAAAGCCAAGATAAATGACCTCAGTGACTTCTCTCCACCCAGCCTGCTATCCTGTCCAGAAGGAAATTAGATTAGATTGACAAAATTTATTCTTAGAAAAAAAAAATTAAAATAATGTTGTCTGCCATCTGCATGTCACTTCCTCCTTATTTTTCAGGTCGCTGTCAACAGTTTATTTGATCATCTCCTTCAGGATATTTTGGGAAGATACCATCTTAATTCTTGATCACAGATGGCTTGTTTAGTCAAGATTGCTAGGGAAAAAAAGGCATGAAACACCTTCATGCTCAAATTCACCTAAAAACTGTTTTCCTCTCTATTGTGTATAGTAGTCCTTGATCTTCTCTTTTACAATTAACAGAGCAAACTAAAGAACTATTTCAAAATATGAAATGATTATAGTAAGTCAATAATAGAGTGTATTCTTTTTTCCAAAGTTGTTGCTTGATTGTTGCACCTCATTCCATGCCCTGTTTTTTTTTTTTTTTTGTTGCTTTTTGTTTGTTTGTTTGGTTGGTTTGGGTTTTTTTTGTGGTTTTTTTCATGTGGTTGCATGTTCCTGCTGCTTTTTTATTTTCATCTTTGGTAAGTTATCCACAGTATTTATAATTCCTTCTTGTGTATGGAGTCAATGAGGATTTTATACTTTAACCAAATTAATCTCCTATAACACTTCTTACCTCTCTGCCTAGGGTTAATTTATGACCCTAGTGTTTTTCCTTTAGGCTTTGCTTTATCCCTTAATCCTTGTTCTCATTAGATAGTGTCTACAAGTTCTCTTTCTCTATTGAAGTCTACCTAATTTTTATATAACCCTTTCCTTCTCTCAAGATTACATCAGACAAGAGTTCTTTGGTCATTCTTTGTCTTTCTGAACAAATTGTATTCTTTTAGTATTAGTATTTCAGTCATATTAATTATCTTGTCAAATCCCTTGTTTTTTCCCCTGTATACTGTGCATTATTGTACATAAGTAAGCAGTCTGACCTTTAATTTCCTTTTTCGTGTTTCTTTGGATCTTATTCTGAATAATTCTAACCCACTCCCACTCTAGCAATCTTGATACCCTTATTCAAATTTCACTTCTTGTGCTTACCTATGAACTTTTGTCACTCACGCTATCTCTTCCACTTGATTTCTGTTTAAAGCCTTTCTTATTAGATAGGTATGTCCCCTTATAGAAAATAGATAGTTTTCCATGTTCAGGGGTATTCTTTCAACATACAAGAGTATGTGGAACATCATCTCAATGGGTCAAGGGAGCCAAAGCTGTCCTGGTGTCCCGGAACATGCATATTTCTCCAGAATACCTAAATTCCTAATCCTTTTTAATCTTCAACTAGGAAAATGAACATGTATACCATATGAGTCTCATGCCTTCCCAGACTGATACTCACTTTTGATCAGTTTGAGGATATTCCTGAAAGTAATTTTATGACACAAATAGAAGGGCACGTGGGGTTGAAATAATCACAGAATCATAGAATTGTCTAGATTGGAAGGGACCTTTAAAATCATCTAGCTCAACCATCAACCTAATTCTTATAAAAAATAAACAATCACTAAATCATGTTACTAAGCACTATGTCAACCCGTCTTTTGAATACCTCCAGGGATGGTGCCTCAACCACTTCCCTGGGCAGCCTGTTCCAGTGTTTCATAACCCTTTCAGTGTAAAAATTTTTCTTAATATCCAATCTGACCCTCCCCTGGTGCAACTTGAGGCTGTTTCCTCTTGTCCTATCGCCTGTGACTTGGGAGAAGAGACCAGCCCTGCCTCTCTACACCCTCCTTTCAGGGAGTTGTAGAGGGCAATAAGGTCTCCCCTCAGCCTCCCTTTCTCTAGGCTGAACAGCCCCAGCTCCCTCAGCCTTTCCTCATAAGACTTGTGCTCCAGACCCCTCACCAGCTTCGTTGCCCTTCTCTGGACCCGCTCTAGCACCTCAATGTCTTTTTTGTGGTGAGGGGCCCAAAACTGGACACAGTACTCAAGGTGGGACCTCACCAGTACTGAGTACAGGGGGACGATCACCTCCTGAGTCCTACTCACCACACTGTTCTTGATACAGGCCAGGATGCTGTTGGCCTTCTTGGCCACCTGAGCACACTACTGGCTCGTATTCAGCCAACAGTCAACCCCAGGTCCTTTTCTGGGTCGACCCCAGGTCCTTTTCTGCTAGGACAGAAACTTGCTGCTAGGACACTGTCCTATACTTGACCTTGACAGTGAAACAGCATCAGTTTCCAGTTGAGACCAGCAGCCAGCTTCTCCCTAACAGAACGACCATTCCATTGTTGGTGCTGTTATGGGCCTGGCCCTGCTTAGCTTCTGCGGGTTCTGCTCACTGCTACCGTGACATGGGTGATCTCTGCATTTTGACAAACAAGCAAGAGATAACAAGATAATAAGAGTGAATGAATGGCACAGCTGTGGTTTTTTTTCCTAGAATTTTAATAAAAAAGGAAATCCAAAAAGACAAAAGCTCCAGCAGTGAAAGAACTAGCTAACACCCCTCCCAGCAAACACACATAAATTTCTGCATGTTTATTCCAATTGCTATTGAAAACCAAATGACCAGCCTGTCAGCTTATTTCATCTCTTCCAGGAGACAAAATAGCAGTTTTAGGAATGGTCAGCTGCTCTCTATTTCAGTTCAGTCATTGGCCTTTAAGACTGCTCTGATGCTGACACAGCAGAAAAAGACAGTAAATGGGGGAAAACCTCTCTCTCCTCTCTAAAGAGGCTGAGTACTTTTGAGGAACTGAAGTGCAGACTCCCAAAAGTGGTTTGTATCTTAATTACCATTGCTGGGAATGAAGATGTTTGAGGATCTGACCTTCATGACTCAAACTGTTATGTGCTCTGAAACCTACTGGGGTCCAGCAGAGGGCCATGAAAATGATCAAATGATCAGAGGGCTGGAGCACCTCTCCTGTGAGGACAGGCTGAGAGCGTTGGGGTTGTTCAGCTTGGAGAAAAGAAGGTTCCAGGGAGACCTTGTAACGGCATTCCAGTACCTGAAGGGGGCCTACAGGAAAGATGCAGAGGGACTCTTTATCAGGAAGTGTAGCAATAGAATGAGGGGTAATGGTTTTAAATTGAAACAGGGGAGATTTAGATTAGATATGAGAAAGAAATTCTTTACTGTGAGGGTGGTGAGACAGTGGAACAGGCTGCCCAGAGAAGCTGTGGATGCCCCATCCCTGCAGGTGTTTAAGGCCAGGCTAGACGGGGCTTTGAGCAACCTGGTCTAGTGGGAGGTGTCCCTGCCCATAGCAGGTGGGGTTGGAACTAGATGATCTTTAAGGTCCCTTCCAACTCTAACCATTCTATGATTCTGTGATTCTGGGCTCAGTGGCAGGCAGAATTTGGCTGCTGAAGTTTCTAAGTCCAGTGAACTCAGATTTGGAAAGTCTGGGAAGCAGTGAGAATTGGAGCCTAACTGAGTAAATGAAATCTACCTCAATAATGTGATAATTCAAATCGTAATATTTGTATGCCTTTGCAAAAATTTTGGTGAGGCTTTAAATACTACTTTGTGGTTCTTGTTACTTTGTGCATACTTAGAGACTTAAGTTCAAGAAACAAAAATATTGGATCCTTTTCCAGTCATGGCTATCAGTACACCAATTCTAAAAAATTAATTCCAGCAGAATTTCAGTCTGTCTTCTAAGTAATGCAAAATACCAGCTATGTGTTTTGCAATATTCTTCATCAGCTGCGAGATTGATTTTTGCCTTTGAGTATTTTTCTTCCATGAACTCTTCCTCTCAGAAATAGTCACAAATCAGTACATATGTGGAGTAAGTCATTAAAGATCTCTGAAAATGCAAGAAAACATGAATTCTGAATATGAATGCACTCACACCAATTACATTTAACAATCCGTGAAGACCCTAATAAAATCTCCTTCACCTTCTAACTTACTCTGTGATAGCATAGTTAAATTAAAGAGCTGGAGAAAGTGAATTGCTATATAAGAAAGTCTTCCTTCAATCTAATGATTTTCTGAGGATCAAAACAATTGTTTGTTTGAAAGAATTATTTTTTTTCTCTACTGAACAGGTAGTTTTTGAGTGAAGCTAAAAGATGCCATGTAAAATTGTTTATTGAAAATCTGTGTAATTATGAAATTTTTGTGACATGCACAAACCAATCCAAAGATTGGATGGTCATTTTAGGTCAAATTTAATACCCTGATATAATGAAATAATTGTAAGCACATCAACATTTCTGTATCAGAGAAAGTTAACTTCTAGTATTTGTTACAGCTTTACTATATTGGTTGGTATGTAAACAAGATAACCCGTTTCTTTCCTATCAGAGATACCATCTCTCTCTCTCTCTCTCTTTTAATCAGACATAATAATTATATATTGCATGCATTTTTCAAATGAATCATATACGTCATAATTTAAAGACTGAAGGGCTGTAGCTACAAAATCAGCTGTTAACAAGTTACCAGACTTGGTATATATGATTTGCCTTTTCAAATCAGTCTTCAGGATGCAGGAGTTAGGAATACTTCTATCCTACTACAATGACAAGACTCAGTGAGAATATGTGTTTTTTAAAACAGGGCACATTTTAAAACATAGTTACAGTACATAATAAATTTAACATGAAAAGACAAAGTGCAATATTCTCCTTTCCATTTTTTATATATTCAAGACTATTGTGAATGAAAATTAAGTAGTTACTCTGTGTGATCTTGGCATTTGAATGAGTTTAGGCTTAAAAGCTGAACAGTAGCATCTTCAAAATGCAGCTTGTAATTAAAAAAGTATTACTACTGAGCTAATTTGAATCATGCCTTTCCCACAAAAGAATTTTCTAAGCTCTTGAGGGGGAAAATTAAATTTCTAGCCACTGTTTCATTTGCATTTCCGTACTCCAATGGTTTCCATAATTGGATTATTTCTAAAATAAAAAAGACAATCATATTTTATTTAAACAATGGGAAGTAGAAATACCTATCAAGGAAAGATCTACTTTAGAAAGCCTACAGTAGCAAACTGAAAAAAAAATACTTACAATGCCATTTTTCCAAGAATATTCTATCTAGATATATGTTGTCTGTTTAGTGGGATTTTCCTGAAAATATGTTTACACTGTAGTAAGGTTACTTTGGAGCAGGGTCTCTCATAGTCTTCAGCCCTTCCAGGTCTCTTCCAAGCCTTAAAAGATAAAAAAGTTTGACAGTGGGTAGCCAGAAAGCCGTATCAGGGCATTTTTGATGTGTGGGCCTTAGGGGCCCTTTGCACAGCTAACTCCAACTAGTTTCTTCCATCCCAGTTGGTCTGCTGCTTATCGCAACCATCCTACAGTTCTGGATGCTCAAACGGCTCAAGGACAGATAATCCTAAGATCTGGTTTCTCTTCCCCACATTTTCACTGGTTTCTGATGTGACATTAAGCCTTTTGGCTCATCTAATTTCCTTGTGCAGACCTTGATTACAATTTCAGTCAAGCTAGCTGATTAGACCTACTTTGTGGGCCTTTTTTAATAAGCAAGTGATTTTTTTTTAACTATACAGTGTTTTTCAAATGAAAAGATTTTAAAAAAAAAAATGAGGGTTTTTTTTTTTCAGATTAAAAAAAAGTGAAAGAACACAAAAAAGAAGTTAAGAGTTGCAATGACAGGGATATCACAGCACTTAATCTTAGCACCTAACAGGCTTTGAAGCTAGTCTCACTAGCTTCTCCATATAACCAGTGAAGGGTGAAATGTTTAACCATACTTGGAACATTCCAGAAAGATGACTGGATAGTCTGATTTTAAAATCCCTCAGTGATGGAAACTTTAAATTCCTTAGCTAACCTATTCTAACTAGTAGTGTTGCCATAATGGAGCATAATAGCTATGTTTCAGCTCTTAAATTTTCAAGTTCTGAGGACAATTATAATTTAAAGGTGGTTGGAAAGAAACTTAGCTGAATAAGAAGCTTGATTTCTTCCCTTTGATTCTTAATTCTACATGTCACAATGTGTCCATATTAAATCATTCAGTGAGCTCATTCTCACCAGGTGATATATCGAAGAGCTTTAACTGGAGTGTGTCTGAAAGTTGTATCTTCATGTTATTCAAAAAGCATACAGACTTATCTATAAGAAAAATATATATTTATATGGACTACTCATTTGAGAAAGGAGCACCTCACTGACTGGAGTGACACTTGTTTAACATCTAGTTTGGGAATAACCAGCGTAAAGAGATTCACCTTCTTCCAGATGTTCACTATTGATTTCCATTTGTAACACAAATGGCTGCAGGAGGATGTTACATTTTGTTCTTGGTCTTTTCTCAGCACTTCAATCTCTTACATGATAAATTACCTCCTACTGATGATATTTTTATAAGCAATACCGTAGTACCAGACAATCATTAATTAAGGACTGAATTCTGACCAGCTTCTCTCTGTCATAAATGTATTTATTTAATATTATGTCTTACATGATGGAAGTCCCAACACTACAGCAGTCACGAGAGAAATGGTGAGCATTTCTGCCACTGTGCAGCCTCACCCCACCACTTCTACCCTGGAATTATACCCAGCAGAAACACAGCCATGCTGGCAATTCACAGAACTGATTACAAGGTGCACGGTGGGGTGGAGGATCAGAGAAGGAAATTTTGTGAGAACATGGCATTTGCATACTACGACAGGGGAAACTGATCTGATGGGTAATGGTCTGAGATTCAGAAAGAATGAATGAAATCTAACTGACATGCAGATGATAAGTTTCATTTCTACAAGTCTATATTAGGAAATATGTTGCAAAGAATACTCCCACTATGGCAGCTGGAAGAAAGAAAGAAGCTGGCATGAGTTGATCCAGAGTTCTTGAGATCAACAGGGATTATGGCATCCCTTAACCCTTTGATATGAAGCTAATCAGATGTCACTCCTCACTCAGCTACCTCTAAGATGAGGTCAGTGAGTTAGTTTTAATTGGGTATAAGCTTCTTTTTGTTGAACTAAACAGACTGGGTTCTTTAATTCTCTCTGTGGAACATTTTCTCCATTCCTAGAATAATTTTTATTCCTTTTTTAACACAATTTTCTTTGAGTTTTAAAAGTAGGGACAATTGGAAAAAAACTCCAATGGTACAGACTTCAGAAGAGATCAGCAGGAAATCAAGTTGCTGTTGTACATTAGTGGAACTGCAGTGTGCCAGTACTATTAGCTCTGCAAGACGCTGGTCTGCTGACTATGCCATTTTTGGAGAGAAAAAGCTGATATTTCTGTTCCATTCTTTCAATGACCAGTTAATTCTCTGGTTACTGGATAAGGATTTGCTAACAGGGAAGAGGTGGTGGGAGAGAAGGGGTTACTGATAGAGGTCCTCTCATAAGGATAAGCATACCTGCCTCTGCATCATATGAATACTGTGTGGGATGTTCTGTCCAACTGCAGGTAATCCCAGTTAGTTCTGGACAAGAGAGAAGCTGAAAAGCTAGGTCTTCGCATCTGTACTTGCACGTCTATTCAGAGCTACTCAAATTATTTTTGTGTTCAGTATCCTGAGGAAAATAATGACAATTAAGTGGCATCATCACCCCTTTTAATGTCTTTTAATTCCACTATGAAATTAATCACTGCATTTTCAAAAAGTGAGAATCAAAATTTCCCAACAAGGTTGTATTTTAAAATTAGTTTATTGATTTTAGTGCCCAAATATGAGACCAGCTTTAAGTTTGTGTCTTGGAAAAATTCTCTCTCATTTGCGGCTTTGTCTAAAGCTTCTTGTGGAAAAGTTATTTTGTTTTGTCTCAAGGCATGATAATAGATCAATGAAAAAAAATGTAGGAATTATTATTTTAAAGAAAGAAGGGCAATAATACTTTTTCCATATCAACACTGATGATTTTATGGTACTTCATTACTATGCGATGTCATCCCTCCGTACTTTTGTAAATAATGCTGCTTGAAATATTCTTGCTGTTAATCAAAACACTTGTCTTGTTCGTATCTCTCTGGGGAATGAAATCTTAGCAGGAAGCATTCATGATTGGAAATAGCTTTAAATTTTCACCATACCTGTTTTTGTTCCCCTTTTATTTTATTCTCATTTCTTCCTGTCCATCGGAATACACACATTAAAAGAGGAATTGTACTGAATTTTGTGATGCAAAGACAGACTCGTGAGCAAAGTGAATTAGACAAGTTCCATCTATTGTTAAAACAGATACAGTTATGGCTGCAAAATAAATACCTGTATTCACACGTTTTACCCAAGCAAAATATGAACACAAGTCATGACACACCCATTGAAATAATTAAGGAGATACACATAGCACTTAAAGAATGGAGCAGTCTGATGTTCAGCTAGTGTTTCAAAAAGAAGGAATTGAAATATAACAGATCTGATCAGCTTATTTAAATACTGCTCATGGTAATTAGCAGTTTGACATTATTTTCTCAGAGATACAGTGGCTGCCAGCCACAGTACAATGAAAAAATTCATGTAAACCTCCAGGGAAGTAACACATTGTCAAGAAGGAAAAAGGGCATATAGATAACATTAATTCTTTCTCATGGAAAGAAGACATTAATATTGAATTCCTACATCTCCCCAAAACAAAAACATAAAAGAGAAAATGTTCTGGATTTTTTTTACTCTTAACTGATATGGCTTATCTTCACCCTTTGAAATACCATTTTATTACATTTATATATAAAAAACCCTACATACTTTTACAAAGAAAATGTTGACTTTTCTTTGTCTATCTTGTTATCTTTGCACCCTTTAGAGCTCTAATCTTATTAGTGATTGCTTATGGAATTAATTTACAGCATTGCTCAACAAAACAGGATGCATGACTTATGAGGGAGATAAGAAAATCATAAATTGCTTGATGCAAGAAATTATTGACTTCATGGTGTCCTTCTGTTGACTTTTTTTATTCCATGTCACCAATGCCTCACAAACCAAATGACACTTCCCTATTTGTACAAGACAAGAGCACATGTTGGTCAGATGTCAGCATGTTAAAGCAAGAAAAAATTTACTTCTCTCATTACTCCCTGATTTAGTTTTTCCTTTTAAAATGCATCTTTCTTCAGTCAATGTTCCTGTGTTGTGTAGCAGAAAAGTCAATACAGGAATAAAACCTTTTAGTCTGAAGGAAAATTCTATTTCTTGTTAATTTTTTTGAAACATTGCTTGGAATTCCAAAATTTATGTGGGATGGGAGTTCCATTCTCTGGCTGATTCTACAATCCCTCATTTACCATTCATTCAGAGCAAGGCGGTAACAGGGAGGAAAAGCTATATTGCAGCTAGGGGTCCAAAATACAGTGTATTTTGAATTTAAATATACTGAAATGTGTGCAACACTTCTTTCTTAAGCTGTTTTTACAGTTTTGCCTGCTCACAGTGATTTGAAAAAAAGACTACTCAGCTCGCTGCACTTACAGTGAACTTCTAGGAAAGGTATTCCTCCATTTCTTTCCAGTTACCTGCAAAGAAAAGTGACCATAATCAGATCTATTATATTCCGAAAAAGTAGTTACTTGGCAACTGTGACCATGATTCTAGACTCCAGGATATATGTACATTTTAGATGATTTCCCCAGGTGTTCAGCAATATGTTTTTATTTTCTGAGTGAGAACTGGGATTGCAAAAGTATTCCCTGATGAAATAAATTCAATTTGTCCCCATCCTTCTGCCAAAGTATAGCAGAAATCACTGATATGGTTATTGTGTTCTCAAGTGCTATATATAGAACAATATATGCAGTATTTAACTTTAAATGTGAACTTGAAACCAAAAAGGTGCCCACTGTTGTCTCTATTAGTTGTGCTGCAGTACTGATTACATGCTGAATATGAAATTCTACAAATTTTCTACTTAAAATAACGTACTCTTGATTCTGACATCTTTCCTCCACTGTGTTGTATCTTGCACAATATGTAGCACCACTGAAAGATATAGGAAAACACTCTGGGGCAACTCTTGCTCAGTCTTTTTAAGTGTGGCAGACTGGAACTTTGATAAATAGCAATGAATTACGGAACGCATATTTCTTTGTTAAAAAAAAAAAAAGAAAATTATTTAGGTTACTGTCTATTTTTGCTTTCTCCATTTAGCCTCTTTTATACCATGTATTTGTGGCTAGGGAGAAGGAGGATGGAGGGAGTGTGCAGAGTTATTGTCAGAGCTTAGCCAACTGCAGCCCATACTGTAATTTTATTACTATAATAGCACTAAAAGTCTTTGGTTGGACTTACTTTGTGTACTTTTTGTTTAAAATCATTGTAAACAATTTAATTGCCTGTATCAATATCATACTGAACATACACACTTTTTGCATTTTCATCATACCATTTATCTTTATTTCTTAGATCTCATGTAGGAGATGTGCAGATGTCTAGGCATGTCAAAAGCATGACTGTTGTAAAACTACATACATGTTTTTACTTTCATACAGGCAGGACATGCAAAGGCACTTAAATTCTGAATGTCCAGTATCAAGAGGAAAAAGGGACGTAAGGAAATCATGACACATTATTGCTTCAGGTTAAGTGTGTTTCATATAATCCTAGTTAAGAAGCTGTGATGAAAATTAACACCAGCCCTCTAATAGACATGTCACTTACAACCCTAATACTTAGATAGTTAAACATATCAGGAGAAACTAGGGAAAAATGGTTTTAGGAATTTTTCATTTGCAGTGGAATGGACTGACTACTTAACCACTATTATCTGACTATTCTGTTTCAAATTGCAGAGACAAGAAACCCTCTTGTATTGCAGTATGCCACCATAAAGCTACTAGTGTGTGTATATATCTTTTATTTTTTTTTAAACAAATAGCAATAACAGCATAATAGTTATAAAAGCTGTCTATTGTGGACAGGTAAATAATATATCTTCCACAATTTAACCTTGGTGCCCACTAAAGTTACCACATGCGTTGAGCTTTTTTTTCTTGTTTCCTGTAAACTTTTGATTTTTGCTAGTGGTTAAAGCAAAGGTTTTGGATTTTCTCCCATACTTTTGTCAGTGTCAGTCACATGCACTTGGTCACATCAATTCATTCACTGAACTTCAGTTTTCTTATCTGTAAAATATGTCTATGAAACATCTCAAAAGATACAATGTGTTTTCACTGCAGTTTTTAAAGCTTATTCATAGTTTTGAAAGTACATACAAACGCAAAATATTATTTTTACTTAAAAGTTTTGAAGCATGTGTTCACTTATTCATAAAGTTAGAAGGAACTAGTAGAACTTTGGTCTCTTATACCATGTAATACAAGGTATAAGATTTCATCTAGTTACTTTTTGATTGAGCTCCTTGACTTAAACTTGACTACCCTTCCTGTACTGCTTAGAGTCTGTTAAACTACTTTTTTTATTTTAACATCCAGGTTTTGTTTCTTATCACATTTTTGCTTTACTGGCTTAAAGAGCTACTAGGTGTCTGTGTTTACTCCCTGTGATTTACCTGCCTACCTTAGAATCAAAGAATCATAGAATCGTCTAGGTTGGAAGAGACCCCTGGGATCATCGAGTCCAACCATCTACCCTACACTACAAAGTTCTCCCCTATACCATATCCCCCAACACCACATCTAAACGGCTCTTAAACACATCCAGGGATGGTGACTCAACCACCTCCCTGGGCAGCCTATTCCAATGCCCGACCACTCTTTCTGCGAAAAATTCTTTCCTAATGTTCAGTCTAAACCTACCCTGTTGGAGCTTGAAGCCATTCCCTCTCGTTCTGCCATTAATTACCTGTGCGAAGAGACCAGCACCAACCTCTCTACAGTGTCCTTTCAAGTAGTTGTAGAGAGTGATGAGGTCTCCCCTCAGCCTCCGCTTCCTCATACTAAACAGTCCCAGCTCCTTCAGCCGATTTATTTTCCAGGCCCTTCACCAGCTTCGTTGCCCTCCTCTGCACTCGCTCCAGCACCTCGATATCTCTCTTGTATTGAGGTGCCCAAAACTGGACACAATACTCGAGGTGTGGCCTCACCAGTGCTGAGTACAGGGGCAAAATCACCTCCCTACTTCTGCTGGTCATGCCATTTCCAATACAAGCCAGGATGCCGTTGGCTTTCTTGGCCTCCTGGGCACACTGCCGGCTCATATTCAGCCGCTTGTCAATTAGAACCCCCAGGTCTCTTTCTTCCAGGCAGGTTTCAAGCCACATTTCCCCAAGCCTGTAGCGCTGCTTGGGGTTATTGTGGCCTAAGTACAGAATCTGGCACTTGCCCTTGTTGAAACTCATACCATTGATGTTGGCCCAATGATCCAATCTATCTAAGTCTCTCTGTAGAGCTTCCCTATCCTCCTGGGAATCAACACTCCCGCTTAACTTGGTGTCATCTGCGAACTTGCTGATGATACACCCTATGTCCTTGTCGAGATCATCAATAAAGACATTAAACAGAAATGGTCCTAACACTGAGCCCTGAGGCACACCACTTGTGACCGGCCACCAGCTGGATTTAAATCCATTGAGCACCACTCTTTGGGACTGTCCAGTCAGCCAGTGCTTGACCCAGCGGATCATATGCTCATCCAGGCCATGTGAAGCCAGTTTTTCCACAAGAATTGTATGGGGGACAGTATCGAATGCTTTTCGAAAGTCCAGGTATACAATATCAACAGCCTTTCCCTCGTCCAATAATCTGGTTATCTTGTCATAGAAGGAGATCAGGTTCATCTGGCAGGACCTGCCTTCTATAAACCCATGCTGACTAGGCCTGATCCCCTGGTTGCCCATTATGTGGGTTTTGATGGCACTCAAGATGACCTGCTCCATGACCTTCCCTGGTATCGAGGTTAGACTGACAGGTCTATAGTTTCCTGGATCCTCCTTTTTGCCTTTCTTGTAGATGGGTGTTACATTTGCCACCCTCCAGTCCATTGGGACCTCCCCAGTTAGCCATGACTTCCTGTAAATGATGGAAAGCGGTTTGGCGAGCATGTCTGCCAACTGTTTCAGCACTCTTGGGTATAGCCCATCCGGTCCCATAGACTTGTGTGCATCCAAGGGGCATAGCAGGTCACTGATCTCTTCCTCTTTAATTGTGATGTTCTCATTCTGCTTCCCCTCCCTGTCTCCTAGCTCATGAGGCTGGGTGTCCAGGGAACAGCTAGTTCCACTGCTAAAGAGTGATGCAAAGTAGGCGTTGAGCACCTCAGCCTTTTCTTCATCCTTTGTGACTATGTTTCCCTCTGCATCCAATAAAGGAGGGAGATTTTCCCTAATCCTCCTTTTGTTGTTAATGAATTTATAGAAACATTTTTTATTATCCTTAACAGCTGCAGCTAGGTTGAGCTCTAGCTGCGCTTTGGCTCTCCTTATTTTCTCCCTGCACAGCTTTGCTACATCTTTATAGTGTTCATGAGAGACTTGCCCCCTCTTCCAAAGGTCGTAGACTCTCTTTTTGTTTTTGAGATCCAGCAAGAGATCCCTATTTAGCCAGGCTGGCCTCCTACCCCGCCTACTTGTTTTTCAGCACACACCTTGTCACCTTTTGTCACACCTTGTCACACACACCTTGGTCACCTTTTGTATATACAATATTCTATTTGATCAATCCCCTGCAGGTAATCCTAATACTGCAAATTATAAATCACAAAATAACAGTGTGCTACAGTTTAAAGGTTTGTGTGATGAGGTGTTGATCAGAGAGACAAAACCAAGTGTTCGATAGTTCAGGACAATATGAAGTTGGCTGAAGTTTTTATTGCATTCCATACTTTTTTCCATTCTGCCCATGTGCCTCTCAGGGTCACAACAAATCTCAGAGATGCTCAGACAAAGTTTTATTTGGTTGGTTCTGTGTTTGTTCTTTTTAAACTGAGATTGGAATGATTTCATTTATTCCTTCACTTGTAGAGATAGATGCCTTTGGCACCGTGGATAAAATGATGAGTATGTTAAAATTTGTGTCAAAATTTCAGGATAATGAATGGACCAGGATTTTGTCAAGGAGTAACTGCTTGGAGAAATCCCATGGGTTCGGGCTTTGGAAGGTAGGGGGTCTCAAGACAGCTGGTTGATAGTCAAATATCACTTTCTCCAAGCTCAGGATTGGTGCACCCCTAAGAGAAAGAAATCAGGCAAGGGAAGCAGGAGGCCTGCGTGGTTGAGCAGGGAGCTTCTGAAAAAGCTCAAGTGGAAGAAGGAAGTTTACAGTGTATGGAAGAAGGGACTGACCACTTGGGAAGATTACAAGAATGCCATTAGAGTATGCAGGTATGAAATGAGGAAAGCCAAGGCCTCCTTGGAATAAAACCTGGCAAGGGATGTCAAAGTCTACAAGACCACAAGAAAAGTTTTTTCCAGTATATTGGAGGCAAAAGGAAAACTAGAGAAAATGTGGGCCCACTGTTGAATGAGATGGGTGCCATGGTGACAGAGGATGCAGAGGAGGCAGAGTTGCTGAATGCCACCTTTGCTTCAGTCTTTACTGTTCAGGCCAGCCCTCAGGAGTACCAGACTTTGGAGGTAACAGAGAAAGTCTGGATGAAGGAATGTTGTGGGCGGAGTGATTAACTTCACTTGTAAGAGAGAAGTAGTGAAAAATTTATTAAGGTGAAACAGTGATTTAACAAAATCAGTAGTAAATGCGATAAAACCAGTAGTAAATGCGATAGTGTTTTACGAGATTCGATGTCAAGGTACACTCTATTATTTACTGCATAGAGGACAAGGCTAGACAAGCTGTCAGGGACACTCTCCTGTTGAGTCACGAGGTTCAGAAAGGACCCCCTTGCTTTCTAAACTCCTTCGCAGAGAGGAGTCTAGGTGCAGCTGGATCCAATCCTAGTCCCAGACTTGGTCAACGGTTTATGTCTAAAGGATTATATGTGCGCAATCAACCCTTTATATTACTTAGAACCATAGAATCATAGAATGGTTAGAGTTGGAAGGGACCTTAAAGATCATCGAGTTCCAACCCCCCTGCCATGGGCAGGGACACCTCCCACTAGACCAGGTTGCTCAAAGCCCCGTCTAGCCTGGCCTTAAACACCTGCAGGGATGGGGCATCCACAACTTCCCTTGGCAACCTGTTCCAGTGCCTCACCACCCTCACGGTAAAGAATTTCTTTCTCATATCTAATCTAAATCTCCCCTCTAAGATAATAATCCCCCTAATTAGCTAAGATTTCAAAGTTTAACATGCTATTAGTCACTTACCAATAATCTGTTGTGGCAAGGAATCTCTCAACCTCGAGGAGTAGAACCTTAAGTGAGCGTCCTCACAAAAGGGGAGATCCTGGCGTGCAGCCCACTGCCATACAGGAGAGCTCAAAGGGCTCTTGGGCTGTCTACTATTTATAGAGTAACAAGGACAAGAGGTAACGGGCACAAACTTGAACATAGGAAGTTCCATCTAAACATGAGGAGGAACTTTGAGGGTGGCAGAGCACTGGAACAGGCTGCCCAGAGACGTGGTGGAGTCTCCGTCTCTGGAGACTTTCAAAACCCACCTGGACATGTTCCTGTGCAACCTGCTCTAGGTGGACCTGCTTTGGCAGGGGGGTTGGACTAGATGATCTCCAGAGGTCCCTTCCAACCCCATATCATTCAGTGATTCTGTAATTCTGAGAGTGTAACTGTACATAGCTCTGAGGGAACCTTAATTAATGAATATGAAACACCTTTAAATAGTGACTTCTTTAAATATGAAAGGAATCTAGGTCACTGAGATATCTTCAGCATCAGTAATGTAAAGAAAAGGAAAAATTGTTCTTCATATTGGTCTATAAAATGAGTGCTTCTTAACATTTCACAGGTTATTTGAGTAAGTCCTGGGATAAAATGGGTAAGATAACAAGACACAGATCATATGCACACCCATTGTGCAATATTTCAAGACTTGTGTAATGAATGTATGCCACAGATATGTATGTGCGTATAGACACCTGTGTCTACACTCCTATATATCTGACTGCTAGTCATTTGAGCTGGAGGATGAAAACAACTGAAGATTGTTAAGTTCCTTACTTGTATGAAGATGCTCTTTCTTTAAGCAAAATGGATGTTATGCAAAGAAGCCAATGCTAGTGCCAATTTCCTATAGAGTGTAAAAAAGCCCATCAATGTGTCAAAATGATTGTTTACATCTGTGGAGCTAAGTAATGTGAAACATCTAAAATTTATTACCCATGCTTCTAAAATACTGTGGGCAGCTGACAGATTTGTTCAAATGCTGAGCAGGAAGAGGAGGATTTGGTGCAGGTTTGATGATAGACACGCTTTGCAACACAATCCAGAAACATTCCACCTTGCAATATGATCAAAGCCCCTCACCCCTCCCTGAATTACTTTCAGGCAGAAGAATCAAGTCTTGTTCTCTATGATAAAATCTCCTTTTGACAAGTGTCTGAAATGTAGACAAGGTCAGCAGGTAAAACAGCATGATTCTGAGACATGGACAATGAAACTTTATAAATTCTGTACTGAGGACAATAAATCTTTGGGAAGAATTGGAGGGGAGGAAGGCAGTAAAAAAACTTACAAAGTAAGTGATATATTCAAAAAAGGATTTAATTTATTTTTTTTTACATTGCCTGCCAGATACGAGACAGTCTGTCTGGTTGTGACAATATAAACATAAAATACATAACACCTACATAGTTAAGCTCTCTTCCACCAAAGGAATATTTCTAGCCTTCCTCATTCCCTAACCCCTTTCTGTTGCCCATCACTACTGTCTCTCAACACTTTACGTCTTTCTCCTGCCACTGTCTTCTCAAAAATATTGGATTTAAGTGGTCAGACTGCTGCATGTACTATCTATAACATATCGCTTTTCTATCTCATATTCATTGTAGTGCTATTGTAGTAGTACAGAGCCAAAGGCTGAAGAGCAGAACTGTTATGTAACTCGTGCTCACTGACATTACGTACTAAAGACAGTAACCACTGTTGCCTTCTTAGCCTTGATAATCCTGGCCCTGCCCAAGAAGTAGTAAACAGTTTTTATGCCTTTGCTGACAAGGCTGTTTGACTGTTTCTTCATGTTGGCAGCGTTCATAGTGATGCTGCATGATGACTTTTGCTCAGCAGAGGTTTAGTAGAAGAACTGAGTGATCAGACATGATGGGTTGGGTTTCTTGTGCAGACCTCAGCCCTTATCTCTGTGTTTGAGATATCTGTCCCTAACGAAATCACACAGACACAGGCACAAAGAATTTGGAAAGATGTAGTTCCCCCAAAAAGAGAAAAACAGACTTATTTAGGAAATTAAACATTCTCCTCATATGCCAAAAGCACAATGAACTAAAGTGCCACTCTGCCAGACTAAGTCCATCTCAAAGCAGTTTGTAAGATAGGGCTTTTGCAGGAGCCTGTTGGGCTGGTAGGTTCAAGGAGCTACTGAAATCAATGGTAGCTGCAGCTCTCATTTCACAGGCAAAAGTTATTCCTTTGGTATTTTCTGGAGTAAAGAATATGTTGGATTCTCCATAGGAACTTAGATGACAAGATGTTCTCCATTTACTTTTTATTTTATATACCTTACCTCTAAATAAGAGTTTTAAATGCAAAATATATCATTCAAGGACATTGTGTGGATTAGCAGTGTTCTCAGGAGGTTTGTGGGTTCATAAAACCACAAATGGATGTCCTCTATACTAGCTTTTTTCATCTGTGAAAAATATGAAACCAACAATATTTTCTTTCATTAAATAAATCACCCAATTATAATTTCTTGAAAGCTTCTGATAGTCCCCAAAAATCTTCATTTGAGTAAATTGCTTCATGAAAACTGTAACAGGAGAATCTGGGATGCTTAAAGAAAAGAAAGGTAAGCTACAGGTGAGCAGTGGAAGCATTGGGAACTCATATTAATGCAGTGTCAACTGTTTATGGGGATAGTACTAGAATGTATGAAAAGGGAGCAGTTACAGACAGTAGTTGAAAGTGGAAAAGAAAACAAGGCTCTAGAAAAAGCATTATAAAAGAAGGCATAAAAAAAGCAGTTAAAGAAACAGCAATCTAAATCAAATGAAAAAGAATTAAAAAGCCTGTAAATGGATTAAAATACAGGGTGGGAAGACAAGACGGGAAGAATGAAACACTGGGTGTACCATTCAGTTACTCAGCTGTTTTGGAACTAAACATTCAATATCTTCTTTGACATCATTCTGTACCTGAACATTGTGACAGAACAGCATAAAAGAACAAAGGAAAAATGAACTCTGACAACCTTCCTTAATGGTAACCTTGGCAAGCATCCCTGTCATAATATTTCAGTGTGCCTTATAAGGTGCCTTCACTTTTCAACCAGTTTCTTGCCCATCATCCCTTGCTTTCTCACCTATTGAACTCACTTTATTTTCTTTTCTTGCATTTTTTCCTTGCTGCAATTTTCTTAGCTTTGAGCTTTTTGTTCTACCTTTGAGATTCAGTCAGCAAAACACAGCTATTTTCAATAATTTCAATATATATTCACTATCAGACGTCTGTTTTAACTTGCACTCCTAGTATGAAGGTAATAACAGCTGTGCTGCTTATTTTCTCAGCCAAAATCTAGTTTCTTCAGTGCTATGATAAGCTACTCATTTTCCTTTCTGATAGATCATCCACTTAGAAACAGAATTATTTTTCTATCGAGAAACTAAGAACTAGGTTCTCTGCCATAACTGTATAAAACAACCTCCCTTGAAAAATCTGTTAAATGTACTAAAGGAAACTTGTATGAGCATGATTTGGAATTGTACTGTAGGATATTAAATGTCCTTTATGAACTCTTGTCCATGGAAATCAACTTTCACAGAAAGACATAAGGGAGAAGAAGAGGTGAAAAAGACAAGGGATAAATGAGAAAGAAAAACATGGAGAGAGAAAAAAAGAGGGGAGAGAGAGAGAGGAAGAAAAAGGAAATAAAATGAAAAAGGGTTGTTTGAACCACAATTTTAGCCTCAGAATCTCTTTGGTGAGCAGAAGTGGTTTATTTTACGCTGCCTGCAAGATATGCTTCTTTTGTTATCAGTATACAATATTACTGTTTTATAAAACAGCGCCTCTCTTGTATTGCTTCTTAATCATTAGAGCATGCAGTAATTCAGTGTTACTTGGAAGGGTTTGAACCAAGCCAGAAAAAGCAGTGGATTAAAAAAACCCAAAGTTTTATTATATATATTTTCATACAATTTTATTTTTTATTAATGGCAATAGTATGTCATATCTAACAATTGAACACTGATATACCCATAAAATATATTCACTATGAGTTACTAAAATAATGAGTGGAGTAATTTCCTATGCAGCAAAAATTTACTGCTTTACTTTCTTTTTTCCCAAACTTTCTCTAAATGCATACATCATAACGGAAAAAAAAAAAAAAAAAGGTTGACATCAGCAAGTAATCTTCATTTATTACAAAGCATTCATTGACCAGCTTATTTACTCTAAATCTGCATTTGAAATACTACCAGTAAAGGCAGTCAACAGATTGAATTAGAATACCAACCCACTGGCACCAGATTCTGACACCACTGCTCCCACTAAGTAAATATACTTTATCTAAAGAATTACCTTGTGGAAATTGATAGCAGTATTCACGGAGCCAATCATTTACTTAAGATGAAGGTAATTAAAACTAGTTTCTGCATTGTTACTATTAGTTGCTTTACATTTCTATATATTGCTTTTCATTGCTATTATTATAAATGCTAATTTTATTACTGTAGTTTCTTGTTGGAATATTTTGAGATGAAGCGGGGGGGGGGGGGGGAAGGGAGGGCATTTTTCCTGAAAAATGTTTCTATTTTCCATTCAGCTCTAATTATTCACTGTATATCAGAGCACCCAAGTGGGAGATATATTCTGCATTATGTCAGAAAATGGGTAAAAATAGCTAGCAAGAGAGCTTACAGAAAAAGGTTTTGACTTGGCAAGCCAGTTAAGTGTATGCCTCATTTAAAATATGTAATTAGGCCCCTGGAAGCCCCAGATTTATTGCAGGAACAGAGTCTGGAAAGCAATTGTGGCTTTAAATTTCTGTTCTGTGCATCATATATTTGTGATATCCAACCACTTCGCATACATTAAAAAAATATCAAAATATCATAGCAGATCTTTATGGTCTGTGTATCAGCTGATAACTACCAACATTCAACATGGCTTTGGTACAACCCGTATGAAGGAAGAAAACACAACATAATTTAAGATAATCACTTATGGCAAATATATTTCTTGTATTTTATGTAGCTGAATACCCCTTTAAACTGCTGAAGGCATTGGAGAGCTTTTGGTAGGTGTGAACCATACACAGGTTTGGTATATTCCATGAAGAGGGGAAAATATGAATCTGGTCTTTTTATACAGTCCTTAAATGTAATCAAAACTATATATGTGTCTGTATATATATAAATAACTATACCTATCTTTACTGTTTTTCTGAAATAATTGCTGAAGTCAATTTTCACTATGTGTGTCAGCTGAATTCAAGGTACTTAGAATTCAGTAGGTATTGATTGAAGAAATCTTGATTATGTTGCTGGAATAATCGTACTGGGTACACAGACCTCTCCTAGAGACTAAGGTAAGCCACCCTTTAGTGAAATTTTGAGGTGTGTACAGTTTATCTCATTGTATTTCATGGAACAATTATGCCATCTTGGAAGTCAAGGGTTCTTTACTGCCATTCAGTGTAAGCCCTAGCTCATAAATTCAAAACTCCAGAGCCATCCCTTGGAGCCCTGCTGCCACTGGCATACATCTTTCAGCCTTGTGGTCCACAGCAGCAATAGGCTGGGTGATTATCTCATGGGCAACCAGTGGATTACTGGAGTCAATAGCACAAATTCAGTGTTAGGCACTCCTGATTTTGGAAGGACCCCAGCACTGGCTTCTCCCTCCCCTCCCTCGCTCCTTCCCCTCTGCTCCTGAAGGCACAGCCCATTCTCCTGAGCAAGTCAGGATCTCCCTCACTGCTCCCCATACTCATCAGCCATGGAATATGATTTGAAGAGACAAAGCAGCTCACTGTTAATATCATCTCCTAGTACCCTCTTTAGGGAACCTCAAGTGTGATCTTGCAGGCAGATTATTGAAGCCTGCCTGTGGAAAGTTTTTTGGCATGGATGAGTTTTCACTCCAGCGGGTGTTAGAGAGTTTCAAATTATTCCTGTGTAAAGGAATGGATGAATTGGTGAGCAGCTTGTAACTCTCACAGCTTTAGTTTTCCCTTGGCTGTCCATGAATTCAGAAAAACAGCTGCTAGATTCCTGACAAGTGATTCACATAGTTGATATAATTTAGTTTCTCTGCCAAAAAACTCTTACTTCTAGTTTTCTATTTAATTGAATCACAGAATGAGAGTTTCAAAGTGTTTATCAGCTGCAATGGGTAGGATGAGTGCTGTAAAAATCATTTTCAAGACTGTGTATATCTTCCCTCACTGGTCTATTAACATGCTGAAATAGATTTTCAAATAGCTTTAAAGACTTCTGTTAGGCTACTTTTCCCCTCCCTTGCCTTGCAAAAAGGCCTATAAACGAATGGGCTATTCTCTAAAATCAGTAGAATAAAGGCAGTTCGTTTTCGGGATTGCCTAAATTCCTCTCAGGAAAGTATACTGCAGTTTTCCTCTTTCTATTTTACTATCATAGGATCACAGGAACAGTTTGGTCACTTTTTTTTTTTTAATCTAAAAATGCAAGTTGTTGGAATTGGCTCCACCTAACCCCGCTCAGTATTCACTAAAGGTAAACAGCCTTTGACAGATCTCTTTTCTTCCATGTGACACCATTTGTATTCTGAGAACTCTCTCTTCCATTTGCTTTAGGGTATAAATATCTGTTATTCATAAGCAATCTTGATTTGCTGTGCTCTTTTACCTTCCCATAGTTTTTTATTTACTTCTGATGGCTTATCTCCTAAATATTTTTTCTTTGTCTTCAACATTGGGGCAGAAGGTTCTATCAAATATGCAAGTAATGCAGCTGTATCAGGAGCATTAGATAACCCCAGTGGCCTCCGTCAGCAAGTTTCTGTCGTACGGTATGCAATAGGCTCGATGCTAATTGAAAAGAATTGCTGTGGCTTTGGCAAGGAAGAATTATCAAGTACACAGATTCCCGTGTTACCTCTGGATATAGTTTATGCTCCTATTTGAAGAACAATTGCAGTAAAGCACAAGATATGCACCAGGCTTTTCCCCACCACCTTATCCTGGTGAAGACTCCTTGGGCTGTCATGAGAAGTCTCCAATAAAAAAAACGTGTGTGTGAGCACTTAAATCCATCTTCAGGCTTCCCAGTTGCCCCCAGCAGTTTTGACACAGCTATGGACAACTGTGATTTCTGCAAAGCTGTTGTGTGTTCCCTTCTATCTGGAAAGTACTGGCCTCTTCTTCGTGATTAACAGTTCAGCAGGGCTTCTGGCAAACCCTTGAATTGTTTTTCAGTTTTTTTTTTTTTTTTCTTTTGACCAGTTTAGCAGTTGTCTAGTAATATCTAGCAACACATCTCTTGGAAGTTATTTTGCTGGAGGTACTGGGTGATTTGGAAAAATACTGCCTGCGGGGAAGTTTATTGGAAGCTATGATAAACACTGAGCTTCTCCTTTTTTTTTCCCTGTTTTTTATTAAATAGAATTTATTCAAGTAGCTGGCCAGCTTCTTAGACTTGTCGTAATTCCAGCCTCCTGGGAATTGAAGAGAATGATTAAAAAGTTGTTTGGATTAAAATGTTAATTACTGTGTGGTTATTTATCCAATCACCCAAAGAAATATTAGGAATTACTTCAAGGAAATTGGATTTCTGGATACAGAAATCCCTAAAGCAGCAGAAGTCAGTTAGAGGTTAAACCTGATCAAATTCATTCCAAATACAGCCATGTAATCGAACAGCAGTCAACTTTTTCTCTGTTTGTGTTCACGCATGCTCTGCGTGCTGCAGAGCTAATTCAAATGGCATCTTCCAGGCTGTGACTAAGTGTTGCCCAGTCCTCCCCAACAGTTCCCAAACTTGCAATGTGGCCTCTGCTCCCAAGGGAGATCCTTTGCCTCCTACTGCTGTCTTGGTTTCTGCAGGAGCCGGCGCAGCAGCCACCAGAAGCTCCCAGGAAGCCAAGGACAAACAAGCCAAAGCATTTGGCTATCTCAGGTAATCCATCCCCCCAAAGAAATCTTGTCAAAGGTACTCAGCAGGCCTTGGCAAATCTAAAGCAAGCGGACCTTTCAATTACTACCCCCATATGTGTTGTCTTCTTTCAGGACAGGAGACTTCTTGGCAGAGCACTTGGAGCACATACCCTAGGAAACAAACTTGCTTGCATTTCTGATTTGGGAAGGGAAATCTATGGGGCCAGCTTTAGTTTTGCTTTGATTTTTCACCTCTCAAACTTGGAAATGTGTCATTTTTATGCTTGAGAACCGATACCTGCATTTCTATCTGGTGTCTTTGGATGAGAAGCTTCTATAAGGACTGATGGAACTGTGCAAACCACCCCCATCTGCAAAGCAAAACCTCTCACTGTGCTATTCAGCTTGTTTGGGTTGCTTGTTTTTAAAATAGTTGCATTGCTACAGGAAAACAAGAACATTGCAACAGGATCAAGTTGTCCTAACAGTAAACTTTTATTGTGATGCAATGGTTTCCATCAATAGATTAAAAAAAAAAAAAAGGATAAGAGAAGGGATTCACTACCAATCTGAGTCATCAAAACCCAAGCATTGGCATAGTCCCTGTCAAGAAATTAATTAAAAAAAAAAAAAAAAGCAGCCAAAATAAATTGAGGTACCTGCCGTATTAGAACAATAGCTGGTTAAGATAGCTGCTCTTTAAAAAGGTGCTAGTATTTATACAGATAGAAGGAGGGGCTTCAGGAATAACCTGTATAGCTAATACCATGTATTTAGATGAACAAAGGACTCAAAGCATAGACTTCTTAAAAATGAGATCCTTTAACTCTTAAATGTAGAGAATATATTTCTTTGTGCCAGACTGTAACCACAACAAAATAAAAAATAAGAGATATTTTGAAGGAAGAATATTAAGAGAGGGAGGATTGGAGAGCAGGACAGTAATTAATGAATATAGATTTTTCTCCTCCTTCACTCTGTAGTGTGGAGACTTCTGATGCAGATCTCCAAACCAAAGTATAATTTGTTTGGAACCCTGTATAGAAGAACGACTACATTTGCATGTCAGTGAAGAAAAGATGATCTAACAAAAGGTCTTCACATCATTTTGTGACACTTAACATAAGACTGTTCTTCAGCTAATTGTTTCGCTTGGGTTAAGACCATGGTTTCTCCACACTGTTATCAGCAGAGACTGGACTCTGCTTCAGTTCAGCCCATCTAAAATAAACACATCCCAGCTCAGAAGTATTAGTTAAGAGATGCAAATTTAATGAAATTGACCTGATTAAGGTGCTTAAACTAGGAGCCATGGCTTCCTATGCAGTCCTTTGCAAGGAATAGGCTTCCTCAGAGGAAGAGAGTTCAGACCATGTTGAGCCCGTCTTTCTACAAAGCCAAGGAGAAAAAGCTGTCAGGCACTTGTAGTGAATGCATTGACTATATAATGATAGTTTACTCTTTGTTTAACTTTTTGTCCTATTCTTACAAAATTTCTTTGTCCTATTCTTACAAAATAAGGTACCAAGCTCCCTGGCAGCATCAGAGGAAGATGAATCATGTCCGCAGAGAGGATTTACTCTGTATTCCAGTTCTATCAAAGGACACAAAATGATAAAATCATATTACATTGAAAGGTCAGTTCTTTCTTTTTCAAGAAGGATATGTAAGAGCTGATTAACAGGTTAAAGTCACATGTGACAAAGTAAAAGAAATATACTATTTGGCTGACGTATCCACTCAAAATAATGTGAAAGGTTAAAGGAAGCATTTCTCAGTAGCTGATAGACTAAGGTTTTTACATTTAAATTATCATAAATAAAGCAATACAATGATGGTTGTAACAAGTCAAGAGTAGAAATATTGGCAAAATTCACTATGGCATTTATTTTTTTTTTTTATCCATCTGTACTCCTAATCTTTGAGACTTTGGTCTCAAAGTTGGAAAGTCATGGATTTGATGGATGGATCACTCGGTGGATAAGGAACTGGCTGAATGGCCACACTCAAAGAGTTGTGGTCAATGGTTCAATGTCCAATTGGCGGCCAGTGACGAGTGGAGTTCCTCAGGGGTCGGTACTGGGACCAGTGCTATTTAACATCTTTATCAGAGACATGGACAGTGGGATAGAGTGCACCCTCAGCAAGTTTGCCGACGACAACAAGCTCGGTGGTACGGTCAACACACTGGAGGGAAGGGATGCCATCCAGAGGGACCTGGACAGGCTTGAGAGATGGGCTCGTGCAAATCGAATGAAGTTCAACCAGGTCAAGTGCAGGGTCCTGCACCTGGGACGTGGCAATCCCAGGCACAAATACAGGTTGGGCAGAGAATGGCTGGAGAGCAGCCCTGAGGAGAAGGACTTGGGGGTGTTGGTGGATGAGAAGCTCAACATGAGCCAGCAGTGCGCACTGGCAGCCCAGAAAGCCAACCACATCCTGGGCTGCATCAAGAGAAGTGTGGCCAGCAGGTCACGGGAGGTGATTCTACCCCTCTACTCTGTGCTCGTGAGACCCCACCTGGAATACTGTGTGCAGCTTTGGAGTCCTCAACACAGGAAGGACATGGACCTGTTGGAACGGGTCCAGCGGAGTGCTACGAAGATGATCAGAGGGATGGAGCACCTCCCCTATGAAGACAAGCTGAGAGAGCTGGGGCTGTTCAGCCTGGAGAAGAGAAGGCTCCGGGGAGACCTCATAGCAGCCTTCCAGTATCTGAAGGGAGCCTACAGGAGAGCTGGAGAGGGACTCTTTGTCAGGAGATGCAGTGACAGGACAAGGGGTAATGGTTTTAAATTGGAAGAGGGGAGATTTAGATTAGATATTAGGAGGAAATTCTTTACTGTGAGGGTAGTGAAGCACTGGAACAGGTTGCCCAGGGAAGTTGTGGATGCCCCATCCCTGGAAGTGTTTAAGGCCAGGCTGGATGGGGCTTTGAGCAACCTGGTCTAGTGGGAGGTGTCTCTGCCCATGGCAGGGGGGTTGGAACTCAATGATCTTTAAGGTCCCTTCCAACTCTAACCATTCTATGATTCTATGATTCTAATGTGAGTTAGATACATATGAAATTCAGTTCAGTTGTCCAAAGGACTGACCATGAAGAGGACAGAGAGGATAACAGATGTGTCAAATATTAATTCAGTTGATTAATTAATTAAAAAAATGCTTCATCCTTCCTAGCTCCAGCAGTCATAATTCTTTGTTTAACATTGATCCAAGATCACTAATGTAAAGCTCTGGCTGTTTGCCAGATGAAATAAGACCCAAGGATGCTTCACTAATAATGTCCACTTTACAGTCCCTCAACCTACCTGATAAGTGCCTGTAAGAACTCCATTACTGCCACAGGGAATCACATTGGGTTTGTGGCTGTTTGATGTGCAAACAGGGTGAAGCATGAGGTAGCCTGCTCGTGTAAAGTGCAACACTTGGGGTGAGGGTTGGAGAGGGCAGAGGACAGACCTTTTTCACACTGCTGGAGCAGTAGAAAGGATGGGTTAAAATGTAAGTCTTACAAGAAGGGTCAGACCCTGATTTTGCTCTCAGTGTTTGTTCAGTGGAAAGCTATAGGATACCAGTGTTTGAAAACTTCCTCTAGCATTAGAAATACAGTGCATTTAATTGCAATAAAATTAACAACAACTACTAAGTGCAAATTACTCTTCCCTTAACTTATGTAGAAGAGACATGCTGATTTAGACCACCTAAGGTCCCAGTGCAAAGAATCTCAGTTATATGCATGCTACAGACTGCTTGCGCACTCTCTCTGGACAGAAAAGTGACAAGAAACGTGTTGTCTTTAGCTGAAGTGTTTAGAACACACTTTCCGTTCAAAAGTTCAAAGCCCAAGTATTATTGGATTACTTGTGCATTTAGGATGATTTGTGGGAAAGAAAAGGAGAGCCGGCAGCATGGAAAAAAAAAAGAGGGCAAAAATGGCATGAAGGTGCAAGGCAAGGTAAATGGATACAAGGAGACTGAAAAAAAGAACAGGAAAAGGGTGAAATAAACATTCTAATGAATTCTACCCAGCAATAATGATAGACAAGATGCCAACTGTTCTTTTTTACCCAGGGTTTAGGAGGAGCTGGGGCTTTGTTTGATGGCACGTGAAAGAATAGCCCTAGATAAATATAAAGGAGTTCTTAACATACAAAAATAGATTTGCCATCACTGAGATCCTCATCCCGTGTAAATTATTTTATCTCTACAAAAGTCAATCTATTCATTAAATAAACACAGAAATACCACTACTGAAGGTACATGTCACTTTCTCATTAAAAAATGGCCATTACTTGGAAACTGTTTAAGCTGCTAAAGCTCAAAATCTTTTTTTTGTATCTCTCTCCATCTCACTGGAAAAATCCCACATGCAAGTAAAACCCTATGGAAAGTGTTGCAGTTAGAGGACACTTTTTAATCACAATTTATCATGCACACTGATCACAGACAGCGGTGGAGAGGAAAATCTCCATAAAGAGCTCTCGTGCTCCTGGAAGATTAAGAAACACAAATCACGCCATTTGTTGTTGCATCCCTCAGGACCTAAACCACAGAACAAGTATTTTTCCACGGGTACAGAAAAGACATTATACTTTTTCTCAGTGGATTTTTCAGTTACAAATACATGGATCAGCCTTCTCTATAGAGATCTGGTGTCCTCTACTCTTTCCTAGGCATCTGTTATGGTCAGATGTAGGACCACGAGTTACCTGAATCTTTTAGGCTACTCCAGTATTGACAGTTTTGTATTCCAATACCCTAGAAAGGCAAAGGGGATATCAGTTCTAATATAGTATAGAAGAAAACTTAAAAAAATGTATTATGACTCAGATTCTTAACATTCACAGTTTCTCACAGATGCCAGAATTAGGCAGTAATCAAGGAGATGACTGGTCAGTAGGTTTGCAACAAAGGAGAAGAAATATATTTTCATAGGATGTGTTAATGCAGCCACCATTTAAATGCTCAAGTGCTCCAAATATTCCAGAGAAGATAAAAGCTTCCACTCGCATTCATTTCCCATTGTTTTCTTATGCCAATCAAGAGAATAGTGATTTGACACACAGCTTTTTGAACAAGCTTGCAGGAGAGGAAACTCTATGTGATTTCCTGCTATTAGTCAAGAGAAAGGTCTGTTCTTGGCATACAATCCATTCCATGTTCCTTCCTCCTTGGTGCATGGTCAAACAAATAGAAAACTGACATACACAAAGTTAAAATAGGTAATTATTGTAGAAAGAGTGTCTTAGAAAAATGGAGAGGATCTGTCCTTGTGACAGCTCATTATGAGACATACTACTGCTTAGATACTGTAAAAAGTTTTACAATTTCATACAAAATGGGAAGATAATTTATAAGCACAATTAGAATCCAGAAAAAGAATGCACATTGAGTTGCAACATCTTTAGAACTAGGTTTTATGCCAGAAAATAACACACTTTCCATTGAACTGTAATTTCGAATGCAAATACCAATGTCCTTAGAATGAAGCAGATGTTGGGCTTTTTTTCAGTGGAATGAGCAGTTGTTCATCTCTGAATCCTTGTCTTCTGGGGAAATATTTCAATGCCTTAATGAATGAAGGACAGACATAGCTGCATTTTGCAACACATTCCCAGGCAAGCTAATTTTAGCTCCATGTTTGGAGCAATTATTGAAAAGTTGTAGACGGTTACAGTGATAATTCCAGATTACGGTCAAGTTGATTTTGGGGGGTAGGGGGATATTGTTCTGGGAGAAGATTTTGCTACACTTGACTGTAAATTGTTCTGATGGATAATAGAGGACAGACAGATGCTTCCATACATAAGTTGGAAGTTGCTTTGGCAACTAGCTGGAAAATAAAATCCTCTGGGGTGAAAAACCTGTTTTATTAATCCAACTGTAAAGGCAGCTACAACTGCTTGGGTTTCAGGTATCACTGGAGAGAACAATACGCAGTCGACAGAACATCCTACTCTCCTTCAGATCTAGGCTTTGTTTTCCATCCTACCTCACCCTACAGTACATATACATACATATATATTGTGTGTGGCCCCCACCAACAGGGCAAACTTCCCACCATCCCCAAGTGGGGCCAGAGTGGTGACAAAAACAGGGTTCATGTTAATAATAACTGAAAATACCCAAGAGTTTGCATAATGCAAAGGGCCCAACATCCTGTTCTGTTTGTGGTTTTGGCATTTAGTTGGTTTTCTTCTTGTACATACATTGTAATGCTGCCTTATTTGCTTAAAGGTATTTCATGGTATGGCACATTCTGTGCATCTTTTTGCTGTGCCAGCTGGCACTTCGGAGTGCACACTGATGGTATTTACCCTGGGAGGTGACACCAGTAGCATCCCATGATTGGGGCAGCAGCCAGGGGAGGTGAGCACCGTGCCAGGGAGATGGCCGTGGTCCCTGGATGGCCTGGAGAAGCTGGAGATGGTTTCAATGCTTGGAATGGAAATGACACAGAGAGGCAAAGAATGAAATGACTGAAGCACAAGCGAACAGAGAGGAGAGTGTTTTATTAAGCACACCAAAGTAGCTATTTCTAAAGACTTTTCTTAGGGATTGAACATGAAGAGAGACTGTGTGGACTGTGTTGTAGAAACATAGGAGGTTCAAAGATCATTTGGGCTGTGCACAGGTAGAGCAAGACCTCTTACCAAAGAGCTTACCACTCAGCTCACAGCAGTGGGAGTACAGAGCTTCATTCAGGGGCTAATTCTGCTTTATTGAAGAGCAACGATTTTGTTGTCAATTAGACTTGAGACACAATCTTTGATGTTCGATTAATATAACTCCCTCTCCACCCCCCCCCCGCCTTATTTTGATCATTTAGAAAAACAACATACAAAAAAAAAAAGGCTAAATTTTTCCTGGCCAAGTCTCTCCTGAAATAAATTGGCACAACTTCACATGAACCAGTGATTCTTTGTCTGAACCACCCCAGAAATTGGATCAGTAGGTTTTATGAGATTTCAAAAGAAAGTTAAAAGTATTTATGATGATCAAGACACATAATAAAAATTCCAAACACCAGATTTACACATAAGGGAAAACTATACTGTAAAATTATGTTTAGAAACACAAAATGCCATGCAAAATCCTGTTAGATGAAAAGAAAGGACACTTTATTGAACTGCCTTTTACAAATACTGAAAGCTGGCCAAATGTACATTTTATGATTTTTTTTTAATACAGTGCATAAACTATATTTGGATTATATGTTGTAATCTAAAGATAAGTGAACATAAGCGCACTGGTGAGGCCACAACTGGAATATTGCGTCCAGATCTGGGCCTCCCCAGTTCAAGAGAGACAGGGAACTACTGGAGAGAGTCCAACGTAGGGCAACTAAGATGATTGAGGGATTGGAGCATCTCCCTGATGAGGAAAGGCTGAGAGAACTGGGGCTCTTCAGCCTGGAGAAGAGAAGGTTGAGGGGAGACCTTATTAATGCTTATAAATATCTAAAGGGTGGGTTGAAGGAGGATGGAGCCAGACTTGCTTCAGTGATTCCCAGTGACCGGACGAGGGGCAACAGGCACAAGCTGGAACATGGGAAGTTCCATTCAAATATGACGAAAAACTTCTTTCCTTTGAGGGTGCCAGAGCCCTGGAACAGGCTGCCCAGGGAGGGTGTGGAGTCCCCTTCTCTGGAGATCTTCAAGACCCGCCTGGATGCAGTCCTGAGTGATGTCGGACTAGATGACCTTTGGAGGTCCCTTCCGGCCTGGACCAATCTATGAATCTATGAATCTATGTGCTCTGGGCAACCCTGCTTTAGCAGGGGAGTTGGATGAGATGATCTCTAGAGGTCCCTTCCAACTCTGACAGTTCCGTGATTCCGTGATAAAAGGAAATTAAGTAAAACAAAGTAGCTTGTACCGTTTCACTTTGTTATTAAGATTGAGTATTTATTCCTGTTTATTCAATATGAGCATTCAGATCCTTAGAAGCCATTTGGCAGTGTACCTTCCACTTCTGTAAAGTGGGAACAACATTAGCTTGGGGCAGGGGACATAGGTTGAAGCTTAGCTTTGGAAAAAATTCAGTTCTAGGCTACATATTCCTCCTAGGAAGATGTAGCAAGACCTCCTAGCAAGACAACTCCACTTGATGCCTTTTGCCTATAAATTTTATTAGGTCTTGGAGCTGGGCCTGAAAATTTCCCATCTGGGTTTCTGCACTGAAGTCTTCTGAAACACTGAGAGTACTTGACAGTTCTCTAATCCCCTAGCCCTTCAATATTCCTCAAAATGATATATTTTTGTGATCTTGACATAATGGTACAACATCATTCCTTATTGTCATGGTATTCAGTTTTATTTGAATAATATATTCACTCTGAATTCCCATGTGTAACTCACCTCTTTCTCTTCCTCACAATGATGATGGTCAGGTTTTGGTTTTCTTTTTTTTTTACGTAGGTCTTGTTAATCACTGTTTCAGGATCACAATATGCCTTGAATTAGTCCAAGGCTTTGTTGCATTGTCCCAATCAACCTACTTCCTAAATCTAACCAAACCCACTGTTATTAAACTGTTTTTCCATAAAAGTGTTTCCTTTGTCACTATTGATTGCTTCTCCCATATTGCCAAATTATCCCTAATTTATTCTTGGTGTTTAATTCCATGGTGTTGGTAGCTCTCACACTTACCTCCCTTGCATGATTCCTGCACCAAACCTATATCTTGTGGAAAGTAATCTCATTTTAACAGTTCCAGCTTTGCTACTGGAGACTGTGGTGATGGTGATGGTTTCTTTGACTTCACACTCAGTCATCCAAAGATGGTTGCATTGCTCCATTCAGTTGTGGTGTAGGGCTGCTCAGCCATATGTATCTCCCAGGGGAAGATGAAAGTGATGCTTTTGGCTTCTCCCTCATATTGGTAAAGACGCAAACAAAAACGCCTTCCTCTTCTCTCCTTGCAAGGTTCACTATAATATCTATTAGCATAGGGGCTTTATGAAGCCATTCAGACACCTCTTGATTATGGGCCTTACACTTCCTGAGGTACCATTTGTGTCTCGATAGGTGCCATACCGCACTATTCATCGTCATGCTGGCTTGATTTCCAGATGTGTCCAGCCCACATCCTCAGCAGGAAATGCCACTCAAGCTTCCCAGACCTGTTCCTGTGTGTCTGTTTCCTCTTTTTTCTCCTGCGCTGCCCTCTCAGCCTGCCAGGCTTTCCCAGCCTCAGCGTGCTCAACAGCCGCCTGTAAACAAGTCCGCCTTTATTTATAACCAGCCACATGTCCCTTCAGCTGCCAAATCTCACCCTCCCCTTTTAT
Organism: Numenius arquata; assembly: GCF_964106895.1. Classification (NCBI taxonomy): domain Eukaryota; kingdom Metazoa; phylum Chordata; class Aves; order Charadriiformes; family Scolopacidae; genus Numenius; species Numenius arquata. Next base: position 43,993,209 of record NC_133579.1, read on the forward strand.
AATTGCCTCACTCCCCTCTGAGAGTGCAATCACTAATTGCCACACAAATAGCTACACCAAGCACAAAGAGCAAGTTTTCTGATACTTTGCTTTGCTTTGGTAAATTCAGAATACAGTTTCTCCCCCTCATACCATACCAGTTCTGTCTGATCCTTGTCCCAAGGACTAGGATTATGATTTTCACAACTAATTTAGCCAATTTGTCCCATGGTTGGGACCAGCAGGAAGTCAGGGCTGACCCCTTATTCCCTCCTGCCTGGCCCTTCTACCCTGTGCTGTTCTACTAACATACCAGAAGCACCAGTAATACGGCAATGCACATCATTTTTGTTCCAAACTACTGACCCAAAAGACAGCGGGTGCCTAAGTTCACCACCCAAACCTTTATTGATTCTATTCAGTTCAATAGATAGCCTACATTTTTCACCAAAATTTTCTCACAGGGAAAAATCTGTTCAGTTCATATAGTTTAACCAAATCAGGATTGAGATGGTTTATGGGTTTATTAACCGCACATAATTAACTGGCAATCAGTGAATTACGATTCATGAAATGCTAATAAACACCTACAACTTTTGAAAGACCTATCTAGGACCAATTGCAAAAAGCTCTAATCCCACAGGTGCCCACGTACCCACACTGCCCTGGGCACACACCTCATCTGCATGCACCTACAACTGTGGCAGCTGTGGGTGACAGGACCCCATCCTCTGTTTGGGGAGGGTGGGTTGCCCCATTTCTCCCCTCTCTCCTGTGGCTGATGTGGGCTCTTGAGCGCCACCTTCCCCCCCGCCCCCCCCCCCCCCCCGCCCCCCACCACGTGCTCCTACCGCTCCTCACAGTCCCTGTGGGCCCAGGCACCCCAGGGTGCAGGGTCCCATGTCCCCAGCAGGACAGGATGCCCGGGGGGGGATTCCTTCATCACGGGGCTGCTGCCACTCCAGGGTTTCTCCCCCTCCACTACTACTCTTCATGTGTCTTTTATATTTCTTTTCAGGCTAACTCCACCTTTGTTTCAAAAGTTTCTTCTAATGCTCTGCAGCCACCTCTGTGAAGATATTAGCCCTAAAGTGTTGCAAACATGAATGCACATTGCAACAATCCTAAATCGTTGGTCTACCATGTGTCTGACCTGTATCTCTTGCACAGGTGTAAAACTGAATTTGCTCCTCTGATGCCAAGAAGAATTAATTACTGGTGCCCATCACATTCCTCAGGAAAAGAGTTTCCATTCTGTATTTCAAAGGAATTTTCTGTACCGAGAACTTGTCCCTGACATTTAGCAGGTGTAGTTCCTCATAGTCCCTGCAAGAGCCACTGGCTAAAGCATTTTTTTTTTCTTTTCTTTTGGTGGGATCCACTGTCTTAACAGTCCAGAAAAATTGGGCCAAATGTTGAATATCCTCCTTGGCTGCAATTCCTAATAAAATATAAACCCCACAATGATAGACAATTTGGCTGGAGAAAAAAACAGAAACAAAGTTGCCAGCTGTCATTCTGACAAGCGACAATTCCTCCGTGCCTGGACACTGGCTTATTTCTCTTGGTCACAGCAATCATTTTTGTTTTCTCTGATTACTCATGTCTGTTTATGCTGCTGTAGCATCTGTTTGATTATTGCATTTAGGAATCTAGTGTGAAATATTAGCTCTGGCAGACTCCATACTTACTCATACGTTTTATTGGCTAAACCTGCAAAGCCAGAATTAATGCGCTTTGAAAGATATAGAGAATAGTATTTTCCTAATTTCTTTATTTTTAAGAAAATTGCCTGCTTGTTCCTTTGCTAACAAACTGAGGTACCTGGGTATAAAACATGAGCTATCTCTCTCTCTTTCAGATTTTAATTTCATATATTATTATTGTAAGTAGGGAGAATTAAGAATAGACACTTTCTTGTTTGGATAGTTTCATTAAATTCTCAGACAAAATTTTTGAAAAAACCTTACTTCCCCTTTGGAGGTGACAATAAAGGTTCTGATGCCCATTAAAAGGTGCTGCCACTTGGACTCTAATACTCCTATGTAATTTATTTCATTATTTTTAGTCTTTTCAAGATACGCCAATCCAGAATGTTATGAGATATTGCCTCTTAATAGATGTTTTATGTCCTGCCTTTTTTAGTCTCTCTTTGTATGGCAGTTGCTCAATATTTTTGATCATTTGGTTGTCCATTCTGCACCTTCTTTTACTGTCTTATGTCCTTCTTAGGGTGCAATACTTGAGAGAGGGTGTCCTGAGCTTTTTTATACAATGGCAAAATGATCGCCCCTGTTTTTCACCAAAAGATGTCCAGAATTTTTCTGGCCTGTTTTTCTGCCATTGCACAATATGCTGGGGCAGGTCTAACAGCCTGAGCTGTAACCATCAGAGTTCAGACCCAGGTAAACAGAGTTTAGATTATTTTCCCTTTGCCTTACATTTGGCTACACTGAAGCTCATCTGACACTTTTTTACTGATGGAATCATGTTTTACTGAAGAGGGATTTTCTGCAGTCCTTTCAAAGGAATTTGATTGCTCAAGAGGTCTCAGCGTCATTTCAGATTATGACATCTCATTGCTGGTTTATTTTCCAAGTCATTGATGGTATTATTCAATAAAGCTTCTTCCAGCACTGACCCTTAGGGGACCTGATCCTTCACCATTGTGAAAGACGATCTTTAAACTACTTTTTGCTTCCTATCTGCTAATAAACTTCAGTCAATAGAACAATTTTTCTTTCAGTCCCATGGCAATTTTTTTCCTTTAATAATCCTTAATAACAAATGTGTTCGAATGCTTTTTTGAGAAGATGAATATATTAACTCCACCAGATTCCCTTTCGCCTCTGTGTTCATGGACACCTATCAGGATCCTGCCTGTGTGCAAAGCAGGCTAAACTGCTGAGGAGGAGGAGGGAAGAACCAAGGCTCTGACAGCATCCTTCTTGTAACTCCTGTGGGTTAGCAAGGCAGCATTTCTCTCTACAGAAGCCTTGTGGACTCTTTCCTGACGTATTGTGCTTATCCATTATCTCAGCTTTTGGAGGTAAACTCCATCTTACTACCAGGGATTGAAATCAGGCTCACGTGTAATGCCCAGCTTCTGGATATCATGTTTAATACTAGACTTTCAAAATGCTCACAAAATAAACTGTCATTTTGAATTCAGCCTGCTCTAGCATGCCTTTATCTGTATGACAGGCTACACAAATTTTCCCTAAATGTAGGAAAAAGGCAATCCCCTTGAGCACTTTCCAGAGGTGGTATGACATGTTCAGAAGACAGTTTCTCAAGCTGTGCTTGAAATTTGGTCTTTTTCTAACACCCCACCCCCCCGCCCTCACCCCTACTCTTTGCTAACGCCAACCTTTTTGGTTTGAGGTTGCCAGAAGTGCATCTCTTTCATCTGATCATTTTAGGATTATCTTTCTTAAGCCTCTATATGTTTTAGATATTGAGGCCAGAAATATTTTTGATCACACTAAGGGTGAAGTAACTCCTTCCTGGGTTTTATCATTAGCCTCCATTTATAGTGAGGGTCTACAACTCACGACGAGGTGAAGTAACTTGCTGCAGGGTCTGCTAAAGCTGAGCTGCAAAAAAAGCCCAGAATCCCAAATGCTTAGGAAATCATCCAGATTTCATTTTTTTTCTTATGCTGATGCTTTGAAAAAAAGAAGTCAGTGTACAAATTCTGAACATGGACACTTCTGGTGTTTGCTACCTCCATCTCTGAAAGGTCTGTTTGTTGTGCAACTCACCTGCCAAGGGCTCCCAGCACCATTAAAGCATCATGCTTACAGCTTTGTCATAGTGCATTTCTGCATGGTATAAAAACTCTGAATTAAGGTTGACTCCCCTGAATCTAGAAGCTGGTTTTCCATCCTTCCTGAACTATATTTCCAACTGTGTCACAAACCCAAGTAAAGCTGGAGGCTCAGACATAAAGCAAAGAAGAAATATGAGAGAATCAGCTGAAAGCAATGAAAATTTAGTGACTAAGCAGGCCACACTTGCTGGCATAGATTCCCAAGCTTCCAGCTGCTAAATCGTTCCTGTGACTCTCTGAGCTTTAGCTTACAGACTGCTCTACTGCATCTCCTTACCTCACTGGGTCATGTGAATTTCTTTAATAACCTCATATCAAAGCATATATTTGGGCAGAAAAATCCAGTTTTTCTCTCCCTTCCCTGTATTGGTGAGATCTTTCTAAAGGCTTGAGGGGCAGATACATGAAGGGTAACTACCATTTGTATCCTTGAAAGCCTTCTGTCATGGTTTCAACCATAAAGTCCAGTGTGTCCTGTCAGTGTCTGGTTTATAATTGTGCATCCTTCCACACTGAACACCAGGTTCCTTACATGTAGCTGTTCCATCAGGTCACAGTCTATTTTATGTGTTTGCATTAACATTTTTTGTTTCTGGTTTCCCACATTGCAGTATTTAGTTTCTGGTATATTTAGAACATCCCAGGGTGTGTTTGCTTGCATGAAAGAAAGTTGATTTTTTAATCAATAATTTTACTTTACAGCTATTCCTCCTAAAGGTAGCTGCTTTTGGACAACCAAAGTCTACAGAAAGCACCTGTCTTGACACTTTCTTCCTATTTCATTTCCAACTTTCTTGACACAGAATCATTCACTCTCAAGCTCGTTTGTAGTTCATTTGCAGCTCCAAAATTCTGTTGCAAGCTTTTATACATTATAAAGAAAACCTCATTGTAAAAATACCTGAGGCAACTAAAGGAAATGTAGTGATATATCTTAGTAATCTACACATTCATTTTTCTTCTCAGCAATAAAGCTGATGGGCAGGGGTTCAATTGCTCTACTGGATCTCAGGGATGGAGTATGAGAAGATGCAAAACTCCAAAGAGAATGGAGCAAAGTCTGTGTTTCAGGAAAAAAACAACCAGTTTCAGTTAGCATCAATTATCACAGAACGCCACAGGCACAAATGTGCATGCCATAGAAATGCATGGCTATTTTGTTCGTTATTCTTCCTAGACTGAAAAGCAAATACTATTATCTATCCCTATTTCAGTGCCTGTTTTATTGATTGTATTGTTCTGGGCAGGCATTTTATAGATTTTACACAACAAAGGCAAAGTATTACCCTTAGGAAAGTCTTCTCCTGAACCAAAAAAAATCTATTCTGACTTTTGGGCACACTGAGTGAGCCAAAATAAGCAATGACAAAAGACTGCAGTAACAGATAATCTCATGAAAAAATTGGAAAAAACCTTTTTTTTCTTTTTTAATGGAACTATATCATGGCTTACCTAGTGCTGACTTAACCAGAAACAGAGTAGTTATGATTGAAATATACACAAAGATTGTACAGTAGAGGGATGATTAACTTGTTGTGACTTGTAACTTGCTAACTTGTACATAAAGTCAGTTATTCTGTGACCCTGAGCAATTTCACATATTTCCCAGACTAAATTATATTTCCATATAATTGAAATAAAAATTAATGTAGTGAATCCATTTAACTGCTATTCTCCTATTACTTAGAATTTGGTGTATCATTTTACCACTGGAAATCTGGCAGCCAATGTACAAGTGTCTCTAAAAATGTCCAGATTGAAAAAGAAGAATGAAAGGATCTACTCAAATAAGTATTTGTCTCATAAGAATGTTTTTTGTGTCTTGAGGGGAAAAAACCCCACCCTGCTCTTGTATATTAAAGCAGCTCACAGGCCATATTGCTATTACCTTGACTGGAATATATGCAACTTGCTAACATTATATCTGTTTACAGGACCATGTTTTCACGTGGATGAAATATATCTTAACAATTGCTCCAGCAGAGCAGATTAAAAAAACAAACAAACAAACAAAAAGCCCAACAAAATTTTTCTTCAAGTACAAATGCATCTTCTTTTTTGCCTTGCCAAGAGATCCTAACACACATTTTGTGGAAGTTTTTCTCAGTAGCCATATGGTGGACATGCAGGTGATTCATGGTGAGTTTTTTCTTGAAGGTGTACGAGTTAAAACAGGAATAATTCGTGAAGGGGGCAAGGGGCAGGGTAGGCACAAAAAACAACCATGAAAGATAATTTTGGTCAGCAGCTGTGTGTGAGCAAACTCTGAAATTCTGATGCACTGTTAGACTCACCTGCAGCTCATGGAAATCAATGTGGATCTTTCCATCAATGAAGAGCAAGCTGGATCATGTCCCATGTGCTTTTTCCATTCCATGCATCTGCTGAGACTAAATCCAGTAAGGAGATGAGGTTTTGCATGCATGCCATCTAACATATTTTTACATACAGGTATATAATTGCACATGGATTATTTAACACCTGTAGTCTGATTAGTTTTTACAGTGACAACTCTCAAGGCCATGAGACACCATTCATGGAAGCCAAGAGCCCTTAACTACAAGCCCTGGAATGGCTTATACGGGGTGTTTGGCTAACACTGATTAGAAATGGGACTAAGGCTGTGCTCTGCAACTCTTCAGTTCCTTCTTTCTAGGAAGGCTTCTGCCTCTGTCTTCCTCCTCCTGTCAGTGAGAGCTGAAGCAAGGGGAAATTTGTTGGTTACAGACCTCCATCATCATTCAGACTCCCCTTTCAAAACCACCAGCTTGACCCATTTTCCCCCCAAAGGTGAAACACAGAAGTACTTTTCTCTTGTCTTATATCCTATACCATTCTGTTACTGTTACACTACTTAATCAAACTTCTCAGAGCTAGAATTCATATGGGGCGAAAAAAAAATGTTTTTTCAATACCTCTGGAATATGAAGCATGTGAAAAGTAATGAAATACTAGCTACATTTTTTATTGCTAATTTTGCTATAAGGAAGCAAGAATTTGGAGATGTTTCTGTTTTCTTCAGGAGCTAGTGAGTGGACTTGTTCCCTAAGAAAAAATACTCACCTCAGTATAGGGTCTAACCAGTAACTGCTTCATGAAACTGTCCAGCTGTTAGATATGTGATGATTATCCAGAAAATTCCCAATAATTTAGTCTAGTTCTTTCTTAGTGTTTTAAAGAAAGATTTAAAAAGCAGTCTCTATGCATCTCCCATGTATGGGACACATTTCTGACTATAGGCTGGCATGTTTCTAGAAGCAGAAATACCTAGGAGCTTTAATCTCTTTTAGAACCACTGAAGGTAGTTTATCTCAAGTTGCACAAACATGGATAATCTTCCTGGCTTTAAATATGTTCCAGCTGAGATCCTTCTTATGGATGTCAGTAAGTCTTTAATAGCTGATGACTTAGTCCCCAAGTAACACAGAAAAAAGATCAAGTAGCCCTGTAGTGCTGCTGAAGCTGTATAGCATGGTGGAAATAACCTTAAGCCATGAACCTCAGTTAAGGAATGGAGCTGCCAGCAGCTCTGCGATGCTGCCTTGCATTTACAGATGCAGGAGGAGAAAAGAAGCAAATGTTTCCTAGGGCGTGAAAATTTCTGAGCACCTATCAAGCACTCTTCTGTCTTCAAGACTGCTGCCTTTACAGCCTTTTTCAGTCCCTTTCAAACTGTTTCTTCCGAAGGGACTTGCAAATGGTTTGTTACTCCACACAGTCGTCTGTTGCAGTAAGACCACTTGGAGGGAGAAGTACCACTTACCCTGAATAAGGCTAGCAGAAATTGGCTGCTGAGGTGAGTTACACCTTACATGTAAATCCTTGCAGGGTCCTCTGTGAACACTTTGATCCATGCTGCTTCAGTAGTCTGAATCCATAGATTCAAGTGTCACATGAAATTGTGGCTTCCTGTATGGGTCTATATAACACTGACTTTGGAGAAGAATACGAAATTAATCTGGTAGAAATCTAATACATTATTTATTGTATTTGTATCTTTTTTGCTCACCACTATTTTATCTAAACATTTTAATGCCTCTGTCCTCACAAACCCTCTGTATTATTTATGGTTCACTTTTAGTGTACCACTATGAAAATTAATGTACTGCAAAATTAAAGGGCCACATCCTTCCAAATCCTAATGGAAAACACACTGTGGGAGAGAAGACCACGGAGAACCTGAAATCCCTTTCCTTGAGAAGCCTACATAAGGCCAAAAAGAATTTCAGCCCCTAAACATGGTGACAATTTTCCTGTCACTCTTCCCTGCTAGCAGACTTTCAAAGGAGTGGGGCAGGCAGCGGGCACTGCCTCTGCCTGTCCTCTCTCACTGGGACTTGCCAGGCAGCAAGGTACGAACAGCACGTGTAAGGCTCTCCAGATCAAGGTAACTCCGTGTGGGCCAAAACTGAAGGGGAAGAAAAAAGACAAAAAGTGGTTGAATAGTCCCAAAGGCACTCAAGAGCTGCGTGGCAATGGAGCTCAACTCCTCAGGCCAGGGTATTGGGCATTCAAAGTGCCACAGCTAGGAGTAAGCAAAAATAAATGATAAAGGAAATGATGGCCCTTGGAGATCAGTGGACTGAAGCACCTCACAAAGAAGCTTAATCTTGACTGACCAGGAACATAGATATGTAATGCATAATTTTGTGAAGTTTGAAGTTCTGGAGATTTTCAAGACCCACCTTGATGCAGTCCTGAAGAATGTACTCTAGGCAATCCTGCTTTAGCAGGGGAATTGGACTAGATGATCTCTAGAGGTCCCTTCCAACTCTGACAATTCCGTGATTCCATGAAATTAAGATGCTCTAACCTGCCTTAAAACAAGAAGTTATGCTTGTAAGCAAGGCACCACAGGAGCAGCGCTGCTCTGTTTGCTTGTGCTCACATCTCCATGCCCAGTGCAGGGTCAGGGACACAGCACTGCAATTTACAGGTTGGTGTCTCTGAGCCACTCCAGGACTGGAAACAGCAATTTCCAACTCTGGAAAGCAAGTACTCTTCTCCATGACAACAAAAATCAAACAACTTTGCATGTCCAGCAAAGCTGGCAGGGAACTCCATAGGATATTGTACAAGAAAAATAAATTTCCTGTATGACTTCTGCTTTTTGTAACTGCTCATCTGTTTGTGTGGCATTTCCTACCACTTCCAAATGCACCGAGGGATCAATCTTCCTATGTTCCTTTACAACTCTTTCCACAGTAGGTCTAGCTCAAACAAACTAGTTTGTCACAATCTCTCATAATAAGTTATAGTGCCAAAGAACATCTCTTGGAAAAATCATCGCGGTTTATTTATTAACCGCGATTAACAAAACGATTCGCGATTAACCGAATTAACAAAAAGGCTGAGTGAGACCTCACTGCCTAGTCCTGTAAAGAACCACACTATCACAAATTATTCTCTCTGATGACCAAAAAGAGAAAAAACCTCATAAACAATCACAGCTACCCTCTGCTTTTGCTGTGAGACTCCCGTTAGCTTTTTAGTGAAACAGCAGCTGAAGCATCTGGATTTGTTATTTCTTCCTTTTCACTGATCTTTTTTGGTTTTATCTTGACATCATATTCTCCTGAAAATGCTTTTCCACATCATGATTCTTATTTCTGCCCAAATGCCTAGATAGGTGTGCTTCCCATTCTCCAAACCTCTGGAAAGGAAAATGTACAATGTCCTGAGGCAGCATCTTACAACTTCTTAAAGAATCTCTGCCTTCCCCTCCACATGCTCAGTCTAAATTGCTCTAGCCAAAAATTAAAATTATTTCTCTTTACATTTCTCCTAGTTCTCTTTAAGAACATCTGATGCTAGGTCCTTATTAAAATTTGCCATATGGCTACCAAATTTATTAGTCCTCTGACTTTTAATTCTTTTTCGGTTCTGAGAATCTCATGAGTGACACACACAAAGATACATAGATGTGAATTAATCAACAGAGAGTGTGATTGGATTTTGGGGAAGTCCCACATTGGGCTTATGTAGTAATTACAAGTGACTGATCACTACTTGAAAAGCATACAAGATTGTTATTGTAACATCTGACAAGTAATATTTGAGTAGCTGGCTGAATAATAAAGGAAATGTTAACTAGCACATCTGAGGAGCAAGAGAATTTGTTCTCCAAATGCATTATTCAAGAAGTAATTTTTCTTCAGTGTTAGAGGTGATATTTGGCAAAGTACAGGACAAAATGTTGTTCATTGTTGAGGCATAGTTTGGTATTTTTGCTGTTTTGCAAATTTCTCATTCTGCTGCATATTTGAAAAGTTCTGTGAGCGTGGCCTCAGGCTGTCAAACTTTGTTCTTTTAGAGCTGCTCATTTTTCATCCAGTCTGAAGATGGTTTTATAATTCAAAAAGATGCCAAGAATATTACACTTCCAAAAAGGTTATTTGCACACCAGCTGCAGAAATACTGTGGATTTTGTTTGTTGCTGAAACACTTTCAATGTCAGGTAAGAAAAAAACCTCTGAACATTTTGTGTTCAACCTAGTGTAAAATGTCAGAGCAAAAGTCAAGAAGTGCAAGGTGCTCCCCTAACACATTCTGACATTAACAATTTTTGATTTTATGAGTATGTGCCCTATAGCTTATAGATTTTTTTCCATTTCTTTGTTTTCTTGTACTTATTTTTTTTTCTCTTATTTAGCAGTCATTCATGTGAGGAGGATTGCATTTCTAGTCAATTTTATGAGCTGTTTGCATCAGAGAACCTGATTCTTGGAAGTTAAAGACTGGCATTCTTCTGGTGGTTGCTGGAAGAGCATTGTGTCAGGCCCCCTGAAGATCTGAGATTGAACATCTGCTCTAAATGCTGATAACTAGCATGTTCCTCATTTAGTTGCTGGCAGAGCCAGCTCCAGGCTTCTCAGCAGACTGACATTTTGCTGCTCAAGGACCTGGCAGCCATAGGCATAAGACATTCTGGCCGTTAGAAGGGGTAGAGGTGAGATAAAAGAGCAGTGGGAAGAGTCTTGTCACTCTGTCCTCATTTGGGGCACAGGAATATTGAGGGACAAGGAACACTAACTGCCCTCCCCTAGCAGTTATACCTCTGACCTAAACATCCCTCCTATACCCTTTTAGAAACAATAGCTATAGCCACCCTGAGTATTCTAGGCTTTGATGAATTTAAATAGTGGGATAACAGATGATTTTCTTCCCATAGTTATACATTCCCCATATCAAGAAGTAGTGCTGTTCAGTGCTGAGACTGAAATACCTGATTTGGAAGAAACACTTTGTTTCTGTGATCCTTCTCTGCCTTTGACAGTTACTAACCATCATGGATAGTTTTGATCTTCTTCCCAAAATCTATAAGCATCTTCTACGTACCGTCTTGTTTCTTGCAGCCTTTCTTCCTTCATGTATCATCAGCTTTCTTGAGTATCATTGCTGTACCAAGTCTCAGCTTGTACTAGGAAACCTAAAAGAATGCCCTTTGAAAACATAATCAAAGTGATTAGTTGTATACAGGTAACTGAAGAAGACACAAACATTGAAAATAAGTGCTCAGCAGATAACACACGTCATCTTCTTTCTGTCAAATTATTTAACATGGTTTTCTGCATATTCACCAGCTTGACTTAACTCTGCCATTTCCCTCTCCTTCATATTAATATAGTAGCTGATACTGGACAGAGGATTTGCCTGCAAGATCTGAGGCTTTTCACAAGGCAGAGGTATCACTTGGGGATATCAGGTTGCTATTGGAAGCATCCTTTAGATGACAGGCATATGGAGGGATTGCTCTGTGCATCAGTCATTCCCAGCTGGAATGATCCTGAAACAGCAATCCTGATCTACCCCTTCTTTATTTTGCTGCATTACCTCTTTGCTAAGTGTAAATTGACAGGAGTTAAGACATGTAGCCTATTTGTTCAGGTCAGGCCAAGATATTTTATTTTAAACTAGCCCTTATTCTTCTAATGTTGGTCAAAATACTAAGCCTGAAATACAATACAGACAAACAAAAACTGTCCTGTGCTTTTAATACACACAACTGTTCCTTAGCCAGAATAAAATCAATATTAATATACCACATCTGCAGAAATCCCACATATTATTAATATTAAGAGGATACTTCTATATTATAGTCTGTATTATGTGTAATAATTTTGTCAGCAACTGCCAGAATTGTAACTGGTTGATTAGATGACATGATAAACTACAGATGATATGTATTATACATTCAGATTTCATGCAAGCATATATAAAACTATTAGCTTTGATAAGTTTGTGATATCTTGCATCACAGCTGGCTTTGCCTCATGTGACCAGTTAAAAGAACAAAACATTTCCTTGTTGATCCAATAAGCTATGTGCTATAAATATGCCAGATTAAATGTATAGCTAGGTGGTAGTACCATTTTGATTTTGCTGATGCTCATCAAGTCTCTACTGTGTATAAATTAAGCTAAAATGGAGAATATTTACAATGTTTCTGACATTCTATGATATCTAATGTGAATTTCCATTGATTGTCAGTACATCTCCTTGCACAGAAGTATAAAGATTTTTACAACCATCAAAATATATTAAGAATTTTGTATTCGTCATTGTTCCATCAATCCAGTCAATCACTTAGGTCTGAATATTAATTATTTAGCATAATTTTTGGTTCTTTGACCTTAGAGTGTTACCATCAACACCACTTGTAACTATAAACCAAGTCCAGTGCAGCAACACAACACTTTTTTTGAAACGTCAGCTTCTTCCATCATGTTAGGGGATTAAAGTTTTCATACTGAAAAGAAATACTTCAGGTACTTCTGGTTTTAAAGAAAAAAAGCATAAGTTGAAAATTAAATAAGTATATGCGTTTGTTATGTAACTCCTACCTTTTTTAAATACTCGTTTATGAGATTTGGATGCTATGCTTAAGGTAACACACACGTTTTTCTAGTAATGCCATGTTTTCATTAAATCTGAATATATTTAACAGAGTTTTGTGAATATCATTTATTTCACACAAAAAAAATATATTACTGTTTCAATAGGAACTATTTTGTTTCATTATTCCAGTATGTTTTGTCTTTAAAAATGACCAAATTAAGTTTCATTACAGTATCTGAAACACCATCACATTTGCTTTCCTTTCCCTTCACTTTATCTGCTGTTCAAAAATTATTTGAAGAAGATGATTGTTAAAAAGGATGATGTGGTGGGTTGACCCTGGCTGGACACCAGATGACCACCAAAGCTGCTCTGTAACTGCCCTCCCTCAGCTGGACAGGGGGAGAGAAAATATAACAAAAGGCTTGTGGGTCGAGATAAGGATGGGGAGAGATCAATCAGCAATTACTGTCACAGGCAGAACAGACTTGGCTTGGGGAAATTAATTTAATTTCTTACCAATCAAATCAGAAGAGGATAATGACAAATAAAACTCTAAATCTTAAACCACCTTCTCCCCACCCCTTCCTTCTTCCAGGGCTCAGCTTCAGCCCCGAATTCTCTACCTCCTCCCCCCAAGTGGTGCAGGGGGACAGGGAATGGGCGTCGTGGTCAGTTCATCACACATTGTCTCTGCCGCTCCTTCCTCCTCAGGGGAAGGACTCCTCACACTCTTCCCTTGCTCCAGCGTGGGGTCCTTCCCACAGGGAAGAGTCCTCCATGAACTTCTCCAATGTGAGTCCTTCTCACGGGTTGCAGTTCTTCATGAACTGCTCCAGCGTGGGTCCCTTTCACAGAGTGCAGCCCTTCAGGAACAGACTGCTCCAGTGTGGGTCTCCCACAGGGTCACAAGTCCTGCCTGCAAACCTGCTCCAGCATGGGCTTCTCTCTCCACGAGATCACAGGTCCTGCCAGGAGTCTGCTCCAGCACAGGCTTCCCACAGAGTCACAGCCTCCTTCGGGCATCCATCTGCTCCAGCGTGGGATCCTCCACGGGCTGCAGGGGGATATCTGCTCCACTGTGGACCTCCAGGGGCTGCAGGGATACAGGCTGCCTCACCATGGTCTTCACCATGGGCTGCCGGGGAATATCTGTGGGTGCCTGCACCACCTCCTCCCCCTCCTTCACTGACCTTGGTGTCTGCAGAGTTGTTGCTCTCACTCTTCTCTCCTGGTTGCTGCCGCGCAGGGTTTTTTTTCCCCCTTCTTAACCAGGCACTACCACTGTCGCTGATGGGCCCAGTCTTGGCCAGTGGTGGGTCCGTCTTGGAGCCGGCTGGCATTGGCTCTGTCGAACACAGGGGAATCTTCTAGCAGCTTCTCACAGAAGCCATCCCTGTAGCCCCCACCCCACCAAAACCTTGCCACGCAAAACCAATACAAATGAATAAGACTAGACACTTACCTTGAAAATGGACTCCAGCTGCTTTCCTGGGGTGATAAGTTTCGTTATTTATTTATAGTTTCTTGTGAAGAATTTTCTTGTTCAGGCAACAACAACAAGTCGCTCAAATTTTTTCATTAGCACTTCCACTGCCACAGGCTTGGGCAAAATACATTTAATACCTTCAGTGATAAATTTTTATTGAACCAATCTATGGGTTTCATACACAGATATGAAAGTTTAACAATGTGAAAATGTTCAGAGAATTGAAGATACATCCAAGAAGAATGGGGTTACTGCATTTCTGACTACTTCTACTGTATGCTGGCAATACAGTGGCTGGAAGGAAGACAGCTGCATCTGAAATGAAATGCAGGATCAACAACCAGGAGTCTTTGCTGTAAACGTTCTGATATTTGAGGATGCGTGATATTTCATTCCTGTGTCCAAACAAGGTGAAAACAAAGCACAGCCAAAGCAGAGCAAGACTGCAGGTGTAGCTACATGCCAGAAAATATCTGAGTGCCACAGACCCTACTGCCCTTTCTTCTCCAGTTACAGACTGGAGATGCTTCTCATTCTTTACCTGTAACTCCTGAAAGATTCAGCTGAATAGGGTACATCTATCCTCAGAAGCAAGTGCAGGAGGAGTCTAGAGAGATCCTTGAAGTGTCAAACATGTTGCCATCTCTGGAATATGCAAGATATAAATGGGTTCGACTAAGTTATCATCCCAAAATATAGGTACTTACTAGTTTGTATGCCTTCCATATAATATCCATGTTGATATTTCAGGTACTCATTTTGTACATTTTATAAATAAAGTTATCCTGGGTTGCTCTCTCTGGAACAACTGTACTGTTCTCCCATAGCATTTTAAGGTAAACTTTTACAGAGATGTTGGGTATCCCATTATGAAGAATTTCTCAAGAGAACTGTTCTTTTTTGTTTGTTTTGTTCTTTTTTCCTCTCCCTTGGTCAAACAAAAGTAGCCAATTTAAAAGAATGCACCTGGTCTGGAAAGCTGTAATGCCATTAAATGCCTTTTGTCTCAACACAGTGTACAACAAATTGGCATAACTTTTTTATCCCATATTTGGGTGTATTTCATTCCCATCTGCTTATTTTCTTTGATGTTCCCAGTAATAACTGACAGTCACTTGGGTCTCTTAGCTATCATCTGCACAAATAAAACCTGACATTGCTATCATAAAATAATGTCAATAGTATATCAAATTCTCCAACATATTCCCTGCACAGCTGCACCAAGTGACAGAAACAAAAACTGCCTTCAAACATAATTTATAAAATCATAAAAGGAGTGAACTGTTCTCCCTTTTAAAAGCAAAGCTTAGCTAACTTGTAAACAAGATGACAAATCACAGGCAGGTTGGTTTAGGGTTTTATTCCTGGACAGGAAAGGTCATTGGAAACATTCTTTTTCTCATCTGGTACCTCCTTGCCAGAGGCAGCAATATAAAAAGCAAGAATAATCAGTGAAAAGAATCATCATTAAAAAGAAAAATAAGTTCTTATGCCTCGCACAATTTAAAAACAAAAAAACAGATGAAGAGGGGGAGAGATCCAAGTGCTTTACAAATATGATAGGTTTTATTCTCCTTTCCAGCTGAAATTTTCTGGTTCCACTTTAGTATAGACAGAGCTTAGGCATCAGTCACAGTCGCATTTGAGAACTCTAATGCTTAACATTGACGTATGTTCCCTATTGCTAGAGAACTGGCATATCAGTGGAGACTTCTCTCATAGCTTCTTTGCCCAGCCCAAGGCTGGGTTTTGGTAACAAAAAATAGAACAACAGCATAACATTTGATTTGTTAACCTTTATTTCAGGTGGAATACCTCATGTTAAGTTAATGTTTCTAGCAGATATTTTAGAACCACAATCTGACTTTTGTCAGTCAGGTGTCTTTTCTAACCCAAATTATTTTTTTATATTAAAAAGATGAGAAATTTCTACACTTAGTCCTTCTGAAGCAAGCATCCTTACAGAGGCCTTTACCAAAACCAGCAATTCATTAAAGATCAATTAAATATTGCAAATGACTAGACAAGTTAACACTTTTGAAACCTAAGACATATTTTGATATATTTAAACTGAAGTAATTTTAATCCATGAACAAGTGACCTAATGAACACACTGGAAAAAATTAAATGCTTGGAAAATTTTGAAACTGACTACACTTTCCAGCAAAGGTTGTACAGTAAAAAGACATGCAACACAAGATCATAAGGACAATGACAATTTTGTTTCCACTTGAACTTGAATTCTCAGCTATTGATTGGTATATTTTAAAGGAATCTGAGAAAACAATTTTTTTCAAGCCAGGTGTTATTACAGAGTATCAAAGTCCACAGTTTAGTACCAAGTACTCATGTACTCACATATAGACCAGCATCATTATGTGTGTTAGAAGTGGAGATAAGTGAGCAGTGGCTTCACCTTTATGTGCCACTGCACTTGTAATTGAAAGAAGCATTACTAAATATTTTGTGCAAACCACTGGATATGTCAAAATATTTTCACAGCTTTTTGAAAGTTGTACGTGCATGTTTATCTTGGAAGATATATGTAGGTCTATAGACATACAACATACTAAAAAGATATGGAGTGGGACTCTTTCCTTACGATGACTGCTGAATAGCTACTCAAAGCAGTCTTGTCTGGAGACTGTACACTATAGCTGTATCTAAATACTGTTTATTAATTTTTAACAGAAAATTACATTGTCATTTTCTTTATGGTGCAACAGTTTCTAAAAGGACAGGAAAGAATGTAGGAAGACCAGAAGAATGTAGAATAAGTCCTGTCTGTGGTCTCCTCACTGGCTTACAAAGCTAGTTAGGTGCTGAGGGGACCATGACTTGCCCACTCCTAAGGATCTGAAGACATGGCACATACATCCCTGGTACCTTTTAGAACATCCTCGATGTGGGACAATTCTGAAATGCCTCCATCTGTTTTTTAGTACAATTTTACCTGTCACAGTGAGATCCTGATCTTAGTTTGAGTTTCCGTACTCTGTTGTAATGTAAATAATTAATAGGAATAATAATAAGCAACTTGCTTACCACCACTCATGACAAAGACAGGATTTGAGTTTAGATGAAAAAATAATATGCCAGCAGCCAGTTCCGAGCCTTTGAGAATAAGACACATCTTGCCTTTGATTTGTAAGACATGATACTTACACTGCAATATGCCATAGCTGTAAACTCAACTGTTAAGCAGTATTTACCATGACTAATGTAGGAGCACACAAAGAACACTTGTTTGTAGAAGCGTCTTGCCATTTACTGATAATGGCTGATAAGATTTACTGATAATTTGGAATTGTGAACATGAGGGAATTTAGTGAGCAGCCCTGATTGACTCTTTCTGTATGGACCAACAACTACACAGAGGCTTCAGCAGATGCACTTTGGTTCTTAAACAATATTTTATGAGGTAGCAGTGTACATGGTACGTCACTCTTGATTTGTCTTTTCCCTGTTCTCTTTCTCCAAAACGGGGCAGAATGCTGTTCATAAACTACATATTTCAATTATAAACATGGCATGTTCTTTCTCAGTGTGAGTGAGTTGGTGGAATTGCAACTATCAATTACCAAGCAGTAATCTACATCTTGAAGCCTAGCAAATAGCATTAATCTTGATTGGTTGGCTCTATTAGGGACTGTGGCTCCAAAACATATTACCTTCCCTCCCTTCAAGGGATGAAATAATTTTACATCAATTTTGAGCTGATGACACATTTTTCCATGTAGCTAGTGAGTTTTGGCAGCCATTCTATGCTTTCCTGTTCCTCTCTTGAGGAAGCACAGAAATAAGACAGCCCTGTAATTAATTCAGAATCTACCAAAGAAGCTGGAGAATACACCTTTGAATTGAGAAGACAAAAACATACTTCTATAAAACAGTTTAAGATGCTGCAGGTTGCTTTAAAATCTTTCTCTCTGAGGTGTGAGCCTTTAGATCTTTAAATAAGTGTAAGGTTACATTTTGCTGGTTTATATGGCAGCATGCTGATATTGCAGCACAGTGGATAAATGACACTGAGATATTTCTTCATCTCCATAGTTCCTTACCAGCCTCAGCATCCTAGCAAGCCAGCAGCACATGTGGTCCATGAGACAATATCTCAATAAACTATGAAGACTGGTAAGGTAGGACATTCTAGACTCTAAGATCATCATCATTGGACATCTCTAAGGATAGGCCAGACATGCTCCTGTCAAGCATGGCATGAGCTATGAATAGCAGATTCTGCCTACGGGCAGAGGATGAGGACTTGATGACCCTAATTTCTGTAAGTCTCTGGCTAGTTTGACTCTGTTGCTTGGATGGTGTGATCTGTCTTCACTATTTAATTTTCAAAAAATTCCTTGGGCTTTTGATAATAACTACCAATAGAACTTTCTAAGTGATATATGTTGTGCTTTCATTCCTCAAGAAAACAATAGTAGTTCTCATATGGTATTAATGCAAGGAAAATAAGGAAAGCCTGAAAATTTATACTAGGTGAACTACTGTCATTACACAGAAGATGGTTCAGGAAAGCTGGGCAAAGTTTAGAGATCAGAAAAAGAACTGTCTGGGTACTACAGATTCACAGATTAGGTAGCAACTGGTGTGCATTTAATTAATACCTACGTGCTGGAACTGGTCATGGTTAAATGAATTGAAGTCCATGGCACTAAAATTATCCTTTTAAGATCTCAACATCCTTTTTTACAACCTTTCTGCCAATCCCTCTTAGTTGCAATTGTTCCTATCACAATGGTTCCTTTGCTATGTGAACTCTTTGTCTGCTCTTGAAAGGTTTTCTTGAATAATTGCCAAGTTAACACATCTCATTATTATTATTTCCATCATTGTAAAATCTAGCTTAAAAGCCACATATGGAGCTGCTTTTATTGATTGTTGAGCTTTTTTTTTCCCTTTTTTTTTTTGTTCCATAACTTGTCAAATGTAGCCTGATTTTGCAAAAGGCTGAATGTCACAGGCAGCCTCTGAGGATTCAAAACTCCTTCTAGGCATCCAGTTGCATCCTACAGAACACAGTTTAGCCAGTAGCAGATCTATCTATAAGCAACATAATATAAATCATACCATACCCAATGAAGATGTTTATTGATAGTTGTATAATTGTAAAACATCATCTAAGATTAGATACATAATTAAAATGTATACATAACTTTTTTAGTCTCCTTCTAGAATCAAAATAAAGAGGAAAAGAATAGAGATTCAGGGCACCTCCGTTAGACATTGAGAATATCCACCATACATTTATAAAACAACAAATTATTTATATTGCCTGTAAAACAATTAAGCATCCAGGATGAATTGTAGCACAGTAGTACATCTCACACTCATCTCTAGCTGTACCCTGACTAAAGATCATGTACACCTTCTGGAATGCTTCATTTCACCTTATACTTGCACATTATCATTTCTGCATGTTTTTTATCTCCTTCCTTGCAACCAACTCCTTGCAGCCTAAGCATCAAGTGCTAACTACCTGAGGCAGAGCTTTTCAGTCTACTCTGTTACCGTGTTCTGTGGCTGCTCTCATATAAACTTCCCCATTGTGTGCACTCTAGATAAATTCTGAGTTTCACTGATTTATGTAAATAACTCGGATATTAAAATTAACCATCATTTGTGTATTCTTTACATTTACATAAATACATATGCCTAGGTTTAAAATACATCTGTTATTTCATGAATATAACTGATGGCATAACAGAGACCCATCACTCATGTTGAACTCACCGATTTAGCATACCTTAATTTAAAGTAATTATTAGAGAAAGGATTCACTTTGCCCTTTCCCTTCTACCGTAGTATTATCTGTTCACTAGAGATACCTTGTACAGTTGCCAGTATTGGCAAGTACACTTTTTATGTGTATTTATACTTGCTGCATATATGCCAGAAAAAGAGGTTCATTACCTCTTCTGCCTTTTCCTCTTCTCTTTCTTCCTCAGTCTTTCTCTCCTCTGTTCTGACCCTGCTTCCTCCCCTGTTACAGTTCTGGGCCTTACTGGAGTCTTCATCCCTCAAAACCAGACTGGATTATGCCCTGAGTAAGCAGGTGTGATCTGAACCCTGGATACTGCTTTGAGTGGGAGGTTGGATTAGATGACTTCAAGAGATCCCTTCCAGTCTGACTTATCCTATGATCTGAGTCCCTTCAATCCTTCATGCAAAGCAAGCTACCCAGCTTTTTTAGTTGCGTTAGGGAGTTATAGCATTAAAGAGTACCTATATACAAAGAATACAAGCTAAATGACAGTAGCAGCAGGGACTGGAAGAGGCCTCCTCTTATGTCACCTGCCAGATGGGCTCTCTGCACCTTGTGGAACTGCAGTATGATGTTCAAGTATGCTGGGATACAGGATGTCATCCTTGATCGCTCTTTAATATAATTCCTATCTCATTCAGTGCCTCATACAGAGAGGGCTCTCCGCACCTTTTCTTTGGTCTTTCTATTATGCTGTATGTGGCTCCAGCCTCAGTTCGAGCCTTCCCCTGGAGACAAAAATGATTGTCTAAGATTAAGCTTTTCTATGGTGCTCAAAAGCACACTATGTGCTAGAGACTATGATATACCCTAAGAATAAGTCATATATGTGGATTTTTATTGCATTCAACACTACACTGTATGATAAAGGCAGCTTTGAGGCAAACCTTAGGAATGAACCTGTCTATGGCTTTTGCACAGTGTTCAACACTACACTGTGCATTAACTCCCTCTGCGAGAGAGCCCTTCAGAATGAATTTGTCTCCTATATAAACAGAGAATACACATATGTAGATTTTCAGATGAACATGGACACGAACTGTGCCTTCCACTGTCCAGTGAAACTCTCCTCTATGCCATCTACAAAGAGGAAGAGAGGTGACCTCCAGCTCTCCACCCCATTCCACTGTTCTCTTGTTTTCCCCACTGTTTTCCAGAAAGCTGGCATGTTCCTTTCACCTCCTCACCCTCTCACCTTACAGGAGAGCTGGACCAGCTGGGCACAATGCTGCTTAGTCCCTTAGAAGACCTGCCTTTCCATACACCACACAGGAAAAAGGGATCCTTTCTTGTCTTTCCTCAGACATGAGCAGAAAAGGAAATGGGAAAAGGGAACCCTAATGCAAGAATCAATCATCCAATCCCTTGCAGTTGCAGTTAGAGGTTTTATATGTATCCTAGTGACTGCAGATACTTTATCATATAACACAATGCCTAAAAACATTTCTCTTAACTGCCACAGTTCAATTTCATTACTTACCAGTACTCAAAAATCTCTAGGTAATTTTCTTTACTAGAAAGCTGAAAAGTCTTCAATCATTCTCATATATTTCACCATGCTATTTTACAATTCTAACTCTAAAATATTGGCCTACGGGGCTCTGACACTAACACATGTAAGACCTGCCGGAAACTCTGAAAGGAGCAACACTTTCATGAGTAAAAAGGATGTTAACAAAGGGCTGAAATTTTATAATACTTTTTAACCAGTTTAAGAGTTGACTGATGCTGGAAGAACTGTGCACCATGGCATATCTCTTGCCTTTGGCAATCGAAGAGGTAGAGATGGGTTCAGGGTTGGAATGACTGCATCAAAGAGTAGAATCTCAAAAGATCGGTTATGCTCGGATAACGATCATCTTAACAATTCACCGGTTACTCTACTTCAGGAGTCACCATACAGCCAGTCCCTTCATTCTACCCCTTCACTTTTTCAGAATGTGAGTTGAGAGAACTACTTCCCCCACCCTTAGAGACTTCCACTGTTTTTTGGTTTTTAAGGTGAAAGAACATGCTATTAGTAGTCTACTGATTTTCAGGTAAACTTTCGTGAGATATATTTCCCCGAACAGTTCTGACAGCCCTTGCTTCAAGTAAATTGTACATCAGAACATCAGAAAGCAAATAAGCCCTGAGTTAAGTTTCTTGTGAAAGTCCGTTATTGTTCCATGAAACTGTCTATCTCAACCCTCAATATTTTTTTTCCCTTTCCCTTCCTTTACTCCCTACCCTTCTGGCAGCAAAGGGGGAGTGAGTGAGCAGCTACGTGTTCCTGGTTGCTGGCTGGGGTTAAACCAAGACACCCACGCATTGGTTTTCTTCCCATGAAAACTGTGTGCTTGTGTGAGTGCCTGTGTGTGAAGAGATGAGAAGACCACCAGTGTGCATCAGTGGGTTTCATCCCAAGAAGAACCAGGCTATTGTCAGTGATTCAGGGAGCAGTCTCTGGGTGCGTGAGCTACAATGTAGTCTCCTGTCCTCCCTCTGGTTCAGACTTCAAAAGAAGGAAAAAGTTTCCACTTAATCTCCTGCTTCTTATGACTTCTGATTGTATTGCTTAAGAAGAAATAAAAATAATTACCTAAAAGGAGGTGGGGTGAGACAGGCTATAAATTTTAATTGGATTTTGATCTTGTCCACAAACTGAAATGATCACCTTGGCCTGAAATCAGATGAAAGATGAAGAGAGATTTTTCCCAATTAGACAGTGTAAATTCTGAAAAGTTCTTCCTGGGGATATTTCCTTAGAAACTCAATCAGATGTACTTAATTATGAATAAAACATTTGGAGGTTTAAATATGTTCAAAAAGAAAGGCAACCTCCTGGTTTTTATTTTCTTTCCAAGAAAAACTGAAATGCATAATTATAAGAACTGATCTGCAAGTGATGAGGTTCATGATATGTTTAGTGGTGTTTTTTTCCAGTGGTAGGTTGATGGTTGGACTAGATGATCTGAAAGGTCCATTCCAACCTAGGCAATTCTATGATTATTTGAGTTGCTATTGAACATGTAGCCAAGCTATTGAAAATTACAGAATTAAAAAACATTTTAAAACTTTCATTTATAAAAACTTTCATATAGCAGCAAATAGACCAAGGGCTGGGAAATCTTTTCAGAACCCAACAACCTTTCAAATAAGGATACAAGACTGTAATGTAATGGAACCACAAGCCTGATGCTGCTGTAGATCCTTTGCCTAAGGTTACCAGATCTAATGAGCCAAAAAAAATGCTAAAAGATCAAAGTCTAGTTTGGGCTAAAAGGCTGAAGCAATTTACTTGCATTGTACAGGAGAACTGGTAGGAGTGAAAGAGAAACCCATTCTCCTTTCCACACTTTCTCCTTTCAGCCCAAGCATCAAAGCAGTGCAGGTTATTGCAGGCTGCATCCCCAGGGACTTCTGCAGCTTTCCCTCCCCTCCAGGAACTGCAGCAGTCCTGACACACTATCTTGTAAAATAGTTATTTAAGCTCGTGGTCAAGGTAAATCAAGAACAAGCAGATGGATCACAGAATGAATTAAAGTTACTTACATCTCTTATAACATCTATTTCTGTTCAGTAATCATTGATATAGTACTCCTTACATAACAAAATACTGAGATTGGTCCTTATTTAGGTATACAGCTGCACTTTATTTCAAGACATGACAGAGTAACTTGAATCAGTTTTGTAAACTTATTTTCCTATTTCCCAGTTGGAAATAATTCAAGGAAGTATCCTCTTGGCTTTTTAGCATGTACAATGTACATTTCTTTAGTTCTTCTTGATATACACTTCAACTACAGTCCCTAAGAAAGTATATCACTTAAGCAGAGGTAATTTAGGCCGCTAAAATTAGGCCACCTAGTTTTAGGGCAGCAAGAACTTTTGCAGCTATTGCTCTTCTCTACTTCTACCCTCATCCATCACAGCTATCAAGGAAAGGATTATTAAAGAAATACATGGTTTCATGTAATAAGATTGAACTTACATGTTCTCTTGTCAGATTTAGTGAGAACTGAGTTATATCTTAGAGCCACTAGTATCATTTCCTTGATATAATTGAGCTACTGCTTCTCATGCATGTCATATTTCATTTCTGACATTGTTTTTGAAACTCATCAACACAAATATACCTAACTTTAAATTTATGTTCTGTTGTCATCTGCTTTCTTACAGAGATGAAAAGAAGAATTAAAAAAACCCAGCAAAACCTAACTTCAAAGTATAGTTTAACATTATTGCTGCTGGTCTGAGCTGGAAGTTTAAAGTCTCTCAAGACTACCACTCTAGGGATAAAATATCTCCTCTGTCAAACCTTATGAATCATCCCTTAAAAATTACAAATTCCAGTCATTAGCTTTCAGCTGAAGTTACTTTACCAGGTAGGGTTATTCTAGTCCTATAGGGTCAACAACAGCAGGTGAAAATTGTTTAGTGAAAGAACAGCCTGTCTCTGATCCCTGCAGCAAACCCTAAGGAAAAAAAAGTGACACCAAAAATGTAGACACTAAATACAGTGAGAATTACAATTTTTTCCTCATAAATTAACATTTCTGGGAGTGCTGAATATTAGTATGCTGAAGAAACAAAGTTTTTTAAAGGAAAAGCAAAGTTTTTTAAAGGAAAACATAGTAAAAGTTTTTACTAATGTATTTAAGAAAGCTTTTGCTATTTCTTTGCCATCAGTCGGCACAGGGAACTGCCAATGACATTTTTACATGGCTGTTGCTTCCTGACTTCTATTCTATTGCATGAAGCCAAAGCAGGTCAGGAAAAATGAAAAGAAAAGAATAAAAAAGGTCAGTCAAGAAAGAAGTAATTTTAGTACTTCTAAGTTAATTTTCTATTGTGAAATAAATTCGTTCCGATCAACATTTCACTTCGTTAGAAGGAAGCTGCTATTGGCAGGTATGAATAAAAGGTCAACAGAAACCACAGGTCCGGAAGAATCAAAGGGATTGCAACTTGGAGTGAAGTGTGCCACATAAAAATGAAAATGAAAAATCATGGTCTACCACAGTTGGAGTCCCCACTCATGGTTTTGTTTTTGTCCAAAGTAAGAAATAACTTTACTGATTGTGCCACTAGAGATTGCTTCTTTTTCTCCACTAATTCAGTTGCATGTTACCACTCCCACTTGCATAAAGGAGGAAAAAGCCACCCTTTTGAACTAGCTTACATTTTTTCGCAAGGTCCAACAATCAGTTGCCCTAAATAGTGTCCAAGTGTACAAAGAGTAAGGACTATCACTTGTGTCAGTGGGCCTGAAAGAACAATCTGGAGGACTCAATAAGGCACAAAGCAGGAGATCTTATAAAATCAGCCATGAGAAATATTAGTCTGAGACTTAAATGGAATTTTTGCAGTCTGAATAGTCCAAGCTATCTTTTGTCTTATCTTTCCCTTATTATCACAATAGATCACAATGTTTGCAAAACTGACTTTGGCTCTAGAGTGCTTTTCTTAGACTCATGCATCTGTGAATATTTAAAAGATTATTTAAGTAGAAGTTTGAGAGTTTGAATTTCTGTTTTAAATATTTTGTTGATTAGTAAGTTTTAATATATGAGCAGTGGCAATGTTGAATTTTGCATGATATCATTTCTGTAACTCCAAGATAGACAGGACTTATTTGAAGTTGAAAAGACTGTTATTACATTTGGGGAAAGATAAATACCCAAGAAAGTGCTGAGCTATCAAAACAATTCTGAGATACAAATTACATCCTGAGCTAATCATTCGCATTCACTGCCAAAAGCATCTTCCTTCCTTGCTTACAGTATTAGAAGTAGCAGCTGCTGTTGAAATCTCCCCTGGAGATTGTTAGGATCTGCATGAGAAAAAGCTGTGTGCAGGAGGCCAGTTTCGATAAATAACTACAACTTTATTTCACGTAATAGATAACGTATCTAACTTTGTAGATAATGATGCAAAAAGGTGGCACCTGTCTTCACACGTGTAAGCTGATGGTGATCTTTCAAATTATGATGTATCTACCCACCTACATAGACAAATCATTGTACAGAGTAGTTCTGCAATAATGGGAGGCTCCATTTTCCTGCTACCACAGGTTAGTACATAAGGAATCCACTGTAAGACATTATCCTTACTGTGCTACTCTGGCTGAGGTCAATTTTCCTTCTAGATGACTTTAGAGATCTATTTTGGTTCCCACTGAAGTAAATGAAGAACTCTTTTAATTTGGGTCCGTTGATGTGATTGACTGTTTATAAATACACACTGCCATTCCCAAGGCCACAAACACTGCAAAAGCAGATTGATGTGAGGAACGTTCTGACAGGTGCAGTTCCACAATGTATTGCAGGGGTCGAAGCAATGATTTTATTGCTGTGAGATTTTCAACCAATCTTCACTCACTGAATATAGGGGAACTTCATTTTAGATGCGTTAATAGTGCAAAACATAAAGGAAGTGCTGAGGCTTCCATTGAAATCAGGTTATTTTACGTTATCCTAGTTGACCTCTTAAAATCAGACACTTGAGCAATAGTTTTGGAAAATGCTGTTCATGCTTGTTTTGGTGCAATTAAGGTCAAAGCTACTTTAATCATTGCCTCTTTTGAGCAGAACATGCAAATAAATTTCTCTGTGATAAATTAAACATTGACAAAGAACAGGGTATTTCTGCGCAGACATCAATAACAATTAGAAAAATCTGTTTAAAAAATGTAACTTAAAAGGTGCCCAATCGAACAGCTTGGAAAAGTGTGTTTTCTTTTGAAATTATGTTATTTATCAAAGTTCCTGTGCCTTCTCTATTGACTATTTTATTTCCTTGTATTGACAGATTTAGTGAAGACTAATGGCCAGTTTAACATTTCCTATGCTACTAATTAAAAAAAAAAAAAAAAAAAGGACACAAAGCCATCAGCATTTTCTTTTCTATCTCCAAACTGTTATCTATGGAAACCACACTGTAGTCTAAGAAAAGCAGTTTATAGCTTCAGCAATTTTTTTATGCAGTGAGTAATTATTAGTATACTGCTCATGTTCCTTGCCTTGGACCTTGATTATTATGTATTCTTCATGGTCATCAGTTCTTAAATTAGAGCATTGAGAAAACGTAATTAAAAAAATCTCTGAATTAGAAAGTACAGTGAATTGCAGCACAATAATGATAACAACAATCCCAATATATAAAGGCCCAAATATTAATAACATCAAAACTTACTGGTAATTTGGCATATTATTAGGCATATAAAGAAACCAGGACCAGAGGAAATGGTATGAAGTTGCAGCAGGGGAGGTTTAGATTAGATATTAGGAAGAATTACTTTACCGAGAGAGTGGTCAGGCACTGGAACAGCCTGCCCAGGGAGGTGGTGGAGTCGCCATCCCTGGAGGTATTTAAGGAACGTGTAGACATGCCACTTCAGGGCATGCTCTAGTGCCCGAGATTGTTGGGTTGGGTGTTCTGTTTTGTGTTTGGTTTTTTGTTTTTTGTTTTTTGGGTTTTTTGTGTATGGTTGGACTCGATGATCTCAAAGGTCCCTTCCAACCATGAAGATTCTGTAATTCTGTGATTCTGTGAAATAAGATTTTTCCTTTTTTGTATTTATTCTTCAATACTATGTTTTGAATAAAAAAGAAAAAAACCCAAACAATTACCTAAGTGTGAATATAATTGCAGTGAAATTCCTTTACAAAACCAAATATAACCAATTACCTAAACCTTGATATTAAAGCAGTGGAGAATCTACCACAAGGTAGGAGATGGAAAAGCTAACTTTTTCACCTTTTCCTTCTTCAATTACTACATGCTTTCTATTAGACAAATCCAAAGCTTCTCTTGCAGTATGATTTCAGTTTGGCTCTGTTAATGTTGCCCTCTTATGCCATGCTTCTTGTAAGAAAGAACAGAAGTGCTGTTCTAGGAATTAAGCTATTCAAATCTCTGCCCATTGGCATTGAAAATCATCTACTATGCTTTCACAACCTCTCTGAGTGTGTGTTGTTTGAAAAGTGTAGTGACAGGAGCCAGGATCCACAGAAGAAAACCCACAGTGCTTATGTTGACTTAGTGAGAATTTCACTGAATTTCACTGAATTTTTAGAGTTGGAAGGGACCATAAAGACCATCTAGTCCAACTCCCAATATTCCCTTTCTATGCAGCACAATAACCGCTTACTTATTAACATAGTCTTCCCCATACTAATAACATCTATTTTGAGATTACTACTCATCTCACATTAGTCGAAACCTGGAACAAAGCCAAATGAAGTTAACAGATTTGCTCTGGTGTAAATCTAGTGTAAAAGAAATTACTTTTGCATGCAGATTGACTTGTCTTGCTTTTCAAATTTCTTTGCCCACGCATGTAAAGCAAATCACTTTATATGCAGTTCATTGATAAAAGCCTATCATGCAGAAATTGAAATTTACAACCAGTTTCTTTTACCCAGTAGATCCTGTGTGTCAAAGAAAGTAAAACATAATCAGTCAGTATTTCTTCCCAGACAGATCTTTTGAGCTGAAATTGGGTTTGTGTCTGTGTCTCTATTTTCTTACTAGAAATTTTAGCTATACCATTCTTACAAATCTAACATCTTATCACACAAAATTATAGGTGACCTTCTGTGTTTTTTCCAAGCTGTGCTTTCACAGTAAATAACACTGATAGGAGAAATTGAAATAAAACAAATGCTACAAAGTTACACCAATACAGTACTGTAACGTTCCTATAGAAGAAGCAGTTACATACATTAACCAAAAGTATTTAAATAAACTATTTGAACTGATTCACTAATATTTTAAGGCAATGGAATTAACAGTTTTAAAAAAAGGGAGGGGGAGGGACAATATCAACAAAAGAAGGCTCTTTTCATAATATTTGATAAAAACATATGTTTTTCATGGGTTATATTGACATGGCTGTACTGATGGTGAAAAAAATTTTAAAAAAATGAAAATGTCAAGTTATTTGAACAAGCAAACAAAAAATTAAAAATACTATATGTCATAAACAAAAAAGGGAAATAATTGTCAAATAAAGAATTTGACAAACATTATTCCACAGGATGTCTACCCAGAAGAGACAATGAATATTTAATGATATTTAGTGTGGTAGGAGTGTATATTTTTATAAAAATTCCTTTATTTCAAGAACTTAGCATGAAAGAATCTCAAAAGTAGCAAGTAATATACAGTTGGGAACCCAATGCTTTAAAATGATGTCGCTCAGAAGGTCATTATGTTAATCTCATGATGCTTCCTCAACAGCAATGGCTGGATTCAGCACAGAATTATCTAAGCAACAATTTAGTAAGCCCATGGTTACTGTATCACTGCTTTCATATCAAACATTGTCTTATCCTGTACAATTGCCACCTGCGCCCACACATAAAAGGACTGGATTTTTACCATGCACAAAACCACTGGAATAGAAATCTCGCCTGAGGTCAGCCAAAACTGGAGCACTGGTACCCAGCACTGTGCACACTTTCAGTAAAATACAACTCCCTTTTCCAGTCCTCATGGATATTTCGAAATATTAGAAGAATATTAGAAGAAATACCTGGAGCCAGTTTTCCATCATTAAAAAGCTCATACTGTAAGTTAGATATTAAAAGCAAGAGAACTGCCATTGTAGTTTCAAGCTGGATTTCTGATGGACTTCAGTGTAGCCAGGGTTTCACTTCAAGTATCTGGACACACAAATGGCTCAGGTGAGAAGGAAGACCATGAGAAATCTGCTTGCTAAAATACTTGGTTTGAGAAATGAAACAATGCAGTAAAGGAAATTATTAGATCCCTACATATTTACTCACTGGACTGTAAAAAAAATATAATGAGATACAGTCAGAAGAATACTATATGCAATTAATAAAGTGGGACTAATCCCCTGAGGACACTTGTTACAATTTTATTGTAGTTTTGATCTATGTGGTGCTTCAATGACTTACGACACCTGAAGATGCATATTAACTTGTGTACATTTCCAAATAGAAATTATTTCTACCAAATTGCCAACAGTATTCTGAATTTTCAGTACAGTGCTTCAAAAAATGGAGAGTTTGTTCCTCTATTCATTATTTCATGCATGCTTTAGAAATTTTAGATCGAAAAGGATGAGTTAACTTAAAAACAATACCAACAATACCATAATAATACCAATCTGAAAAGAAAACTTTTTTAAAAACAACCCATAGGTACCTAGATGCAGAAACACACCATCGATCATACATGGTTGAAAGATACTGTGGTGTCCCCCAGGGGTCAATACTTGGTCCAGTCCTGTTCAACATATTCATCAGCGACCTGGACGAGGGGACCGAGTGTATCCTCAGCAAGTTTGCTGATGATACCAAACTGGGAGGGGTGGCTGACACCCTGGAGGGCCGTGCTGCCATCCAGCGAAACCGGGACAGGCTGGAGAGCTGGGCAAGGAAGAACCTCATCAGGATCAACAGGGAAAAGTATAGGGTCCTGCATCTGGGGAAGAAGAATGTTAGGCACCAATACAGGTTAGGTGTGGACCTGCTGGAGTCAAGTTCTGAAGAGAAAGATCTGGGGGTCCTGGTAGACAGCAAAATGACAATGAGCAAGCAGTGTGCTCTTGTGGCCAGGAAGGCCAATGGAATCCTGGGCTGCATAGGGAAGAGTGTGGCTAGTAGGTCGAGGGAAGTCATTCTCCCCCTCTACTCTGCACTGGTGAGGCCACAACTGGAATACTGCATCCAGTTCTGGGCTCCCCAATTCAAGAGGGACAGGGAACTACTGGAAAGAGTCCAGCGAAAGGCAACGAGGATGATTCAAGGATTGGAGCATCTCCCTTATGAAGAAAGGCTGAGAGAGCTGGGACTCTTTAGCCTGGAGAAGAGAAGGCTGAGGGGAGACCTTATCAATGCTTCTAAGTATCTAAAGGGTGGGTTGAAGGAGGAGGGAGCCAGACTCTTTTCAGTGGTTGCCAGTGAGAGGACGAGGGGCAACGGGCACAAGATGGAACATAGGAGGTTCCACTCAAATATGAGAAGAAACTTCTTCACGGTGAGGGTGACAGAGCCCTGGAACAGGCTGCCCAGGGAGGTTGTGGAGTCCCCTT
The DNA here is from genome assembly GCF_964106895.1 of Numenius arquata. Classification (NCBI taxonomy): domain Eukaryota; kingdom Metazoa; phylum Chordata; class Aves; order Charadriiformes; family Scolopacidae; genus Numenius; species Numenius arquata. The sequence goes on from NC_133579.1 coordinate 44,024,173, forward strand.
CTTTGGAGATTTTCAAGACCCGCCTGGATGCAGTCCTGAGTAACATGCTCTGACACGCTCTGGGCAATCCTGCTTTGGCAGGGGAGTTGGACTAGATGATCTTTATGGTCCATTCCAACTCTAAAAATTCAGTGAAAAATTCAGTGAAATTCAGTGAAATACCCTAACGTATGATTTAAAAATTCTGAAATACAAATTACATGTTTCCTAGATGAAGAATCTTTTTAAATCAAAAATAATGAGGAAACAAATACATAGCCACTACTAAAGATTCAGAGAATTATAGCTGAGAAAGTTTTTGACATCCATAAAACTTTTCTTTAAAACAAAATAAAAAAATTTAAACAAAGGTTAATTCAGTATCGTTCTGGATGAAGGACCAACCTGCTTTTGCTTTTTCATCAGGCCCTACAGTTTGGAAGGCTTTCCTGTCTCTTGTATAGCTGTTTCAAGAATTCAACCTGTGAGCTCATGGGATCCAAGAAACCTGAAATAATGTCACTTTCCATATTCCAGTTTATGATTGTCTATCTAATTCTCTTATACTCAACAGTTGTTTAGAAGCCAAGTATGGAAAATGCAGTTTCCATAGGCATTGTGCCTTAAAAGCAAGATGACCAAGAAAGCAGCTTTTGTGGGAGATCAAGAACATTTAATGAAAATGCCCTCACTTTTCTGCCTGTAGCAGATCTACTGAAAATCAGATAAGATATATTATAAAATATAGAAAAATTAAAGACCACAAAAAAGTTGGAAGTTGTGAGTAAAGAAACAAAGAGAAGAAAGAGGGAGGCAAAAGTGAAACTTACGAGTTGAAACTCAGAATTGAAAAATCTGAGTATTACTATCCAAGTTTCAGTTTTCACTAACTGGTTTTGCATACTTACCTATGTAAGACAGATACCACAAAACTTAGGTAGTTTGTACAGTCACCTAAAAATATGAAGAGTAAGCTATTTAAACTGAGTGGTGTTTCTGCATACCATTTCCCTGATGGCAATGTCTACTTATGCTACTGCACTGATTGTTCACTGTTATCCTTTCTAATCAGTATCAGGCTCCCACCATTTTTTTGGTTCTTTCATATTGTTGTAGAAGATCATCAACAGTACTGTGCAACATGACTGCTAATGAGGCCTGCCTCACATAAAATAAAATGAAGTTATTTGTAGTCCAGATCTGTTCCACTATTGAACTTCTGGTGCATCACCATAAAACAAACAAGCTGAAAAACCCAACCAGGCTGAGAAAAACAGAGATGGCAGGGTAGGGGTGGCAACAAATGACTGACAAAGATGAGGAGACAGGTGTGAATTGCTTTAATCCGGAATCGCTTCAAAGGAAATGATTCTGCTGTTATAGACTGCAAGCAATGCTAAATGACACAAAACCTCTGAAGCGTAAGAAAACAAAAAGCCAGGACTGGGGAGATCAGAGGCAGAGTGTATTTGTAAACACAAATAGTAAGTTATGTGAGGAGGTAAAAAAATCATATGAGTAAACAGCACTGTTCTCTTACAGTTCTCCCACTGCGTGCGACTCGGTGAGCGCAGCAAAGTCCACAGCGACTCTGCAGAAAGAGTGAGGGATGAGAAGGCAGCTTATATAACTCAGAGGAGCAGAAGCAAATTAATAAATCTGCGGGACAAATAAAGAAATACCCAGTCAAAGATCATAACCATAAAGCACAGAGTAAGCTAAGGATTATAGAGTTAGTGGCTAGAACAAAATTCAACACAATGTGTAAAGGCAATAAGGCAAGGAAAGTACAGTTCCAGGAAGTGAGAAGAGAAATGCTGAGCAACTTGCTGGATACTTTTTTCCCGACAGTAAACAAGGGCACTAATGAGGCAATATTTGAAAAGTTGCATTGATTTTCTGTCTGATTCATTATCCTATGGATAAATATGACTTTATGGAAAAGCTACAGCTTTGGCAAACAGCTGGCTACATACATATCAGTAAAGTAAACAAGACCAGAAAATGGGCTATTGCCTAGCATGTGATTATCCACACTTTAACCCTTCTCTTGCTTTCTGGCACTGTAATGTCCAGGAGTCCAGCTGACTAATCAAGGCCCAGCTTGATGTAGCACGACTGTGTGATTTTGCCTCTCTTTCACTAAGAAATTGGTACAGACCTGTGAGAGAGCCTGTATATTAAAACGATGCAGATCAGAAAAATAAAAATGCAGAAATAGTTTAGGTGGTGAGCCTCATTGCCTCTTCTGAGGATGCCTTTCAGCTTCCACCCACACCATCTTATTTACTCTCTCAGTCTATATACACCTCTGTTTTCCTGGGCAGCCTTCTAGTTATGTACAAGTTCCTTTCTGAGATCCCAAATACCTGTGAGCCCTTCACAAACCTTGTAAACATCTTCATAGGGGGCATGGAGTTAACCTTCCTGCAACAAAACCAAAGTACTGTTTGAGCATTTGACAAACAAGTTGTGAATGTGTAGTGGCATAAATTCCTGAGCTATTGGTCCCTTAGCCATCAATAAATAACTGCAAAATATATAGATAGACTTTTAGATTCAGAAATCTTTTTGGATGGATAAATTTTAAAGAATATAAGAATATGCCATGATCTTTGTCGGGTTGTTCTGTGCTTGTGTAAGAAGTCTGACAAAAACTAACTAGAAGAAACTTTGCAATTGTATTAACCAAAAGACCATAAAAATATATGGGTCTTAAGATTTAGACCACATAAAAAAAGGATGCATAGCAGTTTAAGAAAAGAATAAAATATCAGTTCTCTCCTCAGTCTATACACATGAATAATATTTCTTTACATCATTTTTCTGGCGAGAAAAACTATTTTCAAAATGTGAGAGTCCATGTAGTAGTACTGTAATATATATCTTAAGTGGGTGACATGGACTAGTCATACACGTGGTAAAACTGAAATGCATAAAATATTTGTCCATGGACCATTCAGCAGTGGACAGGTGCTTTTAAATGACTTGTTGAGCGTAGTACTAATAAGGAAAAACAAAAGCCTGAAATTGTACTCTGGGAAGTCTGCTTAGTAATTTCTTGAGCACAAAATAAAGACCAATGAGATTTGTCCCTGTGAAAACTGCTTTCATGAAGGCAATTATACATTCCAGGTAAATTTTAATTAAATTCCTCTTAGATATGCATGAACTAATACTCCGTACTGGGCAAACATCATCCAAGGATGACTATAAAGAAAATATATTCTGATTATCCCATGTCTGGACTGATTGGTTTTCTATGTCTTTCTCTGACTTTACTGTCTGTATTTGAATGATCCATATCTGAATGACATATAGCTTTTGTTACTGGGAGACAAATTGAGTCTCTTTAATAAGAATAATAGCAATTCTAGAAAAGAAAAGAACAGGTAATGCAAAAAATATTTTCCCGTATTTAAAACATCTTAAAGCAATTTGAAGAGATTTCCTTCTTTCACTACACTACAGTTTCTCCAGTAATTTTATATCAGTCTTGTTAATCCTTGACAAGCTGACAAACCATGAAATTCAGTGTTATTATTCATAAAACCATGAAACCCTTCATCTGCTACCATGATCTATACAAGCCAATGTATGGAAGAATAATATTAGAGAAGCATGGAGTTATTTGAATCCCTGCCAGTTTAGTTCCTGCAAGTATAAACAAGAGAAAACCAAGTTTATCCATATCATCTGCCCAGCAGGTGTGTTAACGGGTCCCTGCATCTAGCTTTGATCTAACTGTCTTTTATGGCCTTCGATGATAGTGGCAGGACACCTGTTAGTTTCAGCCAAGCACCACCTGAGGTTCCTGAATCAGACGAACCTTCTGAAACTGTCATTTACATCCTTGTCTCTGATGTGTTTAACATAGTAGTATATCTGCCATAGTAATATACCTGGCTTAAACCCACACTTTTTGTTGGTTTAACCTACAAATCACCTATAAAATAGGGTTTGATACTCAGTTGCAATGCAAATTATACTGTCTGTGGGTGCACTAATCCAAGGAGGACTTCAGCTTCTGATTCCCGGCTGTTTTCTGGCAGCTCCCCTGTTTCAACCTCCACAGCATCAGAAGCAGTGGGGTGCTGTAGGCTATATGATGACTCACTCCCAACAGCTCTGCTTTTAAACAGGGTCACTTCATACAAGTAAAGAAGTGTAGAAAAGTATGTAGCACAAATTCACAACCTTAATTTCCTTTAAATTCTTACCACACTTAAATTTGGTGGAGAAAGGGAGAGAATCTACTCAAATAAAAGAAGAAAAGACACAATTTAAAAAAGGAGTGACTCTATGGCGGAAATTTATATAGAACAAAAATTTCTAAAAATAAAATGTTTCACGTGCTTTCCTTCAAGAATGAAGGACTTGTTCTCAACTTCTTAGTTCTTTCTTTGTCACACAAGAAATTGTACGTATTTGTTAGCTCCAGATTTTCTTTGAGTCTAACAAATCCTGAAAGTTTCATGACCTTTCTGCAGAAGTTTGATTTTCACCTGTGACATTCATGAACAAATGCAGGCCCTTGCTCAAGAAGAGATATAAATAAAGCTGGTCCATAGCACTTATTAGATTTTTTTCAGTTGATGAGAACAGTGAATAAACTGTGTACTACTTATTTTAAAATAATAGATATCATAGATTCTTTTTCAAGAGGAATACAGTGAATCTTTATCAGTTAACTGCGGTTTAGACTTTAATTCACTAATGCCTGTAAGGGGATTTATATCTCTACTTGGAATGTGCTGCAAGGGTATAAAGTATTATTATTAACCATATTACAACAGCTACAAGTCACATACACGTTTAAGATCACAAACTAAACCAGCTGCATATAATGTTTATCTGGTAGAAATAAAAACACCACCTGGCTCTTCCTTCACTGTTAAAAGCATTGCAGCAATAGACATACCATAGGGTATGTGACAGATTCATTTTTACAGCTTTTGAATTGATTGCTTGCTGTCCTTTATTCCATTAAGCAGTGGCTTAAAGGCATACAATTAACATAAAAAACCTCTGAAGTAATACTATTTTAGGAAAGATAGCACTGTGTCAGCCCAGAACAAGACAGAGGTTTTATCGCAGACATTTGGTGGTCTAAACTGCAATAGCACAATTGCCATTTGACGGTGAAGTCCTGCCCTGATGTGAGACTAGGTAATCCTCAGGTCTGCTTGTGATTCTCTGCCATCTTCCATCCCTCCCTTGCTAACTACCAGCAGCCTCTGATTTACTAATTTCCCTTCATGACCCCAGAAGAGGTCATTGGCCCCAAACTGACTATCACCTTTCGGTCCCTTGATGGTACTCTCCAGTTCCCCTAAGACCATTAAATTGGCTAGTGCTGGAAATGAGGAATCCACTATCTCTGATGTGTGCAATTCCCTGCTTGCCAGGGAAATAAACAGGTGTGCCCTGTTCAATATGATTAGCCTGCAACATGAAAAGGCCCATAACTAATAGGTTTTCCTAAAAACAAAGAAAGAAAAAGGAGCAGCAAACTATCCTGTCTCGTCATTAAATTAGAGAATGCTGGGGGCGGGGAAGAAGGGGCAGGGAGAGAATCCTAAATTATCTGCCTTTGATTTAATTCAAATTTTGAACTAAGGTTTAGACATATTCCTGACATTCATATCTGAGTATGTGGCTGAAACTAATGTCATATTGGTGAAATAAAGATGCAACAGCATATCTTGTACCTCTTTATTTGATTCTTGTTAAAAAAAGTTGACATGACAATTCATAACTATGAACTGCTGATCTCAGTATCAACTTGCTGGTATCAAATCTAAATCTCTTTCAGCCAGAGATGCTGCTGGTGGTGAGAACAACAGCTTTAACAGGAAAAATGAAATATTTTTTTACAGTTAATATCTTACAAATATGAACAGATACTTAGATTAACTTTTTTCTTTGAATTTAAGAATAGCAACAAAAATTTTAAACCAACCATATCTCTGTTGCTCCAAGAGATTAAAATTAACCATGAAATGCCAGAATGACTAATTTATCAGTACAACAACTCCAGCTATATTATAGCAGCTAATGCGTTTTTTAATATGCTATTGCTGTTATAAAAATGCAAGCCACTCATCAACTGTCTGTAACAATTTTTATGGATTTATTGCTTAATTAGATTTGTACCTTTATTTGACAAAGGTTATTGAATATAGCATATACTCCGCTCAAGTCAGTGTAAAAGTCTAAGTCAGTTTAACGGGAACCTATATTAAAGTGCAATTCAGTGATAAAATAAAATGTCTTAACTCACTTCAGGGAGTTTTAATATGATCTATTATAACAAGTGGCTATTTACAGCTTTCCTTCATTTTTCCAGATTAAAAAAAGATATGTTTTTAAACACTAAATGATGATTTTCCTCCCTCAAAACCTCATCAGATCCTTCTCTGTGATGCTGTGGTTAAGTAACAGTGTTGAATTCATACTACCTTCCACAGGGAAAAACAATGGGTACCATGAATGCAACAAACCCATTTCTCTTCTGGGCCAAGCAGAAAGGGACTGCTCTTTATGTGCTGACTTCTAACTCAACCTGACTTCAGAGGTTAACCATAATCAAGCAAAATAAATATTTTTGCAAATACATACGAAGAACAGAGAGACTCAAAATCTAGGGTGGAACAAAATTATCTCCAATTAGTTGTGCTGACTTTTTCTTGTGTGGAATTTAACTATATCTTGATAATTGAATGCCAGCAGAATCAACAGTTAGACATGGAGCCCAATTCTACTGTCACGCTCAGCGTGACATCACATATTGCTACATCAAAGCAAACAGGGTGCAGATTTGACCTCCGCTAATGGTGCTCCTCTCCCACCTGTGCGAATCCCTGCTCGCCACGTGGTAAGACCATGTTTTTCAACCTCTCAATGAGATCCCGCAGCTAGTTTAGTGCCAGCCCAGTGTATTGCCATGGGAGAGCTGCTGGCATTTCTCACTTGGCAGACATGCCTGCAATGTGTGCACAGAAACAGGGGTCTCATAAAGATTTCCAAGTCTCATGGAATTACTCTAGGCAATCTGATATTTCTGGCTGGTAAAATAGTGTACTCCTCACATGAATTTTATTGACCCTGGCATATAGGGGGAGAAATACAGATAATGAAGTTACATAGGATATGAAAACTATGAGGCAGAAACACAAGGATTAATGACAAACTGTGGCAAGTCTTCAAAGTGCTTTGAGGTCTCTGGTGCTTAGAATGAAATCCAATTCTGCTGAGGGGACAACAAAACACTTATGCCTCACTGCAACTTTTTTTGGAAAGCTTAAAACAGTTTCTTATGCTTCCTTTAGCACGGCCGTGAATTTCCAGCTTTGATGTATATTCTAAAAAGATTTTTTTTTTTTTTTTACAGCTGGGTGAGAAAAAAAAGAACAAAAGAAACCAATTTAAATAATTTTGCACTTAAAAAAAACCACTGAAAGTACTTTGAAACCTCCAGCCTAAAAGAATAGATTTATACAAAGCCAATAGAAGTAGTGAGCAGTTTCAATGCAAAACAAATGTGAGTGGTTTTCAACACAGATCTAATATTTGGAAATAGGAATAGCTGAAAAGAAGGAAGGATGGTCATAGCTACACCTGAATAATATTTGTGGGAATAAATTTATTGGGCTACAAAAAAGGTAGCCATAGTGAAAACTCATCAAATTTCAAACAGATTGTTTCTTAAGTTTCTTCAGATAGAGAGAGGCCCTTGGGAAGCAGAAACATTTAGAAAAATGCTATTGGTGTGCAAATATTAGGGCTTGCAAAGCACTAAGGAAACAAGAATGAAAAAAGTTATACATTTCACCTCAGAAGCTGTAAGTAATTGAAAAGATTGAAAGAGAAAACTTGCAGGTAACAAGGATTTCAGAAGAACCTACAACAGGCTAATGGCAGGCAATCTTGCTTACAACAGGACAAAATTATTTCCATTATTGTCCTACTGGACTGGGTGTTACAAAGTGGTATTTGACTGAAATTGTGATACTAGCCTAGACTGTATCTCCTCTTGGAAACCAGGTTTGAGAGAAATATTTTCATTAGTCTGCTGGTAAAGTTTTCCAAAGTAAGCTGGACCAGTGTAACAACAACCTGTTAGGACCTAGCCTGTATTCCTGTCTCCATATGGAGAGGATCCTGGAATTATGAATGAATTATGAAGACCTGCCTGTTTCACTCTCTTGAAAGCTCCCATCTTGGAAGCTCCTAGTTCTCTTCTACAACCGTACATAACAGGCAATATATTTTTTCTCCCCCACGCCAGCCACTGCTCCCTCCCTGACTGCCATACTCAGTGTTCTACATCCACCCGCAAGGAATGGACAAGAAAGCATAAAGAAAGGAGAGATATTGGCCAATGCATGGGCAGCAGTGTCCTTGTGTGCACGTGGGTTTGAGGGACAGAGGTTATAGCTTAACATCCCTCCCTCGACCCAGGATCTGCTGTAACATAGGCTGTTATTTGTGCTCAGTGAAATTATTCCAGTACATGAATTTATTTAATGCTGTGAACATTGGTAGTCATGACAGTATGAAGGTGTTGCAGAAAGAAATAATGTTGCTACTGCTGAAGGGGACTAACACTCACTTTGGTTTCATCAGTATTTTTTTTCCACCCTCATAATATGGTATTCAGTATCCTTTATCATTTTGTGTGGAGCTCTTTGAAGATGCAATAGATTTCAGAGCCTCAAACTGCACCATGTCAGTTACGGTTACATTTCTGAAAATAAAGTTCCAAAGGATTTCTTTTTCTTTCTTAATAATCTCAGTTTCATTAACAACCTTGCAATTGGCACTGGTGCTTAATAATTATAAAGGCTTTTACACAGAGGTGATTAAGTTTTGGTCTATAAAAGGGCATTAGAAAGAAATCATACCTGTAGCTTACATCTGTTAGAAGTGTTCACTGGCAGGGCATGGACTTTTAAGTCTATATCCATAGGACACAATCACATCAAGACTGACATCCTAATAACATAGGATTTTAAAAATTTAAAAAGTAATGAAAAATAAACATCTTTAAAGAGAGAAAAGTAGCAATTTAAAATATGTGGAGCCTGTTTACTACCCATTCAAACACAGAAGCAATGCACAGATTTCAAACCACATCTTAGTTGCTTCTGCAGACATTCCTCATGTTATTTGTACCACAGAGGGAAAATATATACATAAGAGAATAATTAGTGCGATTAGAATTGTTTTCTAATGAAATATCCATAAGCAAATAGTTATTCCCTAGAATTTGTTTGTTGGTACATACATAGCATATTTTTTATTTTTAATTTCCAGATTGCTGACAGTTTATATGGCATCTGCCAGTCCAAATTGCTCAGGTGGATACATAAAGTTGTGTAATATTACTTCTAGTTCTTGACTGGACAAATGCGATTATAGAGCTGATGAAAAACTGAATCCTTTAAATGGAGAAAACAGATAAATGGCATTAGAAATTAAAAAAAAAAAAAAAAAAAAAAAGCCTGTCTCTTTCCCATTGTGGTACTTGCTTGAGGCAGGATTCCTTGAAAAATTAGACTATTGCAAAATTTATTGACTACGTTAGAAATTTAATTTTGTCTCATCACATTCATAACATTCATATAAAGTAATTCTTCATGTCTGGTTTTAACTACAACAATGAAGCTAGATGCTTGTGTGATTTATTTGTTTGTCTAAACTCTGGCATAGTGAACAAGGGCTTTAGAGCCCTTGTGCCCCACACGTTTTATATTCTTTCAGTATGCATGAGTTTAAAATTAAATATCAGTTGCACATGAAAGTTTAAAATTTACCCTCTATGACTATATCTTTATTCAAAATTTATTGGAGAGCATATATAAATTTGGAGCAAACATACCTAAAGTACACGGATCATTTTTGTGAATACTCCCAGAGAAGTTTTTATCTTAGGAGCTCAACACTGATTTATTCTTTCAGATATCCTTTCTGACCTGCCAGGCCCCAGCATTCTGTTTTCAAAAATCCCTCAGGATCTATCGTACACACTTGACCCACCTTATTTGGGAATCCATAATATTTTGTGCTCAGCCCCTAGATCTCTTTAAACCAGAAGGGACCTCTCTGGCTGTTTCATCTGCCCACATAACACAAGTACAGAAGCCTCCACCCGTAATTTCTGCCTTAAGCCCATTGGTTCATCTGAATGGTAACTTCTCTTTTATAGAAGACACATAATCCTGAAAGCCAAAATAGACTGTAAAAGTGAGCATTTGTCTATGATGGTTAAAGCTCCTGGCTCCCTTAAGCCTCAAGCAAACTATTTAATCAGAGGATCCCAGCACTGCAGCTGTTCTCTAGGAACAACCTCATTCTCTGTCACTTACTACATAATCCAGAATTTGCTGTTCCTTCTCTTACGTTGCTTGAATACTTTCCACTGAACACATTTTAATTCACCTCCCGGCAAGCAATAAACACCTTTGTACCACTCCTCCTGCTGGGTTCTGCATAACACTGGCAGGAAGTAACATACAAGAAGAACATTTTTTCTGCAACGCCCAACACTTTCCCATAGGGCAGAAAGCTCCTCCTGGTCTTCAAACACTCCCTTCGGTGTCAGGATGGGAAGGTGTGGATAACTAGCAGGGGGGCCCAGTGTATGTATTTGGTATAGCTCCACACAGTATGCTCATGGGGCTGCTCTTTGTCTAGCTGGCAGGAGCCTTTGTTTTGCCTTATGAAGCATCTCAGAATGAGTAGAAAGAGCAATGCCACCAGGCAAAGGGGCTGGAACTGCCAGTATGGCAAGTGTAGTTGTTATGTCTATCCTGTCAGGAGCTGCTGCAAGAAATGTTTTACTCTGCCATGAGCTGAATGCTCTGGCTATTACCCTGGATTACTTTCAGAAATGTTAAGAGTCATCACGGCCTTGAAAAGGATACTGACTGTCTTAAATCTTCATCTTCCTTTTTTTTCCACTCATGAGGTTATTTACATGATTATGGCATTTAGCATTTGACTCAGCTATATGCTAAAGGTACATGTCTTTGTATAATAGGAACAGAGAGAAAACAGAGCAGCCTAGAGAATGACTTTACATTAGCAAGAATGAAAGCACATGCAAGCCTGGTAATATGAGTTTTACTTACCCTCCAGTATGGGTTTATCTCACAGCTTTTCTACAATATGCTTCAGCCACATCTGAGACTCCACACACCATGCCTAGAGACTTGAAAGTTATCGAAGACAATATTCTGTGACATTTCACGTTCTTTAGTTTGCGTTTCTCATTCACGTAATGCACAAATTATCCTTCTAGAAAGGACAATTATTGTCTATAACATGTGTTATAAATGTCACCTATTATGCCATCTACTTAGGTTGGCTGTAATTCATAAAACTGTACAAAATTCAACCAGGAAGCAAGACCTACCTGTACTAAGTTTCTTAAAAGTATATAACAAACCCATGTCTCCAAAGAGCTCATGGACAGAAGGGGTTATAAATCTAAAGACAGCGTCAATAGGAATGGCTATGGACTAGAGGACCATCAGGTAAAACAGTGAAGTGTACTTGTAATATGTTCATAAGTAGATATGATACGTCAGGCATCATTAATTAATGACTGGATTTCAAAATACTTCTAGATTTTTGGATGAAATGAGATATTTCTTTAAAGAACATGTTCAATATTAAATGTTGAAAATCTGTAGGCAAGAAAAAATAGTACCATCTACAAAATCAACAATTTTATCACTAATTAAAGGAAAGGTAGGTAAACCTACAAGAATAGAGCGGAGGTCTATTTTATTCTATGCCTTAGAAAGATTATTTCATGAATGATAGATCTGGGAAAACCATATCTTAGTGTTTACACTGCTTGTTATAAGTGCAGCATTGATCTTATCATTCCTTGCTTACAATTGTTGACATGTTTACACAGTTCATTGTGATGTTCTGGAAAATATCTCAAAAAGTAAACTGAAAAGCTTTAACAAACACATATTAGAGTCAAGGAAATTATGAGAACACTTTGTGGTTGTGTTTTAGGGACTTGGGGGTTATTTTTCTGTGTGAGAAATCATTTGCTTTTTGTCAGATATGTAATGAGCAGATTCACAGTAAGAATAAGATAAAGATCTTTCTAATCTAACAACTAAAGAATACCCTTGATAATAACTGAACAACTGTTAATGAATTCATTAGCATAGAACAAAGGAAAATAATAGCCTCATTTAGCAATTTCACACATTATTTCTGTTCATTTTCAGCAACCTTTTAAACTGTATAAAAAGGAAAAGAAGAAAATCTTGAATTTTAAGCAATATATGAATAAACAGCATGACATTAGAAAGTGTTAAGATACAACCTTATTCAAAGATGCGTCCAGCTAGTCTCTTGATCTGTTACTGAATAAATCAATGCTGATGGAAGAAGAGTCCCAAAGAGCCCACACTTGGCATTTGGAATACATTTTTTAAAATCCAATTTTGTATTTGAAATGTTTTCTTTAGGTCATGGCACAGACAGTATCTAAGAGTTTTTTAATGATGTGAGACTGAGGCCGCCTTGCAACTGAAATAGAATCTGATGATGGTGGAGCACTATTTCTCTGAAGGGAATTGAGCAGTCTAGGCCAAATAATGCTGCATCATGTGGATACCACTCACACGGGTTTATCTAAGTAGAGAACTACAGAATCCCATTTCACTTAATTCACATAGCAACGAGGTATGAGCAGATAATTCTGCCCTTTGTATTACACAGAAAACGGCATTTCACGTCCACTTACATTGTTTATCTTTCTCAAATTCTACCACATGTCTACTTCATTATTGTTGCTTATAATGTAGTACTTATCAGAGGTAAGACTCCAGTTATCTTGAATAACTAATGAAAGTTCTTTTGATTTGAAGTATCTTGAGATACGCCATTTTGTTGATGTTATTATGAAAGTTCCAGTTTGTTCCTGTGATCTTATTCGCAGCATCCAATCAGTAGACACAATTATTTGGGATCTTTCCCCAGCCCTCAAGTATCAGCGTCAGGACTTTCCTAAATGCAGCAGCCAGCCATTATGATCAATAAGGAATGAAGCAAAATCGACTGCTTGTGAATGGCATATCTGACCAATCTGTGCTGAGGTTTAGGAGGTAAATAGAAATAAAAGTAACATGATCCTGCCAAAGAATACAAGAAAATGTTTATACCTTTTACTCTAATTCGTGGGCTATAAAAGGTCAGCAGCCTGTTTGCACATGGGAAGCACTTTTGTTTTGAGAATATCTATTAAGTATTGCAGGCTCTTCAGGTGCCTTTTTCCTATCAGTAAGCTGCTATTTTCCTTCTCCAATAAAGATTAAGGACAAAATATCTGAAAGTATGGCTTTGATTATCATTCAAACTCTAGGGAAACACATGCTCTCTTTTTAAATGTGTTCTAATTAAGGATGACATTTTTGGTAGAATTTACAAATATATTTGTATATGCACATATGTATGCATATAAATATACACATATGCACTCCACACACAGGTGCTGTGCGAATCAAATGATGTTGTAATATAATTACAAGTGTGCATGAATGTACGTGACAGTATCATTTGCTTCACTCAACAAAGAGTATTAAAGGCATAAAGGTGTAAAAAGTGCAAGGGTGCGCCTTTCATCTGGTGGCCAACATGCCTCCATTGTTTCCGTAATTCAAAGAAAAAAAAAAAAAAAGTAATTCTCCTTCGGTCCAGAAGTAGCAATACAATTGGCCTGCCCTGAATACAAAAACTTGGCAACACAGGGCAGCCGTAGAGGTTGTATTCACTCTTCCAGAGGGCAACAAAGGTCAGAGATATAGTAATTTCATCTAAATCAGCCAGTAGCTAGAAAATGTGATTTTTAAACCCCCCTCTTCTCCACTGAGATATGTGCTTGTGCATAACAAGCAAGTTACAGAATTAAGTGATAAACTTTTTTTTTCTTCTAATAATGGAGTTGTGTCTCTTTTATGAATCCCTGCTCTTTCTTATGCTGGTCTGACTCTGCAATGAATAAAGCTTACCATGGAAAAGTGTTAGTCTTGTAACCTTTCATAATCTTAAAATGTGTTATAGAAAAGATTATTCTGAAAGGCAAGTTTTTATTATCATACTGAGAAACCCAAAATTTTGCCATGTTTGACCTCCAGATACGGACTGTGAAACATGGGAAGAAGAAAATCTTACCATGGAATACTAGTCCCAGAGAAATTCACAGTGGTTTTGCTTCTTGACAGCACAAATTAGAAAGCAAGACCGCTTCTGCTGGCTTTGGAAAACCAAAATGCAGATTCCTGTAAAACAAACCAACAGTCAGATATGTGAGAATAAAGATACTGATTCTTTTGTACCTCTGAATGACTTCAATACAATTTTGTACCAAAGTGCTACTAGTGAATCAGGCAGATTAATTGTATGTGTATGTACACACTGAGTTTATTGGCTGAAGAAAAGGAACTAACAAATTATTTGAAACACGTCTTTTGCTTTGTATCTGTGTGAAATACCATTCTTTGCGGAACTAAAATTTTGGGTGTAAACTGCCAGAATTCTTCACATAAATTATTCATAGCAGATAATTTCACTGGCTCTGATACCAAGAACAAATGACACACTTTAAATACCCTGCAGCATTATATGAGCCAAAAGAATGACACTTCCAGCAACAAAATCACTCACGGTCTCCTAAAGACTGTTTGGCTAGCCCCTTAATGCTGTTCCCACCAGTACATCCTCCGAGAGAGGGATTCCAGCTTTGACTGGAGAGGTCACCCAGTTGGCGACAAATCATTGCTCTTTAGCCCGAATTGCAGATTTTTCTCAACTCCGTTTTAAGCAGCTTTGTCCAGAAGGCCAGTGCTGTCATCCAGCATATGCTTTGAAGCAAAGGATGAAAGGATGGTACGACCACACCAGGTGATGAGTAGAGGGCAATTTGTACTAATGGAGAGTATTTGTGGCAGATGCTGGAAGCTTGTCTCTATCCCCCAGAAAATCAGGAAATATGGTTGGAGGAACAAAATCCGATTCTCAACACAAAGTTCCGAGAAACGGTGAAAAGGTCAGTCTTCTCCTCCACTAGCTACCTTTTTCTGTATTTCCTACAGTCCTTAAGATCTCAGTTCAGAAGTATCAAACATTTTGCTTGTCATTTTGTACTTCCAAAAGTTCAGCTTGCTACATCCCCACAAGCAATGTTTCCCACTTGATCTCAGCTCTTGCTATCATTAGTAAGGACAGAAGTGTTTCAGCTAAGAAAAGGACTGCCAGTTTGCAGCCACATCTTAACAGAGGACATAACTGGCCAGCAAAAGGCTTTTTTATTACTGTTTTCTAACAAAAGGTATACTTCAGGTCCAGAATAGAAGCCTGTCCTAGCCTCTTCAAGATGGCTTCTTCTGGTGAAGTAAAATCCTGAAGTCTGTAGTAAAACTCACACTTATTCTAATGGGACTCAGCTAATGAGTGCTGAAAGTATCATAAGTAAATGCATTCTTCTAAGGCTTCCCATCAACTCATCAACACAGGAGGGTTAAGCAGCTCAGATAAGTATTCAAATGGGACTTGCTGCCTAGCTGGATGAAATCTAAATGTTAATTCTCTGCAGGGAAAAAAATATAATAGGGTAAATTCATACACTTGTCTCTAGATTGAATCAGGTACAATATTACGATGAGGTGATATATAGCAATTGAAACTCTACTCCTAGCGGGTGTGAGGATAAAGAAGATTCACAAAGTAGCATGGAGTCAAGCATTAATCAAGGTTAATAAAACTGATTCCACTGTATAGATACAAATGATAAATTTAGATGGAACATATTTTCTCCTCATCGGAACTCACATTAATCTCTGCCTTTTTTGGAAAAAAAACCACAAACCCACCAACATGTCCCTATCAATAAACTAACTATATGAAAATGAACCAGAAACTGTTCAGTGAACTTTCAAAGAATGCTTTGTACAGTATTTATGTTTGGCAGTCCACCAGACAGCTACAGCCATCAACTAACACTGAGAAACTGCCAATATCAAGCTTAAAGAATGAACAGCCCAAATGCACCAAACTGTTCTTTGAAGGTTTATTGAGCTTTAAATATGTTCACTGGAAATTAGAAATCCCATTTGTTTTGATCCTTTCTGTGTCGTGCTCCCAGACAAATGTAAAACTCCACCTCTGAAAAGCAGGTTTACTAAACAGCCCTGCTCCACAAAATTAGTTGCACAAATCACTCTACCGTGTGTCCAGGCAGCAATCGTGACTGTATTTGATCCTGAAGAGCCTGTCTATTCCTAAATGCAGCTGCATGTCAGGGAGGTTGAACACGCTTTGTATCTCACAGCATCAGTCCTTCTCTCTCTAGCTCTCTCTTTTTCACTTACTTGACTTTCTCTAGAGCTATGTAAGCTTCCTCAGTGTAGTGAATAATCTCAAACAAGAGTTAATATCCTCTGTTGCATCTGTTTGTGTATATTCATGATGTGTTGTCCTATGTTCCTCCTGCCTCAAGGGAAAAAAACAACTCTGAAAGCCTAACTGGTACATAAATCTAATGTGCTGAAATGAAAGCCTGTCATGTAGAGGACTCATCAAGAAAAGCTGATCCCACTGAAGTCATTAAGAGTGTGTCCTGCCCTGCAACAAGAAAATCATAAGGGGTATTTTAGGTTTGCACAGGAAACATTCCTTTCTGTTGATTTAAGGCTGGGCTTACCTTAAGGCCAGGCTATCTGTAGGTAAACCGCATTCAGCCTGATAAGGCTCCAGCAGTACAATGGCTCTTGCATTTCTGAAGAACCTCCTGCGTTTCTGTTTTTTTCCCGTGAACTGTCAGACTACAGATGCAGGGCACTGTTGCTGTATTTCATGGATGAAGAGAGATCATACAGAACTCAACCTGGCAATGCTAGAGGTGGCATCTTGCTTCCTCCTGATCAGACTTAAGTGAAATTACCAGATCTTCATCAAATCACTCTGTGTCCTCAGTTAAAGTTAATTGCAAAACCTTATCCAAGAATGCAGATTATACCCCTATGCTGTCATAATGGACTTGTACCAGCATCCAAAATTAATGATAATACGTCATGTTCAGTGCCAGAAAATTTTAATATTACCATGGTAACAGAGGCCTTCTCAGAACCACTAATTGCCATATCTATTTGATTTATTAACTATTCTCTTGAATTTATTTTATTTTATTTTTCAGTGCTTTGTGTACAGATCCTGAGATCTGATTGAAGTGCAAAAAATTAATTTCTATATATGCAGTCATTGAGAAGTTCCTCCTTTCATTCCAGATGAAATATTTTCTCTGTATGAGTCAATGCCAAAATTAATGTTAAGTTCATTGCGACTTTGAATTTCAGTGCCGGTCTAATTATGCACAGAATGCTGGCCTTTCTGAAGTACAGCATAAACTACAGAGTTAAAAGTGATGACTGACAAGACTCTGGATGAAGGAAAAGACAAAATGTAAAATATCAGAAGTTTATTTGTTTGGTCACTATAGCCTAGAATTTATTTCATCACTTGTACCTTAATATTGGTTGGTTATGTTAAAAAAATTAAAAATTTTGGCTGCTTCTCAAATGAAGGGGGAATGTTCCAACATTCATTTTCAGCCAATTTGGTCTGGGTCTCTTGGAGGTACAGAGATTATCCAGGATTCTAAAATCTGTTTGCACTGAAGTAATATTCATGTTAATGAGAATCAGCCCAATGTGACTGGAGAAAATAACTTTAAAAATGTGCACAGTTTGGTACTGTGAATTTCAGTAATGGCAAAGTAACACTGAAAACCTTTCCTTAAGAAAAACTCAGTTAGACCTCATTAACAAAGTAAAAACTGTTTTAAGGAGCATTTCCATAGTGTAAGCACTATATAGTCTGTATTACTAGATGTGAGAACAACTTCAGTGAAATAAATTACTCTGTAAGATGCTGGTTCTCCAAGTAGTTCAGCTGTATAAGTGTATTAGAAATTTAAGACCTGTTGGCTTTGAGCCATCTCTTATTTTCAATAAATTGTATAGAAAGAGAAGGCAGTTTCACCTTTTGCTAACCTTCTACAACGTTTTTTGTCCCCTCTTGCAACTTCAGACAGCGAGCCTTCTGCTGGCTACTGTAAATTATCCAACTTTCTGCATTCATTTTCAGAAGAACTGCTAAAGATCATAACTTTCATCAAGTCCTGCATCATCACACATGTTATTTCAGTGATTAAGTACCCCTATGAACCAGAACATGTTACTAAAAACTACTAGAGCATTTAAAAAGTGAGTAATTTGAAGGAAAGCTATAAGATAGTCACTCAACAAAGGCTTTTATTCATTTAATCGAGAGATTTCCTTATTTTGCATGTTATTGGGGTACAGAAATCAAATGCAGTTTGAGAACAAGCTATAATGTAAGTAAAGTGATAAAGTAGTAATGAAAACAAAGCATTTCAAGTCACAATATGTAATAGCATTTTATCAGGTGGTTAGACAGACCTATGGATTTTATTGCAGGTTATGTTCCTAACCATCATTTATCTTTAGAAGTGAGATTGGTTTATTTTATTATTCTATACTCCAGCTGTAATGGTTTGCTCTTTACTTTTTTTAATGCATTCTCAGTTTTTTATTGATATATACAATGCATCCCATGGCTTTCCTGATTTCATATCTAGTACGTCTTTTTTTCTAGGGACTTCCAGGACAGTCATATGCTGCTTTCTATGAACCTCAAACTTCTTAATTAGACTCACATTTAGAAAACACTTCAGGCCCAATTGATTAGGATTTTCATGTTTACAACAGTGTTGTGATTTGATAAAGATAGAATATGTTGATGCAGAAATAAGAAATGGAAATTAGCCCATTAGATGCTAATATCTGGCAAAGACAAGTTACCTTTCATACATATCAAATAGTTAGCTTCCCCTCTCATTCTTATTGGATGGTCAACATTTTCTTATGCTAAAATTTCTGTAGATAAAATGTCAAATAAGTAACTTTCATGTTTTATAGCTGTGTATTACACACAAATGATTAAAAAATTGATATTACTTAATCAATTAAGTATTAATATAAGAATAGCTGCTGTGAGACGATGTGGTTCATTGGACAGACGAGATGGGAAGTAAGACAAGAAGATATAAAAAATAAATGAAACATATGAAACATCCCTCAAAGTACACATGGAATCAAAAGGCATGAT
This sequence comes from Numenius arquata, assembly GCF_964106895.1. Classification (NCBI taxonomy): domain Eukaryota; kingdom Metazoa; phylum Chordata; class Aves; order Charadriiformes; family Scolopacidae; genus Numenius; species Numenius arquata. Next base: position 44,043,370 of record NC_133579.1, read on the forward strand.
AAATAAAGCTGTGTGAGAAAACTAAGCAAATTCAAGGTAGTCATCTAAAGCTAAGAACAGACAGTGTTAGACATATGAAAACAAGATGGACAGTAAATAGAATTAGAGAAGCAGTTTCTGAAGAGACTCACTTTGATGTCTAGAAGGCGCTGTCGAGGGACTAGCACTTATCTGTGATTGGAAATATGTTCAAGAAACTAAAATTTGACATTGCCCTCTCCACTCCATCTCATATATTTCTGCCTGTTGGTTCATATAACTGCAGCAGATTTCCTTTTGACCTTGGAAACACTAATTAATGCAAATGTTTTAAAAAGGAGCATACAGAACTAGACACATCAATAAGATTACCCCTCTACAGATGAAATCTCTTCATTTTTCTCCCATCACAATCATACCCAAAATCCTGTCCATTCAGCAATCTAGTCCATCTCAATAGTGTGCAAGAAGGTTATGAATATATTTTTAATTTGATATATGAAAATCACAAAATGTCATGACTAAGCTGGCTTATACACCAATATAACCAGTGAGTTCTGCCTGTCTTCTCTTCAGTGGAAGGGTAGGTCTCTTCTGCTTGGTCCACAAATTTACACAGAGTTGTAAGACTTCTACCTTCCCTTCAAATTTGACAAAAAACAGCAAATAAATAGATCTCAAAGCTTTTGGAAAGAGAGGAAAAGTTCATGAAAAAGGTGGATGGATGAATGGACATCCTGCCAGCACTACCACAATAAATATTATTCCTTTAGGAAATCCAGTTAAAAATACAAAAGGACACACAAAATTTGAGAGGGAGAAGCGTCCCCAGTGTTTTTCTGCACCTGGTTTAAGGTTGCATTGCTTCCTCTGTGGAATGGATGGGGAACATGGAGCTGAACTGAAACACTCCTCACACGCACGGTTACGAGCCAGAATAACCTTAATGCTGAGTACGGCATTTTTTTCTTTAGAGCTGCAATTTCTATTCCTGTTGGGTTAATTTGTTGTTTGGAAATGTTTTTTGCATGAACGAGCATTTTGCTAGTAGAGAATGATTGTGCCCTAGAGCTCTGCCTCTCTGCATTTCATCATATTATGTAACTACTTCATGTCTATAAAAGCTCTCTTCTCATGCAGTGCGTACTTACCTCTCCCCTCGAGGACACAGCTCCCTCCATTGCTGACAGCTTTTTACCTTTTCTACCATGTGTCCTGCCCTCTTTTCCGTTTAAGCTGGGAATAAAACCTACGTTTTCCTTCTAGCCTTGCTGTCCCTTCAGAAGGTGAGCAGGCCTACTTGGAAAGTTTCCTTGAATTCATTTAGTAGTTTTGTTGTTTCTGCTGCCTTATTAAGACAGAGAGATTTGCTTGGCAAGACAAGTATTTTGAGGACAAGAGCCGAGTCATGAAGTTAATGAGCAAAGACAGCATTAAGTCCAACACTTATTATAAGGCATTACAAATAAAACAATGGTCATCCTTTAAAACTTCTAGCAAACAGAAAAATTTTATCTTTCCTTCTCTCAAATTCAGAAGCCATTAAGAGGAAAAAGTGGATGTAAGAAGGTAATAAAATCTACCATTAAAAAGCAAGTGGAGATGCATATTCATTATGAAAACAACGTCGCCTGAAACATTCTAGGAACTAAACTATGATTCACTTGACAGTGCTGTCTCACAAATACATAAAGACAGTTAATGAATGGGTTTGGTTGTCTGGTTTCGGGACATTTTTAACCAGTAACTATTTGCTAATAACTCAGTGCTGGAAGAGATCACATTGCCGGTGGCATAAATCAAAGTTTAGTTATGAAGAATATTTCCAATATGCTACCCATTATGTGAAATCAAAATTATTACTCTGCTTTCTTCAGACTAAACCTCGGTGTTCAGCTACAAAATAGAAACACAACCCAAAATTAAATTTAAAAATTTATTGAGCTGCCAACTTCCTATTTATGAGGACAACTTTGACAGACAGAATGAGAGGGAGCATACCACCAGTTGTGACAGCTCCTGGGGCTTTTGCCACAGTTACATTTCTTTTCATCAGAGGGGGAAGAACCTGGAAGAGAAAACAATATTCATCTGTGCGTTTAATTCATACATGCTATTTTTTTCTTCACAAACAGGGGTGGTGTTTGGATAAGAAGAGTAGTTTGAAGTAGCAGGCTGTAAATACATGGCTGATACAGCCTCTCCTTTGGGGTGCTAGAGGCAGCAGCGCAGTTTTAGGAGATTCGCAGAGGTGGAGTTAGGAAGAAAGCTGCTCTCAGCTCCGGGGAACTGGGCAATCTGAGAGACAGATCCAACTCCTCCCCCTGAGCTCTTTTCAGGGGACAGAGTAGGGATACAGACCGATGTTTTTCCATGTCTCTTGTAGTTGCTTATTAAGACAGCAAATGTGCTTATTTCCCTCCTTCCCCTCCGCAGCCATAGCTGGGTCACAGTCTGAGGAAAATGGGCCAGGGTGTGAAGACAGCCTGAAGACAAATGAAATTTTGTCTATGCAGGGCAAAAATCTGAGCTTTATGTAATCCATACAGGGAGCAAAAATCAGATGCTTTATGAATAATGTTTGTGAAGAACTCCAAAATTTGGTGGGTGAACTGGAAATCTTGTAACACTATGTCTCTGCAGAAAATCTTCATCATGAGAATTAGGAAAGTACAATCTATGTGAAAACACAAGTTTAGAGGGAAGGGGTTGGTGGAAATGGAGGCAGGTATGCGACAGGTGTCAAACAGGATTAGGATTGTAGCTAGTCCAATAACATGCCTGTAGGAATAATCAGTATCGGTGGCCTCCCATAACTCCCCCTACAACCAACCTCCTGTCAATAAGCAATTATGTTGTCATTGCTCTGGGTGGTGTGAGCCCTTCTCTCCCACCCCCCACCCCACCCCTCCTGAAGGAGTACCATCTCTCTGCTCTGAGATGACCTGGCTTCCACTGGGCTGCTGTACCGGGTGAACAGGAGTTGTCTGTCAGAGGGCCACCAAGGCCTGAAGGTGGGGCTTCTTCAAATCTGGGGACAAGAAGGCTGCCTGATGAGTGGTTAAAGATGTTAGAGAGCTAGCTGTTCCTTTGGAGAAACAGAAGACTGCAGTTATGCCAAGAAGAGGTGCTGGCCTTCAGCCTTAAGGTCCTCTCTAGATGCTTCATTAGGAGTTCTTTCAAGATTAGGTAATAAACAATGTTAAACACAATAAAACAACAAAGAAAAAACACAACAGTAAAAAAGCTTTCCTCCTCTCTCATTTGGTACTCTGTTGACTGCATCTGGATCCCCGTGTCCCCTCCTGGTCTCTCCAGTCCAGGAAGGACACTGATGTGTGTGGCGTGGGCACAGCGCAGGGCCTTCGGGATGGTGAGGGTCAGGGCATACTGCACATGAGGGCAGGCCTCCAGTCAGGAAGGTGGTGAGACAGTGGAGCAGGTTGCCCAGAGAACTTGTACATGCTCCATCCCTGGAAGTATTTGAGGCCAGGTGGGTTAAGGCTTTCAGTAACCTGATCTAGTGAAAGATGTCCATGCCCATGTCAGGGGGGGTCGAATAGATGCTCTTTAAAGGCTCCTTCCAAACCAAGCCGTTTCAAGATTCTATATGATCTTTAGGTCAGTTTGGGATTTTTTTTTTCCAACCCAGTTTATAATATCAGGAAGTGACTTCTGGCATAATAGTCCCATAATACTGATCTGTGCCCTCTGATAACCGTTCTAGATGAAGCTAAAGAAGGTCATTAGCCTCTTTCCAATGCTCGCCTGTGAAAATAAACTTTCAAGGCACTAGATTTGGACTGATGCATCATCTAATGCGATTAATGTGCTGCACTGTGGAGGCATTAGGAATGTGGCACAAAGGGCAATGCACGCTGAAATCTTGTGAAGTATCAGTCAGATTTGTTCAAGTTTCTCACTTCTGTTGCACTGTCTGAAATTGTCATGCTTCACTCAGCTATGGTAAAAGCCTAGAGAGCTGTGCTGTAATGCTTTGAATAGCTGACATGAGTAATGGCCTTCAGTATAATGGCATGAGGTAAAGAACTCATAGTGCTTTCTGATGTTATGGTGTTGCTCTGCATCTCATTTATCTACAGCTAGCCACGCTACTTACAGTAAGTGTTACACTGTTGGCTCTTGACAAGAGCACCTCAGAAGAGCCAATTTGCATGTCTATAAGCTTTAGCCATACATTAGCAGGGAATACGTAAAGTATTGTTCAGAGATTTGCACACAGAGAGCTTTTCTCTAGAACTTGCTGGGATTGCACTGCTATTTCTCCTTGTATTTTATTAATGGAATAAATAGAAGCATCTCTTCATGAAATCAAATGAGTTAAAGCTACATTTTTCTCACTTTACAAGGAATAAATAGTATCCTAACACAAATCCTTAAATCTCCCCATCAGATAAACACTGCTTAACATATGTGGTCATTGTACTTCGCAAGCATAATTCAAAACACGAGAGTTTGGTGGAAGACTTCTTCTCCCGATATTTAATCAAATTTCAGTGTAAATCCGAATCTCTTCTTGTAAAATCAGTAAGTTTGAGAAAGGCTTAAGGCTGGAAACAAATTAGAGTTTCGTGATCAGCCTTTATATCTGCAAAATTAGAATCCAGGTTTGACTATCAAAGCTATGATGAAACTAGGATTTTAATGTTAGGATTAAAAAACATATTGCCTGGGTTTTAACTGGTATGACACATGCCTGAATTGTGTGTTACTGTCCTGTTGCTCAGCATGTTTTAAGCATAGACAGCATGCTTATGATGTATATTTTATTTTTTTCCTAATTATAATCCACATATTAAATTGGATTCCTATTCTTTTCAGCCAACTCCTATGCAGTCTGTGATCACTGATTTCCGTATAGTTTATACTTAAATGTTTTGCTTAATTTGTTTGCCAATCATCTGTTTAACATTTAGTTAAATAAAATAGAGCAGAACAGAAATAATATCTTGTATTAATTGTTCATGCTTGCGTCGTGTTGCTTTCATTTTTGCATTTCTAAAGGAAGTTGTAATACAATGAATAAATGTCCTTTCTGTTCTTATTAATTTCTTAAGCCTTTAAATCCTGGTATTCTTAATAACAGATGGAATATTTTTTAAGCTAGTTATAACTCCTTTTATCTAACAATATCATTGACCTATTGGGGATATGCTAGAATTTTGTAGCTTTAAACAATACATAGAAAAAGTAAATCAATAACCTAATCCAGCAATCATCATGAAATATTAATATAAGAGCTCTAAGAAGTTGAATACAATAAAGAGAATGTGATAAATAATCTTGAGATTACCTCAAGATTCTTTGGGGGAGGGAAGTTGATACTTTGAAGTTTTATGAAATTTATTCCTTCTTCATTTTGCATTATGATAAAACCAACACCTTAAAAGAAATATTTTTACTCCCTCATTATGTCACAGATATCCTTCTCCAAAGTTTAATATTTTCCAAAAATTAATACTGAAATTCTTAAATGTCTAAATTCTTAATAAGAAAGTGCATCAGTTTCAACTACAATACTCACTTAAGATGTAAGAGGCCCAGGTTTAAACCCTCTCTCTATGCAGAGCAGATACCACAGACTCAAACTTAGTTATTCCATATGCCAAGTAAGTATACATGCCATTCAAGTGCTTTTGTCCTTAATTTTTTACCACAGACTGCACCCTAGATCTTAGAAACCCTTCCTTGTCAAATATTTATGTTCATGCAGAGCAAGTTTTTCTTGCAATAGTTCACCATTCAATGACAAAAAGTGGCTGAAATTTACAAATAGAGGATTTTCAGTATTGCAAGTGGTCAGTGCAAGTGTGTTTTTTTAAACGTCCTTTGATCCAGCTCTGTGGTCATATGTATAGTGCCCCAAAATGACATGTTGGGCACTATATAATGATCTAAAAAAACCCTGTTACCTAGTACATAGTTGATTTGACTTCTTGTTGTATCCTGTATCTGTTTTGGAAACCTTTTGTTCCTGGAGTGAATGTATACATGAGGCATAGCTTTCCAGTTTCTGAAATGCAACAGTACCTTAAGTAGGACAGTCACAGGGGTTTTAATGCGTTCTTTGAAGGTGAAAGAATTTTCCATCTTGAGAATGGAGCAGACATTATTTTAATAAACTTAAAATTGAAGATCACATTCTGTAGAATGGTTTGATTGCTATTATCAAAGCCTGCATCATGAAACGTATTAGAGCACATGCCTCATGACATGCCTGTCATCTGAGCCTAACAAATTTAAATAAGTGATTGAATTTACAAACACATGTGCATATCTTTAAAAATATTAAGGCAAAAAATGTTTTCTGAATCTTTATCTAGATTACAGCTAGTAGGACTTATCTGAGGAAGCATTTTCAGGTATGTTTGCTTGGTTTTTGTTTTGGGAACTACTGTCTCAAGCTGAAAGTTTTTACTAAACTTGGATCACATTGTTATCTCAGATGGAGAGTGAAATTTCTGGTCAAATGGGAGGACAGTACTTGGTGTATCTGTATCAGAGTAGAAAATCCTGCTCAGTTCTCAAAAATACCAGGTAGTAGCTGTAATCAATGTGCTGTAGAACTGGCTTTGTACCATGTTCTGTGTTGGAATAGCTCCTCTTTATGTTAACAATTAAATATACATTGATAGGATTGTCAGTCTTAGAAGAAATACTTCATTTGGCTCTCACTCAACACACAAAAATATCCAAATTTCTTGGTGCTCAGTTATTCTGCAATATGAAAGAGGATTTGTCTGTGGGGTTTGGTGGGGGGAGAAAAATTGGAAAAGTCTCCTTTACAGATTGATGTGGAGCCAAAACTAACACAGAAACACTATGACTCTTCCAAGTGGAATTCAGGGGACTGTTTGGCTTTGTTTGGCTTTTGTAGAGTAGAAAACAATGATAACAGAAAACAAACAAACAAAAAACACCCAACTTCTCCTCCAGCAAAAGGAAACAGTATCTCCAGTTTACGTGTCCTTACAAATCCTAGCCCTCCGTTTTGCATGTTCACATACAAAGGCTAATGTATACTTTACAAAATGCTCCCCTAACAGACAATTACATAGTGTTGTGCTTGTGCTGCTGTTAATACTGTGGAAACAATGTAGACACAGACAATTTTCTTTCCCTGCAGCTTTTATTTCTACAGGTCATTTGCTGATGATTTAGTTTACCAAATATTTCTGAGAAAATATAAAAAGATCCCAAGAACCATGTAGTGCTTCAACATGCTTTTATATATATTATTTTCATATGTCAGAAAATTCCCCTATAGTCAGTATTCAGACTTCTTTGTCTCTATTAACATTCCTTGGTGTGCCTTGGCATCCTGACCTTGCAATGTTTTGTCTCATAATTTTCAGCTTTTCTCTCTTTCAATCTTAATTGCCTCTACTCTCTGAGTTTTCTCACATACCACTTCTTATAGCACTTGAGGCAGAACTAGCAGAGATGTCACTGCTACACAATAGGGGTTTCAGCTGTGTCTAATTTGCTCCCTCATATACAGAAGTGTTTTCCAGAGGCACTGTTTCTTGTGATTATGTAAAAATATGACTTATCTAATGGAAATAAGGAAATGACAGACACAGCTACTTTCCAATACTAGAATAGATAACTTTTATTAATGAAATAATGAATCCCTGCATACTATGTAACATTTTACTTCTATATTCCAACTATAATATTAAAAGCAATCAAGGCTCAGCAGTTATTTTAGATTTAAAATAGAATCATGAAGTAATATTTTGTGTTTTCTAAAACCAAGATTTAGAATATACGTGGACCCTGAGTGATGGCTGTGTATGTCCCAGTTATTATGTTTACACATATGAATGAAATAATTGGTCCATTGAACTAAAAACAGCCAAAACCTTTTCAGGAAATGCAGCATCTGCTGGGGAATAAATAAATAAACCTTGGAAAACTATTAAATCAAAGTCAGGTTCAATTCTTTGTTCCTCTGTTTTGGATATCATCATAACTTTTAAGAGTAAAATGACTTATCTTTTTGAGTCTTTTTTGTTGTGTTTGATTGACACTGAAGTCATGCTTTTTGTAGATGTCTGCAGCAATTTGAAAATCAACAGAAATCATTGATTTTTTCTCTTGTTTGTATTTATAGGAAAGAAGGTGGGTTTTTTTCCATACACAGAGTTATTAATTCTACCTAAGGAAAAGCAGATTTCTTATTCAGCAAAGACATATACCGAATATAGCAATATGTGCTTCTACAGTTATTATTTGCATGTTTAATTTATAAATTATCACAATCAAAAACTACTGTTGCTACCAATAACACTGTTCTTGACAATCCATTGGATTTAAGAACATTGCCAAAATCTCATAAATAAAGTAGCTGCCATTTTAATATGAAAATGCAGATCAAGTATGAAAACCAACTCTCTTCCTCTCTCCTTCCAATTATAAAGGAAACAATGCAAATATTGCAGGATCCCCATGTCCTGATACCTGATTCTTTTCTATCCCCATTTTTTTTCTTTTCTGTATCTAACCTTGTGTGATTTTCATTATTACAGCCTGTAATGTTCAGCTGTAACATCTCATGAATCCTTCACATAAAGTCTGTCGCCCTCAGGCCATCAGGAAATGAATTTTCCGTCCTTTCTCAGTAATGATAACCAACCAAAGCCCAGACTTAGATCAGATAGCTGAAATAAGGACAGGGCAGGACCCATACCCAGAACACGGAATATTCCAGCTGATGTGGTTTGATAGGGGTGTAATCAGACCCGGAATCCAGGAAAACTGACAGAGTCTACATGAACTACAGAAGGGATTACTTGAAGGCAAATGTTGCATCAGACTAAAGGTTGGAGAGCCTGAGGAACCAAGCAGTAGGGCATATTTTCAGATGAAAAGGCAAGAGCCGGTACAGGGCCCTTGGACAGGTACAAGGAATTGTAATAAGGTCAGAGCTGGTATCTAAGGTAAGACCAGAGCAGAGAAACCACAAGAAATAGAAATCTGACAAAACCACAGTACTAGAACTACATCATGAAGTTGTTAGTATTCCTTAAGTTCTAGCTAAGAAAGAAAGAGGGAAATCTCTGTGTTAAAAATTGCCGTGGAAACAGACTGGCAGATTATTGCCAAGGTGGGCCTGACAGGGGCTAACAATGATGGCTCTAAAGTCTTTACTTTCAAAAAGCTAGGGATCAGCCATTCTGTTTTATTTTTAAGTGATTCTCTGCTGCTCCACTTCTTGTAAAGAGATGTAGACATCCCTTGCCACTCTGTGAGCAAATACTCTTCTATTTCAAGGTATTGACACAGCTAAACATTCTTGCATGCACAGGGATTCCCTACGATGAACATGATCTCTTCTCTTATTTTTCATAGCACTTAAGAGAGTCCCAACTTTCAGAAACCATCAACAAGGGACACAAAAGGGCAAATAATAAAATAGATGAGACATACATAGTCTTAGTTAACTGCTGTGACTCCTGCATTCTAGAAGATGGGCAGAGACATTTTTCCTTCTTACTCAGATACAGTAAGGGCATTTGTAGCCCAAACTCTCCTAAGAGAATTTCAGAAAATTCCCAAGAAGTTCTGGAAAAGCATATTAGACCAACAGAAAATAGTGAGCAGCAAAACAATTGAAGTTTGTCTGCCAACTGATTTTAATTTTTTACACCCTCTACATGTATCATTGTGACAATTCCAGCTGTCTGAACACCATCTTAAACCCCTCTGTATTATTAGCACCTTCCTGAGGTGGCATGTATCGGAGTCACACACCAACCAGCTGGGGAAGAGTTGGTATGTGTTGTGATCGGCTTGGGGATATACATGTATTAGTTAGACAGCTACTGTATGTGGGCTGGTCAGCAGGCCAAGCAGAACAGGTAACTGCTGGTTTCACCATGTTGCCACTATGTCAGGGGGTTTCAGTGATGTTAGTCTCTCTCCTTTATCCACCACCAATTTTCAGCGATCTTAAAGAATTCAGTGTCTTTGATCCTGGTTGAACTTGGCCAGCAGGCATAAACATCCCTGCAAGAGAAGCAGAAGATAGAAAAGCTGGCAGATGGACAGTGCAATTCCATATGCCACATTTCCTTAGAAAAGCAGGCCAAAAAGTATTCCAAACCCACGTCTTGAACGTTAATCTTGCAAACAAAATTGTTTCTTAGGAGGCTGGAAGGTAGCTTGTTTTACTGCTGCCTAAACAGAATAAAATTTAGGGTGCATAGGAGGACTGTATATAAACACCAGAAAAAAGCAAAGGACAGCAGTAACAGGTTGAAAGGTCCACAGGGGAAAATATCTTCCTTTTCATTTTTTAAAAAACCTGTCACCATGAAAGGTGTACTCACAGCTTTATTTGGAGAAAATAGAGCAGATATATGGTTGCTAACAGAGGGTAAATTGTACACATGATTAGAAACAAAATATATAGATGCAGAACTCTAAGAAACTGACAACCTCAGTAATGAGCAAAGCTTCTGTCTTTGTTGAAATGCATATGTCTTATTTCTCCTCTGACCCACCTGCCAGCTCCTTCCTCCCGAACTCCTTGCCTAGTACCAATATTTTGCACACACAGTACTCTTCTATACTCAACAGAACCTCAGGGTATTCAGCATTATCTTATCCCCATATATTCTAGATCTACTGGTGGCAATTAAAACTGAAAGATGAGAACTTTTTAAATTGTCCCAAAACATTGGTATAGTCACACTCAGACATAACAAAAAAGACTCTGTAACACGTATTTCCATATTGTTATGTTTAAATAACAATAGGGCATATACATGTGTGTTTTAGTGTTCAGAGACAGGAAAGGTGAGGAAAAAGAAGGAAAAATATCACCAATTATTCCCATGCTAGGCAATATGGAAATATTCTGTCAGCATCAACACAGTGCCCACACACAAAACAGAACACTATTTTGTTTTTCTCATACAGTTCGTTTGTTTGGTGCACTGTGCAATTTCAGCCTCTTTCACTGTTTAAGCATTACATAAAGACTAGCTATTAGCAACAAACACTAAAAACTTACCCTGGAAAGGGTCACTGGTAGCAGTATTTTGCTCATTCCATTTTTTTAGTGGAAGGAAGAATTTCATAGCATTGACATTGAATCCCAGCTTACTGCTCTGATCTAATGAAATGGATACCAAGAATTTTATCCTAAAAAGAGGAATGGTAGCGTAAACTTCTACATGTGGTCCAATGTGAAAAGGTAGAGTTTGCGGTTTCCCATTGGTTTCATATATCAGTTTTAGAGGAAACACCTAAAGAAAACAAGGGAGGAAATCTCTTAACCTCTTCCTTTCATTCTAAATTCTACCTTATTCTATCATCCTCTTTACAGCAGTGTTAAAAGTGGGAAAAAGACAACTGCTCTCCATATTATTCCTACCATCATCTGCCTCACTTTTTAGATAACTGAAGAGCAGGAAATATCTTTTGGATTCAGAAAATGGGATGAAATTTAACAGTTGAAAAACTCTCCTGAAATTTTGAATTATTAAAAAAAAACAACCAAACCAAAACCAAACAAAAAACCTGGTATTTTTTTCCTGCTTCTATTTTCCTCTGTTTAGCTCTCATCACCCACTCTTCGTGGGCTGATATTTTGTACAGATCTAAAAAAAAAGCTGAGATTTTCACTTCAGTTACAGTTTCAGCCAGCATCTGTATCATATCTAACAGTAACTGCACAATAGGAAAACAATGATCAACTGGAAGAAAACATTGGAAACTGCAGAATATTTGTGTACCTGTTTTCAGTATTTTATATAACTTGTGCCATATACAGAACTGTTTGTGTACTTAGCCCTCTGTTGCAAGCTTCCTGATGATAAACTCCTTGACATTCCTTTCAGTGTTATAACTGTCCCATTAGACCTATTTTCTGATTATTAATGGGACCATGCACATCCTCTTTCAGGGAGAGGTTGATGTGGGCAGAAAAGGTTTGTCACGCACATGTAAAAACCCCACATTCATTTATAAACTGTAATGGCATAAAAGAAAATTTTTTATCCTATTCATAGTGACAGCCTCTCATCTAAACTAAGAGGATAGTGAAAGAGAAATAAGTGAGTTCAGTTCTCATGTTAGCAGAAAGCTTATGTTCCTCTGTTAAAAAATCTAAATGATATTCTAAATGTCTATCTATCTGCAGTGCCGGATGATTTCTCTAACCATTGAAAGAGACCTGCAGTTCTATTCTAAACTGTAGAAACATCATCAGAAGCAGACAGACATAATTTGCCCTTATACCGTCCCCATCTGTTATTTGCTCACATGTTGCTGCAGCTAGGGGGATACGGGCTAATCTGCCAGATTTAAAGACAACATCACTGCCACAAACAATTTCAAAGATGATACTTTTCACAGCTGTCAAGTTCAATATTTTCCTTCAGAGATTAAATAATATTTTGTTCACAGTGAAAAAAAAAGTTAAATATATTGGCAATTAATATACTGAAAATGAAGTTTCAAAGAAGTTTGTAAAAAAACCAAATGAACAAAAATGTTCTCCTCCTCTAAAAAAAAAGTTTCAAACACTCCTTTCGTCAGATGGTAAATACATTTTTTTAGAAGTCACAATCTAAAAAGCAGGTCAAACATAGATGTCTTAAAAATGCTATGGTAAGAAACTGTCACTAGTATGGTAATCTACAGAAACGCCAGTTGTGATGCCATTCCAGGATGTTGCTATAAATTGCCTATTTCTAGCCTTATGAGTGCAGAGTCATAATGACTCCTGTCTTGTTTATGTCTCCTGTACAAGGGAGCTATGGCCCACTAAACAAGAGCACAAACACTGGTTGCTTGCTACTGTTTGAGAGATGAGCCTGCACACCCAATGTGCAAACTACAGATCTTCTGTGCCAAGCACCAGTGTTCTTTGAAAAGCAGAACCACTGGTGTGCTATAAATTTCCCCTATCTGCTCACTGAGTCATAACTTCCTTGGGAAGAAAGGAGGTTTTGCAGACAGTCCTTTGGAACCAGAACGTGGTATAGAGGTCGTGCAACAGTGCCAAACCCTGTTATTTTATCAAATAGTTCTCCATAGGCTCGATGCAGTTGTGTATCTCAGCACATTGTGCCACATCAGGGCAGATGATCCCATACCGTTTTTTGAAATACCAGCATCTAGAATCTCTGGGGTTACTTTTTGCTTTAAAATAAAAAAAAAAAATAAAATTAACTGTGGGCTGAAGAGGTATATGATAATGATAAAGACTTCTTTATTATGATTACCTCCCTTCTAAATTTTCGGGAAGTGACTGAACATTTATCCAAAAGCAAAGAAGTCACCCTGACTTCATTAGGAATTTGATCTGCAGGAAAAAAATGTAGAGTTAATCCTGCAATGTCTCAGAACTTGTTATAAGCCTGGGTAAGCTTTTACAAGTCACTTCGTTGAATTATCAGTATTACGCTCTTATTCAAAGTGATTAAACGTCAATAACATAGAGACTGAATGCTATAAGGGAGTAGACTAATGGGGCTTTTAATAGGATAGGAACTGTCACTGTTATCATACAAAATCAGTTGAAGTCATTTTCCATCTAGCAATTGTCTCTGTAATTAAAGAGATGACTTCTGTCAATTGGGATAAATCTCATAACACCAAGGAGATGTATGTTTATGTCTTGTTCTGCTCACTTTCTCATCTCTTAATAAAATTAATCCAAGTACTGGATAAAATAGATATAACAGCAAGCTAAGAATATGTATAAGCTGTCCCTCCACCTTGAAAACAAACCGCCCCCTCATATTATCTATGCTTCCATGTTTGAACTTTCCAGCTTTTTCCTCACTGTGCTGTCAAGCACTTCATCTGCCTACTCTTTCCCTCCAGTTCCTTGCAGACACTACCTCCTAACTGACAGTTGCTTCATTCCTTTCCCAGAAGACAGGCAAAACAGGAAGTATTTATAAAGAAATGGGCTGAACGTGTTGTTTTAGTTGGGGGGAAAAAAAATAAAGTACAACACATCACAGGAAAAATCTTTAGTGAACTTTCCTGGAGCTGAGAGGAAAGTTGCTAAAACAGGCAGTCCCTTAACTTTAAGAAATCTGTTCCCAAACAAGGTTATAGAGTCACTTTTCTCCCAGATTGTACAAAGTGCTCAAAACAAAATGGAATTATTAACTAAGGAACAACAGGGACTTTAAACAATATAAAGCACAAGGTGGTATTATGCATTTCATTATCCTTTAGCACACGTATAATGTGCAAATGTCATCTCATAATATAGATTGATGAAAGGTCTAAATCATACTAAAAAAACAGTTTTAAGACACCCATCACTATGTTGTTGGTAATTTGTTTTTATTAAACACATGTTAATGGGGGCCTGGAGACACCTGGTTACTTGAAAACAGGTGCATCTATTTGCAAATAACTAAAAGGCATCCACTAAGCTTACACTTTGATAACTGCTAGTAATAAATGACTAACTTCTCAGCTTCCTGCAGCCTTCCTGAGAAATTTACAATCACAGGACTGAGCTTTTAGAAGTGCACGTTTATTAGGTGCCTGCACACACTTGGACGAAATTGGCTTAGCAATGCAAATATTTCAGTAAAATCCTGTCCCTATATAACTACCTATGAGCCCCAATGATGGTAATTTTCCATTTTTTTAATTCACTGGTCACCAAACTTTGCAATTTCCAGTAAGGAATGTATTTGTTGAATCAGTCTCCTGACCTTCCACTGGCTCTCACCAAGGGGTTGTTAACAAGTAAGCAAACTTTAGCATCATAGACAGTTTTAGTGTTTCTACAGTTATCACTCACTCTGTAAATGAGTGTAAATAAGCGATATTGTGATCCCAGGAATTACAAAAAAGGAAAAAAAAAAGATAATTAACACAACATATGCAGATAATTGGCCCCCAGTGTTTTAATCACCCTTAACATTGTCTTAACCACTATGATAGATGACTTTAAGGTTTTACTGTCTCAAGTCTCAAAATTGGATGACGAGCAAATATCACAATAGGAAATCATTGAGAACACTCACAGGTAATTTACAAATCTCTAAGCGACAGTGTGATGCAGAAGGTCATCTTAAGTTGTAAATCAAGCTGCAAGATAGAAATGTCACATAAATGCCTACCTCTTTTATCTTCAATATTTCCAGTAAAGTCATTCTGTCTGAGACACGATGGTCAAAACTATCCTGCCAAAGAACTGAAAATTTTGAACCAGCAAGACAATGCAACAGAGGACATAACTCAGCTGAGACAGAGAAATCCTCTTTCCCCTAAACATACAGTTTCTGCAGGTTATCTCGTGACCATATTTGTTCATAATATCTTCTTGCACAAGCAGCAGAATCTTACTTTACTGCTTCTTGCTTCAGTACTGTAACTTCTAGACTACAGCATACTAACAGAGATGGAGATAAAGAGAAGGAAATAGACACCTGCTTTCAGGAGAGAGTTCAGGGCAATGGCAGGAACAATATTACCTTCCTACATGAGTCTTCATAAGAATAACGTTAAAGATAAATCCAGAACCTTAGGCTTTTATGCTGTCTCACAGTATATATCTGTTCACCAAGTGAGCTGACTAGATGATGCTGTACAGAATATGCTGCCTTTTGGGGATCCCATTCAGAGTCATCCAATTCTCCCATTATATAGGAGGCCTAGGAGATAACTTAGAGGTTTGGATTCTTCTACTTGGGTCAGGCATTCAAAAGAGTGTTGTTGTTTTATCTCCTTTTTAGATTTTGCACTCCTCTCCAAGACTGACTCAAAGGCCATAGGGTGTCACTTCTCTCTGCGGCTCAGGTTCCAAGTCATTCCCGATGAAGTCAGCAGGTACAAAGGCAACAGAGTTACCCTCTAATTTTGCTACACCTCATAAAATATTCCCAGAATCTAGACAGATAGATCATTGTCCAGAATTTTCAGTCAAAAAATAAAATTAATCACTGTTTTTAGACACACAGGCTTGTAAAGTGATTCTGGCTCCAGTTGGCCATGAGAGGGAAATGAAATAGCTGTTTAAAAGCATTCAGTTACTGTCTACCCCATTATATGGAAAGCAAAAGGGGTAATGACTTCTTCTGAGCTACAATATTCATATTGATTATTAGTTTCTGGATGGGTTATTGATCTGCACTGACTTTAAACTGTGCAGATTGCCATATATGACATATCTTAGATTCATCTGTTAAAAAAGAACCAGTCAGCAACATAACATTAGGAAATGATGATTCTTGGGTGTAAGGAACCCTTCTAATGTAACTAACTCATCATTCTTCTAGCAAATACAGTCTTACTTATACTCGTAAAGATTTTGACAATCCCTCTTTCTCTTGGTATTCATTAATGAAATTCCAGGGCAGGCCCTCAATATGACAGAACTATCTGGCTAAAGGAGAAAGAAATGCTTCGATCAGATTGTTTTCGGTGAACATTTCTGAGCTGCTCTAGTTACGTTACTGAGGAGATCACCAGAAATGAGAAATTATGCTGCCAAACATAAGTCTTTGAGAGTTCAGGAAGGCAAAAGAGCAAAATTTAATCACAAGGATTAAATATGTAAACATGTCCAGAAAGACATGGTTTGACAGTTCTGTCTAAATGAGTAAACAAAAGTGAGTAAAACTAGAACAAACTGGTAAACCAGCTCCCTTTCTTTTATGTGTCCCTCTGGTTGCGTCAACAGGACCATTAAATCTAACACTCAACAAGTAATTTTCCTTGTTGAGAAAATGGCAGTTAGGGCATAACATTAAACCAGTGTCTGGAACCAGTGTCTTCAACAACCCCTAGCTGAAGAGGCTCCATACTTCCTAAAGCGAGTCTGAAACTTTTTCTTTACCAGCATCCACAAAGATTCTGGCACAGCATGGAAGATAGGAGTGAGTGAAAATGAAGATCCTTTCTGTTGAAATCCCAAAGCTAACCTTAGCTAAATCCAGAGGATTAAGAGAACAGCCCTCTGCTTACAATATTTTTCCCCATAAGAAGAAATAATACAGGCCATCTGAAGATTTGAAAATGCTAGGCTGAATATGCATAATAGAAAATCCCATAAGGATGCCAGCTGTGCATTTATGGATGGATGAAAAGTACAGGCTGTTAGTTGTGCAGTCATTTCTTAGAGATATTAAGATCTGCTGCTAAAGAGCAGGAAAATGCAGTCACAGAGCCCACAGCTGACAAGCTCTATTGATGAAGGGCTTGGTTTTTTTTCAGAGGCTTGTTTTCTAGACATCTGAGGAGGCAGGAAGGAGGTAAGGATTGACATGGCTGGTGGGTTAGACTTGAAAAATTCGTATCAGGGTTTTTGTTTTGAGGGTGGTGGTAGTGGTGAAAAAATGTCCAGGTTTGTGACGATGAGGAGAGCATGAGTCAGTAAAGCTGCCTGAGCTCTTTCTGGGTCAGCGTGGGGGATAGCAATGGCTGCATATCAGGAGGCAAAGGGATTTATGGGGAGCTGGGAGTTATAACTGTTACAAGATAAAATTGTGATAGATATGTCTATGATGACAAAATAATGTATGTTAGTTGCGTTTTGAGCTAAGACAGAGGGGAGGGAGGCAAAAAATTTCCTCAGAGCTGCTGAGTCCCACCTTCCATTCACGCAAGCTCTGTGGGCAAACAGGTAGCACATGGGTGGGTTGCTGCTGGCACGGCCTTCCCCTCCGCCGGCTGGGACACCGGCTGCACTCCCTTGGGAAAACGTAGCTCCCTGATAAACACGGTGGCAAAAATAAGGTGTAGGAGAAATGATGGTAAGCTTCACCAGCCTGTTAGATCTATGCTCTTCCTGTCAGAAAATTTTTCCTTTGATACTCCATAAACACAGTAGGAGTGTGACTGATTAGATACCAGCCAAGCGCGCCTCAATGTGTTGGTGAAGGGACCAAGAGGAAACCCCAGGTTGTGAGGGTATCACATGTCCTAAGCAAAGAGCTCCCCGTTCCATTCCACGCATTTTGTCCTCTCCAATGTGAACTCGCTTTGCTCTCCTGCTCAGTATCTGACAGAAGTTTAGAATTCATTTACCCTATAATAGATCAAGGAAGGCTTCAAAATGTTTGTGAAGCATTCATTGATTAACTTGAAACCAAAATGTCACGCTCTTTAAATCATAATTCTAGGACAGAGCTGTCTGTAACAGGTGTAATTTAAATTTTCATTTAGTGTGACAGCACTTGGTCATACTCTTGTTTAATTTACCTTCAATTAGGGTGTTATTATAATTAATTCCATCAGAACTATTGGATTATATCTCAGCTAAATATGTTGAGGGATTTATACAGCTTTATTCTTCCAAAAGCAGAATGAAAAAAAAAAATGTAAATAATTAACTTCATTTCTTTGCTTAAAAAAAATGTGAGTAAGTAGCTTTGGCACAGGCACACATCATATCTTGGGAAGTGCACATGCATACAGGTACACACAGAAAGTATCATTCTTCTTTGACTAAGGCTGCTGACAGTTCCGAAGGTGCTGGCTGAATCTTGTCTGATGTCATCCAAGTTTGCTTCCTTCTCAGGTTTAACCATTTGCAGTAGCTTTTCAGCCGAAAGGTAAGCTGAGAAGGTTAGTTAATATACTACTGATGGCCTATGCCTGTTTTGCCTGTCAAACAATTTGTTGAATAACTGAAATATGCCTAAATTGGGTGTCACTCAGGTACAAAATTATTACTTGGTCTTCTACCATTTCATCTTGATTATAACATTCTTTCTGTCTGAGTTTTTTAAATCATTAATGGCCTGCTAAAATGAATTCTCCTCATTAATACCTAGGAAGTTCTGGAATGATTATAATCAGGCAGTTCTCATAGAGATAGGTGATCTGATTAGCTGGAGAGAATCTCACTGCTCCAGAATCATCAGAGATTATAAAGTTCTTGTTAATTTAGCATGGATTTTGAATTACTCTCTTACATTGTTAGTTACATTCAATGAATACAGGCCATTTTCCTACTATGGGATTCAAAACAAGGTGTCTTTAAGCCCCAGGATATGCAATCAAAGTATAGGGAAGCCTGTTTAACATGTTAAAATGTGTTAAAAATGGAAGACAGAGAGGAAAACCTGTAATTTTAAAGTAAGCACCAGGATTTCAGTATGTTGTTCCCTTCTGTCTTCGTGAAAGATCCACACCTTATTCTCATACGTTTATATTCAAGAAATATGAGGGACTGATTTCCAAAGGTATAATGGGAACTGCACCCAAATTTCACTGCTACAATACATTGCCAGGAGAAAACATAAGCAAACTGCCACTGCAGAATTACATCTCTAGCAAAATACTAGTTTAAACAGGATCAATGAGTAAGGGAATGCAACTGTTAACAAAATAAATTTATAACTCACTAAAGGACGAAGGACAGAAGACTTTTTCAGAAGATCATATAAATTATATACATCTCTGAATTGATTAATTTGGAAAAATAAAAGTAAGAAACTGCAAGGTGAGTCATGTACCAACCAGCTAGTGCTAATGATACATAGCCTCCCATTAATCTGAAATGGTAAGTATTTTCATGTTCTAGTGGAAACTTTGGGGTTAGATTTTTATGTGAAAGAAGTATTTTTTCTTCAACATCATCTTGTTATGTTCAATCACTTATTAAATTTTTTGAATTTTGCCCACATTTCCAAGAGGAGATTTAGCTAAACAAAGAGAATTATGGTGATGTTGACTTTAGAGGGGGTTGGGGATTTTTATTTGCAGAAATACAAGCTGGGAAAAATTACTCGCAACAAGTTTGTTAAATACAGATGAAGTGAATGGTGGGTCTAATACTGGGTGGAAGCTATTCTATTACTCAAAAAATGTTTATATTGTTCTTATTTACTGGGTAGAAAACAAAGACACAGTATTTTTGTTAAGACAGAATATCCTGGTTGCTTGCTAGAATTACTTTATTAGTAATCCATCTGTAACACTAAGTTTTAATAAAATTATGACTGTGCTGTTACGGCGAATAAGTACTTGGGTAAATATGATCTGAATAGAAATACTAATTTTATAGGAAATAAACTCCAGATTCCAAAGGCCTGGTTAAGAAATGCTTCATGTATGAAAACGTCCAGCAGATAAAGCATACAAGGTGTATTTAAGTTTATGATTCTTTGTAATCTTTCCTAAGCTGAGATAAATTGCCCCAACAATGTGTCAGGCACCAGGCCACAACAAAAATTATAGCTGGTAACAGCCAAGAAAACAAAGCTTTCTCTTTTTCTTCTTTTTTTTTTTTTAATAACTAAGAACTCAAAATTGATTTTAGTTTTACAAATAACTGATATTGTTTTATTGTGTGCTTAGAATAACAGATCAGAAAATAAAATATAATGTTTGCTAGGTCCCATTCAAAACAAGTTCCTCTGGTATACGTGGACCTAAGCGAGGTGCATGTGCCAATGAGAAACCTCAACTCTTCTAGCCAGACCCCACTTCTGCATGCTATCTGAAAATACTGACCATTTTCAGATTCATCTAAGTTTCATACTGTCTAAGACCTCTCTCTCTTGCACACAAGCTTTGAAATCAGTGGCGACAAATTTGACAGAAGAAAGAAACGAGACATGGGTCATAAGTCGATTATTTTTTCCTATTTTGAGAGACCTAATTTATAGTTTTAATATGATTTATCAAAATATGGTTCTATAAGAATATGTGACATATCAATTTAGTCCATTAGTATGAGCTTTTAATGGTCACAAAATATCACATTTTCCATTGATAATACTTACTATATATTCTGATGTTACTTCTTTGATGTACAAGTGATAACTATTTTGGTCTACTTTGTAGTACGGACTTTCCTCTAGAGGCTAGCTCTAAGTAATAGTAGATTCTTTTCATTACTTGTAGAAAAATGTGGATATTTGATCAGATGAAAACACTTCTCTTTCTGTGTCAAAAGAATTTGTATTGGGACATACAATGTGCCAAAGATAATTTGATACCATTCATATCTGATTGCTTTGTTAGCTTGAGTTTGAAAGGAAAACAACATCTGCCTGTTGCCAAAGTCCGTTTCCCTATGAACCATGCTTGGATAAAACTCACAGCTGAAGCAATTTACAGCATGAAAAAAAAATCATCATTGTTTTGCTCATAGAACAGTTTTTTGTACCTTTCCTAATTTGTACTGTGTTTAAAATAGTGGAGAAGATTTTTGCCTGAATATCAAGCTTTTACTGTTTTAAAAATAACTTTTAAATTGTAGGTTAATATCCAATATACTTGTACTTCTTCACCAAGTCTAAACAGAAAAAATAGCAGCGAGGGGCCAACACTGGTGTCTGAACACTGTATATGGCCCAACATCACTGGAGGGTCAACCTTCTCCAATTGGAAAAAAACCCTAATGGCAGCACAGCCTGTCTGCTGGGCACCCTTTCAGTAAGCATTGAAGATCATGGAAGCTTGGGATGTTTTGTTTATCTTCTTGATTAACAAATTCATGGTCTCCGTTACTGTGCAGTGCATATGTCACTTTATGGATGCTATTTCCCCATCTCAAATCTGTCTGCACTCTGATTGCACCTGCCTGACCCAAACCTTGATGGCTGTAACACCCTGAAAGATCAGCCCATAGCTCTGAAGTGCTTCAGAGTGAAACAACACAGACCACCATGTTAGTAGTTAGTAGTTCTAAATGAAAGGGACTAGAAAGAACCAGTGATCAAGAAGTCACATAAAATGATGAAAAGAAATATATTCCGGGATTCATTGTTTGAGGTCCCTTATGATAAACAGGGAATACAGAGAACAGTGAACCGATACACAAAGCATCCTATTTTGTGAAGTGTTTATCCATTGTGAATTAAATGTATTTTGATTCTATTGGGGTTGAAACTTCCATCTATGAATAAAGTATACCTGTGTGTTGATACTGAATTTGGACTTGCATAAACTGATAGTGGTCTCACAACTGTGGTGAACACAGGTCATTGTAGTATTGTCAGAAGTTAAAAAATAAAATGTTTTTTTTTTAAATTAACAAAAAAGTTAAAATAAATGACAAAATAGACTAAAAAATATGTCTTCTTAAAAATATCTGAGTAGCAAAAATTGTAATTTATTTCACACAAGAACTTACAAAATTTTATTCCATTTCTTTAGTAATTACTACTTGAATACTTCTTAAGTATCACTACAGTTACTTATGTTGCTGTGCAGACAAGGTGGGAAAACAATGGGAGAATGTACACCTACTCTTCGAGTCTTATCCTGTCTTGCTTATTATTCTTGTCCCAACTCATCAGTACAGTAACAGAAATAATTGTTGGACAACTCACAGTTTCACCTTTTGTATAACACTGCTTCTAATGCAGTTAAAAGAACTGGAGATAAAGGCAAGGATTTGTAAACCTACCTTTACAAAACTGCCAATGGTGCCATTTTCCCCCCAAAATATATACATACTGTTCTCATTCATAAAATGAAAGAACAAAAACGTTCCTAAAAGAGATGGAAAAGAAAAAGAAATGTCTGCATTTTCAATTTATTTCCTTGGGATCTTTGCCCTCATATGACTTTGGACACAGGGGCGGTAGCACAGTGTCCTAGATCTCGACATTGGCATTGGCATTAGTTTCTCCGATGTGGGCAGCATAGATGAATTTATCACCTCCTCCTTTGTATGTTTTCTTGGAGAAGCTAGGGACCTTCTGACAGTTATTGTTCATAAATAGTGAAAGCACATTTTGTCTTTATGGGAGGTATTTCTCTGTTATTACAGGTCAGGTCTCCTGCACTGCTCCTGGTGGGGAGCGGGCTTTAGAGTTCCCACTTACAAAGAGTTGCTTCCTTGAAAAATATTTCATTGCTTTTTCTCCAAAAATGTAGAAACCAGAAGATCACTTAAAATAACAGACAGAGAGTTCATGTTTGTCAGCTGCCTTCTTGCACACAAATTGAGAAAGTAACGATGGGGCCTTAACTGTTTGGTAAGTTTATACTTCTAAAAACATCTTCTCAAAATCAATTCCAGATAATATAAACAAATAAATCTCCCTAGACCTAGCTTGCCGTTGGGTTATTTTCCTCGTATATAGGAAAGCCCTTATTGGTTATCTGTGTTAATAATTTATGTGTTCAGTCAGGAACACTTACTCCACTCCCTTAAGCACTGATTGGATTTAGTCATATTAAACTTGATACTATTTTGATGCGTTTCATCAAATAGTGCTTTCAGAGTACGCAGTTTTACCCATGTTTTCTTCTCTTCTGTTGCCAATAAAAATGGCTACAGACAGCAGCAAAATTATACTAAAGAGAACAATAGTACAATATAGAGCTTCTTACCTTTAAATAATTCAGGTACTGCTGACTGTGACCAAAATTCATTGCCATCTGTCAGCAAGTAGATTTAATTCAGTTAAACATGGCAATCTCTTCCTACTAGACAGCTGTCAACATAAACCATGGCAGCGCACATTGAAAAATCTCAGCAGAAAGATCGCTAAGTAAATGAACATGGAGTATTATCCCTACCCAGTATCAATCAAGAATACATATATTTCAATTTATATATATATGTATATATATTTTATATGTATGTATATCGTAAAAAAGATTTTCTTGTATTTTAAGAGAATATGCTTCCTAGAAAATAGTTAAATAATTATGAGCTAGTTTTTCTTAACCAATATCTCAAACTGTAGACTTTACACAAAGCTAGATTAATAGCAGTCTCAAAACCCTACATCCCCCAAAAATTACCAGATCTTTTGCATTTTCCATTCAAAACCAAGTCTTTTAATAAGCACTATGGGACCTTCACAAACCCGTTGATGGAATTTCAGACACTACAGTATCATATTCAGTTCACACTCTCTTTTGGCAGTTTAAATTAGCACAAGTGAAGATGACCCTCTTTCTGCAGGGAGAGGAATTTGTGAGTTACAAGGAACTGATCCAAACTGTTAGAACCTATGTAAGTTTGGGTGGATACAACACAAATATTTATTAAAATAAAAACTTATTGATCCTAATAACCTTTATACGGCTCAAATTTATACCAAATTTGTTATCACTTCTGTGCCTTGAAATCTCTGATTTGCAGAATCAGAGCAGTCCATACTCAATGGATGGAATCAAGGTACTTTACATAATACATAAAAGTATGCACTTAACTTGCAACAGAGAGCAGAAAATCTCTTGTTACTGGTAGTTGAGGAGAGAGACTCTTATGTCACTACTGTAAACTACCATGATCACCCAAGCAACCTCTTCTCTTTAACAATATCAGCTTCATATTCGTATTAAGGGATTTGGTAAGTACCCATGCATAACTTGAAAAAAAATGCCTTTCCTCTAGCAGCTATAAAACCCAAAGGCCATAGGTGTATGATTATAATTAGACTACACTGCATGCTTGCTCTGCTCAGCTTCAGGGACTCTGCTCTTAAGCTAGGGTTAGCCAGGAGGACTATGCATCACCACTGCTGGTTAAGATATACTCTCATTCATCTCCCTACAAATCGTTTCAACTGCATTCACTGAAGTCTGGAGTTTTCAATATTTACATATATTATACATAAGCTTTCTCCTACTAGTAATTTTTTTATATTCATCACCGATGAAGTTTTTGCATGTGGTAACAAAACTTGCTTTGCAGTTTCCAACATAACAATACACATGCACTGCAGCCAGAAACTACAAGGGAAAAGTTTAAAATTGTTTGCTCAAACATTAATCAAGATAAAGTCAGCTAGTGTATAGTGAGACCAGGCCTACTTTCTAACTTGGCTGCTGCCACTACTCTTATATGAAGTTAATAATAATTTTACATTTTTATTTTTATACATTGTCCATCATTCTCTGCATACTAAGTAATGTTCAGATCAGAAGAATCAGATCTCCCATGGGAATAACTTGGCTTTACTGCTGCCACTGCTAAAAATACCAATACCACTGCTAAAAATACCCTAGGTACATACCCATCCCTACTCTGCTTATTCGTGTATATTACTTTTATACTTAAGAGTGATGTTGAAGTTGCTATATTCCTTACTTAAATAAAAGGGGCAGGAAAATGGCTCTCTAGAACTGTAAATTGAGAGTTTGGGTATAATACATTGCAAGGTCACTGGACAAAATTTGAACATTTAGACTCAGCAAATGTCCATCTCAGGAACTGGCTGACTTCTATAGAAGTCAAAAGTTGACAGTGATCTCACTTTAGATTCCTACAAGGTTTAGATTTTAGCTTCCTGCAAATCATTCATAATTAATACACTTTAATAATTCATCTATCAACATGCTATTAAAGAAAATTAGTAGATTTTAAAGATTTAAACAATTAATTAAAGACTATGATTGTAATAAATATTATGATAATCTGGAAAGGGAGGGAGGATAGCAGCAAAAAGCAAAGCGTAACTTAAAAAATAAAGTTTTGTAACAAAAACAGCAACAAAAATTGGTCTTTTCAGGAAAAGGCCATTTTTATTTTATTCTTGTTGGTTTTACTTCCAAATTTCAAATTCTTCTTAAAGAAAATGTCCTAACTGTTTCCAGTGTAGAGACATAACACAAAGCATTCAATATGATTTTGGAGTTTCTTATTTTTTTTTAATTGAGATTACTTATTCAAGGCTCTTTAAGATACTCTAACTGAAATAGATTATAGAGACTTTTGAATCTATTATTTTTATAACTGCTGTCATAATACAGGTCTGCCAGCTTTATGGTTTATACATGCTATATGATTCAGAAATTATAACCCAGCAATTTTTGTCTATCTTGATTCAGGGACTTATTCATCAGGGAATTGAGCTCGTTGGCTAACTTTGAAAATTTAAATAAGAGCCTCTGCCTAGAGAATGCTGGTAAATTAAAATGAATTCTGAACACAATTCAGCTGGCATACGGACTGCCTCTTTTCTCTACACTTTTCATCAAAGCAAGCTCAGTCATGAAGTTGTAATAGCGTAATAAAAATATTTACAACTAATTCAGGTATAAAATAATAATATGTGAACAATTTCTTTCATAAAAAAATATGTGATAAAATAAAGTATCCTTTACTTTCAAATGAAATATCAATGATTGAGTAAGAGAACATCATAATCCTGAATTTCAGGCTGGCTTGATATACTCCTTTAAATGTAAATGATCATGTGAATAATAATTTTCATCACTCCATAGCAATATACTATGTATCATTACTGGAAAATTTTTACTCTTGGAACCTATGGAAGTTTAAAATCTTCAGACAAATCACTGTCCTCAAATCTGATTCTTATGCAATAAGTAAAAGTATAGGCTCTTCCATTATGACCAGATCTAAAAACCAAATGTACTTAAATCCCTGTAATGCATGGTTTGATACAATTTAGGTAACTACATTGTCTATGGAAGTCCTGGAGCCTGCTGTTTACATGACTTCTAACTCTGGAGACACCCATCTCTCCTCCTTTCCCTTACTTCTCATTTGGAATTTCCCCAAGTGCCCACACTTGACTTTGGTGTGTATGCAAGAGTGCAACAAACACCGCCTCTCCTCTGTCATGCAATACACCTTTTTGAGCATCCAATAACTATGATGTCTGTTTTCACCAAAGCTTCTGAGGCTCTTGATCCATGGGATGTACTTCACACACTCCTCATGCAAGCCATAGGACTGGCTTTAGAAAAAAAAAACAATAGCAATGGCTGCAGGTGCCTTTTAGATTATTCACAATATACTTTTTGTAAGGATGAGTACAATGGTGAGGAATTGTCACAAAAATTAAAAATATGCAAGAGTGAAGACAGTTTAATTCTCATGTTACTCAATTTTTATTTCTGCTGATGACTTTTCATCCTTTCTGTAGTTTCAGCTCCACTTATCTCTTATTAGCTCTCTGTTGCTATTTGCTGCAGTACAATATTCTATTTCTGCAATAATATTTTCCTCTCTATTGGCACGGGTGTTAGATTTAGCAAATAACTTACTCTGATATCTTTTTGGTAAAGACAGGAAGAAAACTATTGATCAGCATAAATATCAGAAGCCATATTATTAAATCCAGTATTCTATACTTACAATATAAACAATTTTACTATATTAATAATGAATAAGTATATAAATATCTTTTCAGAGCTACATGAATTGCTTCTAAAATGAAAACGTGCTTCATTGTGATGAAACACTATTTGCGGCAGACTAAAAATTCTTGTCGTTAAATCAACTTCTGTTTTCACACATAGCCTGACAAATTCCATTACTGATACCATTTTCCTCAGAGTAATCCATATAATATTCAGAGAAGACAATGGTATAAATTAATTCTTATTCTAGCTTATTCTTTATCAAGTGCAGTTGAAGGAAGACACAGGCATATCAGCCTGACTGACTCTTACCTTGAAGTAGTAAAGGAGGGAGGAAAAGTGCACACTGGAATGGAATTTCTTCCCTTTGAATTCTTGCTTTATCATTGATAAACATCTATGGTTGGCCTTGGCCTTTACAAGGAAATAGGCCCCAAACTGAAATGGCAGCATAAAAACAATAGCATGTTAGGATCATTGCCATTATGAGGTGTTTTAAAGTGAAAAAAAAATAAGTTGGTATACAGACAGGTAACAGGTTATTGCATGTATGCAGAACTTCTGAAGTCTGATGATTGCTAGCTGCTGCCGGTATGGGTTGATTGCGAACATTCACAGCACCTGGATGAAACACAAGCGGTATGACCCCAGTCCACCAGTTGAAAGAGACAAGAAATGCCAGTCAGGAGGCTGATCACACATCGTGCTTCTGCACAGGGACAATTTAGACTGGGAAACCCAAGGGCCTTAGGTTCTGGAAAGAAGAGCAAGTGTGAAAAAGAAAGGTTCCCAAAAAGAAGGAGCAGTCTTGAAAAGGCAGACCCTGCCTTCAGGAAAGACCACAGAAGAGGAGGAAGATCCTGGAGATCAGGCTGTTGGGTGGAAATGAATGCCAGTGAGTGCCCAGGCACCTTGGCCACTAAGGTCCAGGAGTGGTGACCGTGAGCAGTGGCATAGCATGAACTGTCACGACTGCCTGACATTCCTGGAGTAACCTCTCTGCAGGGAAGAAAACTCAAGACCTGGGAATATAGCCTGTGGGGGAGTAAGGGAATGAGTGTGTGGGACGATCAAGCAGGGTAAAAGATCTAATCCTGCTGTTCTTAAATAAACACCAGCATCCAGATCCACTATGTGTTGTCATTTATTCTGCTTCATCTGTGACAGAAGAAAAATAATTTTTAGAATATATTTCTGGAAATGGATTTTTATTATCCCAAGATTGCATAATATATTTTTTTTGTTTTAGGCAAAAGAACCCAAACAATTACAGGCATAACTTGTTAGAAAATGCGATGCTTCTAGAATGACCCTCTCCTTCCTCTCTCCTAAATGGCAAATTAGTTAAATTAACAGGAAAAAACCTTGAAATAGAAGTATAGGAAGTCTAAAAAGAAACTTGCATTGATGCTCTTTTTTTTAATTGTTGTTACACATTTACTTAATGGGAAATGGTTTGGCTGGCTGTGCTTTGATTGCTTTGGGGAATAAGACTGATAGCTCAGCAGAGAAAAAAAAACAAGTATTGCACCGTATAGTCACTTGGTTGGTATCAACCAAAACTTGCATTGCTTCTGGACCCACCCCAAGAGCCTCCATGACCCAGAACAGGTCTCTGAGCAGGGTATGTACCACCTGCATGTAGCCGTCCAACTTACAGCTCTGAGTCATCACTAAGAGACACCTATCCTCTCCATTTACTGGATAGGCAATTAATTACACCACAGTTAGATACCTAATATAACCTGACGTGGATAGCTTGGAAACTTCTGTGCTTCCTTCTTGCCCCTTAGAAACAGTACGGCACAGCTCTCCTTCCCTCACAGGCTTATACTCGCTCCTCCTGTACACCGTGACCGAAGTCCCAGCACAGGTAGCTCAGCAGAACAGGGAAGGGAGCATCTCTTTCCCAGTCAGACTCCTGTGCACAGATGCCAGTTCAAGAAACAGCCCCGTCCACAGAAGGAGTACATTAAAGGATTTATTTAGCCATCTCGGCCCATCTGTGCTGATTTTTGAGCTTGTGATATCAGCAGCATGCCCCATGTAAAATAATTTGGCTATAGAAATATACTGAGTGGATATGTTTTGCAACTTATTTCCTCCTAACACATGCAGGGTATAAAGTTACGATCCATAACCATAAGAGCTATATGACCAAAACCAGAAAAATGAAATAAGGAAAGAAATCACATTTTCCCTCAGCATTTATCTCTTAAAAGAGGAGATAACGTGCTCTGAATTACTTTGTGAGGATACATGATCTTGACAGTCAAGCTTTACTGAGAATAATTCCTGATGCTGTTAAAATATTGTGAATTCTTTCATGGGTAAGTAGAAAAACAATGGTTCATTTGTTAAATTATTTTGATCACCCTTTTTGTTCAATTAATTCCCCATGCCTCGCAAACATAAGGCAGCAATTGTTACATGTAAGAGTCGTAGCTTCAGAGGAGGCAAAAATTGCTGTGTCGTTCTGCCAGACATCTGAGTAGCTCGGGGCAGTCTCACATACACCAACAAATAGCTATAAATGTATTCATCTGCCCACACGCTGTAAAACTAGGCCGTAGACTTTCGGAGCCGAGAAAGGCGATCATGGTTTAGAGACGCTGCACTTAGAGCATAGACAACAAAGCAGGCTCAGTGCTTCGTGGAATTTTCCCTAGGATAAGAGTATTGCACAAGAAAATCCCAAGTGACCTTTCGCAGCTCACTGAATCTCCCCTCCACACATCGCTGTGGGCAACTCAGGGCTGGCTGAGGACCTGGCCGTTGGCTGGTGACATTGCTGAACCCCTTCCAGCAGGAGCAAGACGAGCAAGAGAGCTCGGCAATCAGCCTGGCAATCTCTGAGGTGATCGCATGGGATAGAAAGGGGCTGGAATAGTGTAAGTTTCTCCAAGTCCTGTTTAGGTATCATAGCAATAAAACATTAACAAAGGGGGGGGCGGGGGGGGAAGTAAAAAGGTACTTACATTTAGCATGCAGTCATACCTGAGACCACCTCTTTCCTGCTGTTCTACCACAATATTCCTATTCAAGCAGTGTGGTTTGTTGGTTCGATTTAACACAGCCAATGCATACCACTTCCAGGTAAGTCCGCTTGATCTTCTTTCTAAATTAGCAAGGATTAGCAAGGGTAAGCTCATAGGACATAAACAGAAAAACAATGTGTTTAACCTTCAGCATAAAACAAAATATTTTTCACTGATAACAGAATTCCAGCTAAGCCCCCATGTTTTTGCTTAGGTTTTCTTTAGAAGCAAAAGAAACTGTCAACATATTTACTTTAAAAAAAACCCACAACATTTTAGTGCTTTTAATAGATATTCACTTGTTCTTGAAATCAGGTAGTAACTCCTGTCACCCTTTCATCCTAAGCTTTTTCAGCTCTCAGTATGTAAAACTAGTCATAGACTTGGAACATAAATTTCTGTGTGTATACAAGCTTTTTGTATAAAATGCAGATAAGTAACACATTATTGTTGCAGCTGTATGCCTATGCTTTCTTGAAAAAAAAATCTCCAAACTGCTTTAACATTCACCAGACAACTCATATATTAATGTAAGTATATGTGGGATTGTGTATTTACTTTTAAAGAAAGATTATTTATAATGTTGGTATTGAAATAGACATAGAAAAGCTATATTACACTGATGAGACACTGAATTGAGACTCTTACATGTGTTTTTCATTGAACATTAGAGATGGAAAAATTATTATTCTAAAAGTTATTACAGGCACATTTTATAACAGATATGAATAAATTACCTTTGCAGCATTGCCTACCAAGAATGAGTAGTTTTATACAGAAACAAAAAAAAATCCTCCCCTCCATTTTGATTAACCTAAGCAACAATAAAAGGATTTATGTAGCTGCACTGATCTTGAACAGAGCTTGCCTAAGTGGGGCTTTAATAAATTTAAATTTGAATACACAATGGTTAATTTTTGGTAAAAACAAATGAAAAGTAATCGGAATGGCATCACTTACCAAAACCTTGATGAGTAAGTCATGCCTACTTCTGCTGTGGCCTTTGGAGAAATGGCCAGTCTTGGGAAACAACAGAGGTGGGAGGGAGATCACACATTTTTCAGGCTTTCTGAAGCAATTCAGAAAAGTTTCATGTCAGTGAACATTGTTGTTGGTTTAAGTTGTAAATGGGAAAGTAAATCGATGGTGATTGAAAGCTTCCCTACAGGACAAGATCAAAGAAAACATCTATTAAGCAGAGAGCTTAGGAGTTTTGAAGAGATCATGAAGAATGGGCACCAGGCTGAAAGGACCTCAGGCCTTGCACCTCTAGAACAGCATTGCCAATGCTTCCTCACCATGCTATGTTAGAAATGTATAATACATGACTCTCTTACTCCAAACATTGGACTTACTATGTAGCCAGGCAGGCCTATCAATTATTTTTGGTAATGAGTCATGATGAATGTGTTCTTCATTTTGGTATGTCTATCAAGGGAGAGGTTACTTGCTAAAAAAAGAAAGACAAAAATCAATGCTCCTTTGCACTGGAATGCAATAACTGTAAGGTGTGCAGCTCTGTGTCAAATCAAGCTGCAGGTCAAGCAATCAATTTTTCAGTAAAAATCCCCATCCACACCATGAGGGATTTCTACTGAGAAAAAAAAAAAAAAAAGAAAAAAAAAAATCAATGCTTGACTATAGCCCCAGGTTCTACTGAGTAACACATGCTCAGTACTGTAACATGAGACATTATTATTAAGAAAACGTGGCTATTGCTTTCACAGGTTAAAATCCCCTGAGAGGAGAAGTAAGACAGAGGCCAAAAAGGGCAGAGAGGTAGAAAAATGAAAAAAAAAAAAGAAACATTATACTTTTAGAATTTCACTACTGTGACTGGCAGACATCTGACTGGTATAAATTTACAAAACTCCACTGGTGGTGCTGGGCCTGGCATCAACCGAAGCTTGAAGTTTTGAAAAGGGGAGACTTTTTTCTATTGTGGCCTGCTGAAATAGTTTTCTGACTGTGTCTGTCGGTCTTGTGACACTATAATGTCTATGTCCTGATGCCGCAGCATAAAAATTGAATGGCTTTTTAACTAAAAAATTAATAGGACTTTCATCTCACATAGTACAACCTCATTAATACAAAATAGGTTAATTAGAATAAAAATATTACCATAAATAATATAGGGATTAATGATTTAATATCTATAAAATTATCGCCATTTTTCACAAAATCTTACATATAAAGCTCACCTAATCACTATTTGGATTGCCTGGAAAATTCCATGCACAGTAACCCAGGGTTTGCACTGCCCTTGTTTTGCACATTTAAAGCTCCTATTATGCTAATTTAGGCCCTGTGAACGTGACCAGGTCTGCCTGGCACATACCTTCACCTGGTGGTTACACAAGCACCGGGTGGTTCCCAGTTTAGGAACTGAGTATAATTTCCTTGTCTTTAAATAAGTGCTACGGCTCCAAGTTAGAATACAGGATTCAGTCCTGAATCTAGTCCAAGTCTAAGTCTGAGTGACTTTGGGCACAAGAAAAGACTTTTTTACATAAATGTCAGATGTTCTCTGGCAGTGATATTTTACTGCTTCTTGGGCGAGGCCTAAGGGAAACGGTTTCAGTTACTGGTTTGGATGCCAAGGTGAAGTTGCCCATCTGCTTATTCCTCATTTTGTCATTGCCTGTGAAAAACTAATGGTGATGAATCCCTCTTCCAGTCATCATCTGTGTTCTCTTTAGAGCATAACCTGAAAGCTGAGAAGGTAATGGGGAAGAATTTAGGCATCCCCTGCTCTCTTACTCTTCCCTAAGCATCCTCTGTTTTCTGCTACCATAGGGCACAGGGTTTGACGTACCTTTGGACTACCCAGTACAGAGCTGCATGACTGAAAAACATAAAATAAATATTGCCCTGACATGCAAAGAAAGAACTGAAGAACAAAAAGGATTTGGAAAATGAGGATCTGGGACATTGTACCACCTGGAATAAAAGGAAAACAAACTTGAAGGAAATCAGAAACGAATTATATTCCCAATCGTACAAATAACATAGACATGTTATAACAACATAGTTTTCATAGTTTTTGAGAAAGTACATTCACACAACGCCAGCAGTACTGGCACCTGAGATAACACATGCACAAAATCCATTAGCAATTTGTAAGAGCTGAGCCATGCTGACAGCCTAATTCCTCTCGATCACAGTTCTGAGCTGAGGGGAGCAGCGTTCGCCTCAGCGTCTCACCGAGCAGCACTGGCAGGCTTGGCACAACCTGCAATGACCACCTCCAGAAATATTAGTAAAGAACACTCTTTTTTTCTACTGCTGATGACAGAAGTGCCCAAAGAGCTCATGTGGGAAAAGGTCCTATGTGCATTAGATAGGTGTATGTTGACTTTAAGAAGGCACACCATTTCACATGCCAAAGGGTGAGGGGGGTGATGACTAATGTCTCTCTATATGCACCCCATCACTACCTCTCTCTTCGTGTCTTTCTAGAGGGAATAGCACTATCCACCTCGTGACTCTAACCCCACTGCAGAGAAGTAAGGCTGGATGCAGGTGTCCTTCCTAATCCTATAGCCCAGGGAGCTACCCACCCTGCTTCACAGCCTCAAATCAAGCTCCTTCACGGTACTTCAAGATATGTGGTAAATATCAGAGGACCCTAAAGTCAACCTAACCAGAATTCATGTCAAAATTTCACCTTTTTAGCCTAGTTCTTACCTAATTTATACAACTAGCACCAGCAATACATGCACTGAGAGACAAGAAAAAGGAATTTAAAATACAACAGTATAGTCTTCCTGCTTTGCTTTATTAGCCTCATAAAGTAATACTAATTTTTTACTGTTCTCATATAAAAATCCAAAGGCTTTCTGTTAAAAAAAAAAACTGGTTTTTCAAATTACAGATTATACCCTAATTAATATGGAATTATTAGGTTGTGATAAAATATGTGATATGCAGTATGTAATAAAATAAGAGAGGATTAGTTAAAGGATAATAACAGTAACAGACAATATGTTACGGTATTTTTCATTATTCTAAAACTGTTGCTTTAGCTATTTTTTAAATGGTTAAAGTAAATCTTCAGAGACGGGAAACTAGAATTTGGCTGCAAGTACACTGTTTTCATTTGTGCAGGCACATTAATTCATTATTGCAGCTTTTGGTGACCAATGAGTTTGTAAATATTCGCTTTCAATAAAGGAGTATTGGAACATTTTGTTTAAGTGTCCTACATATACAAATAATTATTCAAATGTTACAACAAGATATAGGTCCTGGATGTAAAGTCTAAGAAAGGAAAATAATTTTTTAAAGTAAACAACTTCTAAACTTTTCTGTAACCTTGATATCACTGTAGCAAAACCTCCAATGAAAAATACAGCTACAGCATAAGACTAATAGTAAAATAAAGATCTCATCTTCGAATGTATGACAGAAAAAATAAAAAGAAAAAAAGAGAAAGAGAGCCCACCTGCATTACAAGGGCATATCCAAGTCCTTAATAGTATTTCTATCAAATCTTTGAGGTTTTTTTCCAAAATCTCAAATGTATCTATATCTTGTGCAGCTGGGGTCCAAAGCAAGAACAGGAGATAGAGTTTGTGAGCAGATACATAAAATGTTCCCTCTATCGCATGCAACATCGGATTTGGAAGGAAATGTTTCTAACAACACAAACAGAAAAAGGGCTATATTAAAAGAAAAATCCAGGTTACATTATATTTCTAATTGTGATTTTTTTCAGAAAAAAAGATCCTGTGATTGTCAAATTTCCTGTTTCAAATATTAATTAAATGAACTCAGAGTCAAAGAGATCATTCATTCAGTGTTTTTTGTTCTTTTACTTTATTAAAGATCTGTAAGGTAATTAAGTCTTCAGAAAATGTCTTGAATAATTTTTAGACTTGACTGTGTATTCACACGATTATTTATTTTTCTTTCAGCTTTAATTTGAATTCTGTTTTTGTAGTTTCTTTTGCTTTTCTTTCCTTCTCTTCTGAGTAAGACTTCACTTTTATATCTCAAACTTTCATCCAGGACAGGAAAACGGCTTCTCAAGTTTACTCTATTTGTTATTGAAAATATTTTCCCCACCTTTTATTTCAAGGTGCACAGAAAAAGTAGGAAATAAACTTGTATAAAAGAGATATTTCTCCCCATTGTGTTCTCACAAAATCCTAAAACAATGTAGTGTAAGAAAAGTATCTGTGCTTAGACCAGAATTTTTTAGTCATTTTCTCACCGTTTCATAACTTATTGCCAACAGCTCTGAGGAAAATGCTACTGCATACATGGCAGAGCAGATGAGCTGCAACCCCCCTCTAGCAATTCAAGGATATATATATTTATACTATCAAGAATGCAGATAACATTTTGAAACCCTCAGAACCCAGAATATAACAATGGACCCACAAGTAGCAGGCAGGAGTCCACTGCACAAATTTTGCAGCACAGGGTCAACAAAATCAGGTCATGACCATAAACATACATGATGTTTACCTGTGCACATGTTCTGAAGAAGGTGTAGAAAGGGGATTTTCTGCAATGGACCCTGTTTGAGACAGCAGGGCTGGTTCAGCTCAGGAAAACAGGGAAAGTACTGGGCTACAAAGAAAGGCTGGAGGATGAAGTCAACCTGCCTGGACACTGCTGGCCTGGGGAAAATTTATCTTCACATCTTCATTTAGCCTCTCTATTTCAAGAATTATTTTGCTTCAGTAATATGTTTACGTCCTAATAAACCAATGTTTAATGATTGCCAGCATTTTGGTGGGTTTACTTGTCTCACCTCAAAAAAACCCAACTAAAAGCTGTTGTTCTACCTCAGGACCAGAGCTGACTCCTGGTCCCTTTAATCAAACAGACAACGAGCTCAGGCCACCTCTGGGGACACAGAAATATACTAAAGAGGGACTCATAGAAATGAATGAAATATGTTACCTAGGAAGTAAAACATCTGCAGCAGTGGTAAACGATACAGAAAGCT
Organism: Numenius arquata; assembly: GCF_964106895.1. Classification (NCBI taxonomy): domain Eukaryota; kingdom Metazoa; phylum Chordata; class Aves; order Charadriiformes; family Scolopacidae; genus Numenius; species Numenius arquata. Next base: position 44,079,382 of record NC_133579.1, read on the forward strand.
GGCCAGCAGGGAATGGGTCTGGTCAGAATGTCAGAGAAAGAAGCAAGAATTCCCCTGTAGCAGAAAGAGAATAAAACAGAATATTCCAGAATTCAGAAAACATTTTAGAAACGAACTCCAGCTAATTTTATCTAGAGGTAAAAAGGTATGAAACTTACAGCACTGCACTGTTGTACAGCTAGGTCTGTAGTAATGTGGGGCTACCTTGAAAGGACATCCTTCCCTTTGTTTTAGTCATTTAGCAGTCCTTTCAGGATGAACCATCAAGCCTTAGACACAGCTCCTAATACTGAGGCAGGGGTGTGCAGTAATAGTATAGCCTAAATAGTTATTTTTAAGCAATGTTCCCATTAAAGTCAATGCCAAAGTTCCCATTGACTTTAGTAAGTTGAAGATATCATTACTTTAAGACCAAACTCAAAGCCACTAAATTCTGGGGAAGGCTTACATTTAGGAAGGCTGACTTTACCAGTATTGACTTAAGCCATGGCTGAGAATAACACCCTTTCTGTAATACCCTTTTGTAATATCAGGAAGGGTTACATTAACACTGCTCTCAACTTCTGAATATTTTCTGACTTCATGCCTTTCAAATGAGCTCAGAAAAGCAGTTTTAAAACAACAACAACAAAACATTTCATTATGAGGGAAAAAAGGAGTTTCTATGACTAAGAAATGAAAAGATTTCTTACTTCAAGTCACTTGCACATATAATGAGACTGGGGAAAATAAAAAGGCAAAAATTATTTTATCCTGATATTGAAGCTAAAGAACTATTTGAATAGAGCTATGACATATTCAGTGTCACATCTATTTATCTGTATGTGGTAATCTAAGGGGCTTGTCAGTGCTGTGTGTCAACACTTTATATGTGTGCGTTCATGGGTGTGTGTGGGAGATGTGCATATATATACAATAAGAACAATAAGTGGAACAAAAGAAGAGAATCGAAGGCCTTCAGATGCATAACATGGATAATGTGATTGACAAAGAATAAGATAAACAGAGGACAAAGAAATCAAGTTTACATCATTTTTCTATTTACCACATTCAAAAATAACCTATTTTCATGTGAGAATGAGATTGTAGAAATGGAGACAGATAAAAAACAGCCTGTCAGTTGGTGACATAGCCAGGTAAGTTAAGACCTTATGAATTTTAATAAGTGTGTTGGCCCTATACAAATTCTTTATAAGATAGTGACAAACCTTCTGAAAGGAAATAAGATGACATTTTTCATACTGATTATATTGCTTAGAATTAGGTATATGCCAACCCTACCTTTCTCCCCCGCAAGAACCCCACTCAAAACAAACGGAAATCTGACATTATCCTGCATATAAAGAATATTGATTATTAGCAGGTAGGAAGAGATTACAGATGACTCTTTTGTCCTTCATGTCCACTTATTGTACTTGTTGTCAGACTGGAGAGACCATTTTCAGGCGGTGTACAATGAGGCAACTGAGAGACTGTTAGTCACACTGAGCTCTTCAGTTGAATTTTTCACTGTAGCAGTATGGAAGCAAAATTGGTGCTGTGTCAGCTCACTGAATGTAAATCATACTGAAAGAAGGAAAATGTTATAATGCAACCTTTGGGAATAGAGAAGATAAGGTCAGAGATGAGGCAAGAAAAAATTCTAACAAGTATGTGATGAAAAAACTTTCAAACCTTGCGCAATCTAAGTCTACCCTGATAAGTGACTCCTTCTGTACTGTGCCATCCTTGGACAAATCCATCCAACCTGACTCTGCAGTCAGCAAGAACATTTAGCTACTGGGGACCCTCTTCTTTCCTGTGTCTCACTTTTCTGAGAGGTGTTGGGATTGGAGAAGGTGAGGAGGAAGGGGTTGATTGATGAGAGCAAAATCACGAAGGTCTGCCTTTCTTTTTTAATTTTGTGGTTGGGCAGATGGTGTGAAAGAATTTACCCATTACTTTTCAACCCATGGACAGGAAACAAAATGGATTCCTTAGCTGTCTCCAATTGTACACCTGTCCTATTCAGCTAAGCCAACAAGGGCCAAAATACGGACATTAAGCTCAACCCAAAGCATGCTGAATTCAGTGTGGTAGATTCTACTGAATCAGTGCTCTCTGTATCTACCCCAACATGAACATAACTAAACAAATATTAATAACCATACATAAGAATTATTCCTAAAAACACAGTTGTCTAAATATCTACTTAACTGATTATGAATGCTATATGTCTTTCATAAGGTCCTGACCTTATTATTTCAAGGAGATGTGTGTACAGGACAAAGGATATTGAATGAAGTGGTTGTAAATACATTATTCATTTCTAGTCATTACTGATGACCTTATGTATAACTTGTGAGTGACAGAGCATAACACAGCTATGAATGATTGCTGTGAGCTCATCAATCATAAGCAGAAATTAATTTTGCATCTACATGTGCCTCATTGCAAATTTTGTTTAGTATAACCACACTGTTTCAATATTTATGATTTTTGTACTTCAGTATTTTTCTAAATTTAAGTATACTGCCTCGGGCAATTTCAGATGGAAAATATATTCAACAGGTTTTCATCTATACATGTGCTTTTCACCCAGAACCCTGAGACATCAGAGTATTGTTGGTCTTCATACTCTGGGAAGGGACAGATTATTCCTATAGGAAGCTATATTTATGTTAATAGGGCTGCCTCATTGAATTTTCAATAAGGAGAGTGGCTCTGTATTTAAGAGTAATCCATATATTTGGAAGTAGCACTTAAAAATCAGTTTATAAAAAAAGACCGTATTTTAAATTTCAATTATTATAGAATCAATAGGAACAATTTTTATAGAATCAAAAATTATCATAGTATTTGATCGTGTTTACTATACTAACCTAAATACTTTCTCAGTGCTCCACAGCAATAAATTAATTCCATATTAAGAAGCAATTGTTTGTGTATTAAGAAAGAGCTGTTCTAATGTTAATGGTGAATTCCTGAGAGAAGAAACATTTTTGCCCTTGAAAACTGCGTCAACCACAGATGAGGACTTGTCTGTACTAAATATTCAGGGAAGTTATTTGAAATTAAGAAAGTTCAATTGATAAGATGATAGGTAAATAGACAGAAAGAAACATTCAAAATTAGTATAATAAGTTATCACTGTGGAAGTAAGTTGAAGCCCCTGTATATGGAAATGTTTCAAAAACTTAATTTAGATTACCTAAAATAAGACATACTGCTAAGCACGTTGAAGTAGATTATTTCAGTCAAGCTACACACATGCAAACACTCTAAGTAAGAATTAAAGTAGCCGATGGCAATATATTGAAGTCTAATTCTGACTGAGGACATTTATAGAGGAATTTATTACAAGTTAATTAATCAAGTAAAAAATATTTTCAATATATTTCACTGAGACTCCTCGTAAAGACAAGTCTCTAGCTAAACTGTATTGTGGTAAAATTTTCCTTAAAACGCAATTGGTGTCCTCTATAATCGAGACTTATCTGGATAGTGTGGAAGAAGGTTTTAATGTCCAGCCTGCTGAAAGTCTGGCTTCCAGACTGAGGTATTGTGCAGATCTCTCTTGTTCAATTGGTCCCTCTAATATCTTAATGGAACTCATACACATCTCAAGAAATAGTTCAAGTGGAGCCACGGATTTAAATGGTTCAAAACATCCTGCACAAAATTCAGGTTACAAAATCCTGTATCAGGCAAAATTCAGATCCTCTGAGGCTTTATTGAGAAACCTGTAATTGAGAACAGCTTACCAAAAGACCTGTCAGATGGGAAAGAAGCTACCACACACCAAGCACCTTGACTTCGCAGCTGTGGGCCCAGCCTGCTGCACTTCAGTGCCAATAGCAAACTACCGCTGCTTTGTTTCTACAGGAACAAGGTTAGACATATAATGACTAATAATTGGGATTATTAGCCAATAAAAGTTTTCGTTTATAGCTAGGCATTTTAAAATAAATAAAAACACACCAAGAGACAAATGGGCAAAGAAAACCTCCGAAAACTCATTACAGTATTCCAGTACTTAAAGGGCAGCTACAAAGACAACAGAAACTCTAGCTTCACAAGGAGCCACAGGGAGAAGACAAGGGGCAATGGGTACAAGTTGCAAAAAGAGAGGTTTCATCTTGATATAAGAAAGAAATTTTTTACAGTGGCAACAATCATTCACTGGAACAAAGTCCCCAGAAATGTGGTGGAGTCCCCATCACTGGAGGTTTTCAAGACGCAATTGGAAAGGGTGCTAGATAACCTCATCTAGGCTCCCTTCCCGTGAAAGGTTGGATCATTCTATGATGCTGTTACTATCCCAGCTCATCAGACAGAACTTTTTCAACTAATTTTCAATAACATTTAAAAACCCAACATAACTCCCCAATTTCTTTATATTTTCAGGGAACTCTCTAATAAACATTGAATTCTAACTGAAATTGGTTTTGTTTGTTGCAATATCTGATGTTTAGGGAAAATAAAGTTGAAACTAATGTTCCCCACAAAACACAATGAATAAATCTACCAGACTTTCTCTGTGAGTGGTTTGGGGTTTGGTTCTTTTTTTTGGTTTTTGTTTTGTTTTGTTTTACCTAGTCCTCTTGACATTTATTTATATCTATGATCAAACCTAACATGGATGACCAGAGGCATCTCATGTTCTCACTAGTCCTTAACACAGTATTTTCAAAACAAGACTGCCAATAAGAAGGTCTCAAAGATGGAAATTGCTCCGCCATTTATTTTGTAGTTTGAAAAGCTAGAGACCAAACAAACAAGCAAGTACAAGAAGTTCTCTCTTCCCACACTAGCCCAAGTATACATCATATCATTAAATGTTTGGACATCCAAAGAAAGTCCCACAGAATAGCAAGTTACCCTATAGCAGCAACACACAAGGTCTGTCCTTTGGGCATGGGCTTGGTCTGTGGCTCCCATAGAAAATAAAAAGGTATATTGAGGTAATTTTACCTTTCAGTGAAAGATTTCTACATTTCCTCTAGTGATTTTCTGGATGCTGCTGGCCAAGAACGTGCACTTAGGTAGGTTTTGTAGAGCGGGTGATGCCACGTAATTTGCAGCCCCACAATAATCTGTATATGCATCAAAGCTCTGAAGTCTCTGAAACAGACAAGTTATTTCTGAAAAATCAATGTTAATTTAAATACAAGCTTTTACTTTCTGATTCTGTCAAAGAGTTTGAGTGTGATCTTAGGCAAGATGCTTAACTTGTGGGAATTCATGAGAGAATAAATATGTAAATTGCTGTTACAGAATTATAGTCAGATTATACACTAACCCTGATTTAAATACCTCTTCACTGGACTTTGAACCTTTAATACATTTCGGTTTTGAATTAATTTACTGTGATGGTAAAAAAAGTCAAATAAGGCTTCTATCAGTAAATTTAAATAAACATAAGAAATTCAACAACAGATGATGAGATCTCATGGGAGACTTAGTTAGGCAGAACAGGCAATCATTTCAAAGCCCACTCTTTTCCAAAGAAGAAGCTAAAAGAAATTAAAATGCATACCAAGGAGTGGAAAAATACTGGGATTGGACTATGCAGAAGGTGTGAAATAATACAAGTAGCAGCATTTAGCACTGATTCTCTTGCCACATAAGTTTATGCAAAGTTCTAGCTAAGATCAGCTTTAAATTTTAAAAATCAGGTTTTTTAAAGTTAATTTGAACTTTTTAAACCTGATTCCTGCACAGTTCTCCTCTAACATCAGTAGGCTCAAACTTCTTTGCCCTGGTGCGAGTAACTTGAATGATTTAGGTAGCTCAGTTTGCCGATTAGGGTTGTTATTAGGCTTATAGTGACCAGAGCTATCTGGAAATGTTTCATTAGCACTTAGTTAATCTGTGTACATATATTTTTCCAGGAAAAAAATATTGACATTTCCTAAAACTCATATTTCAGAATGGGGTAAAAAAACCTTTAAATAGCAAAATTACAAAAAAGCTCAGCTGTAACAGTGAGCAAGAATGTTTACTGAAACATCCTTTCCATTGGTAGGCCTTTTTTATTTCCTTCTCTTTCATGCTTTCTTTCATTTTATTTTTAAAGGACAATACATATAGTGATTTCTATACCTGCTGCAGTTCATTTGGAAAAGTGGTTTTTGTTCTTTTTGTTTAGAGAGAGCAGAGCATCCATTCAAATTCAAAGCTTGACACAACTTATTAACATCTAGCAAATGCATATTGTACTACATCTCTCAACAGACAGACTTTTCAGTGTCAATTCAAAGTGAAGAGCTTGTGGCCTTTCCTTACTGCCTAATGGGAAATATCTTTTCTTTATATGCAACTGTAACAGCTGCGGCAAAAATGGCAGTGAAGATGTGTGTTCATCCAAACTCCACCTCCGAAACTCTGAGATTTCAATTGTTCAGAAGCTTCACAAAATGTTTTTGTGTTTGGATTAATCTGCGGAGACCATCTCTGTGGATAAAAAGCAATCTCATCTTGAAATCCAGTGGGTACCACAACAACAAAGGGTAAACAAACAAATAAATTGAAAATAGAGTAAAGAGAGGAATAAAGTTCTGGAGATAAATCTAGTATTGCACAGAAGGAGGTGCATAACAGAGTTTCAACATGAAACATATCTACACAGTAAAATGGAGATTGCTTCTCTTAGTTATTTCCTCCCCTTTTCAGGTTGATTATGCTTTCTGAAAAAAAAACCTCTTCCTACTCTTTTGCTGCACAGAAGAATCCTATGTTGTCTAAGTAGTATTTAAATCAAAAGCGGGCCAGGCTTATATACAGCAAACTATCTCTCAATGTATCATGCACATATACTCAAAATATGCATATACAGTTTTCTTGTAGTCTGGACAAGTATAAATATCAGCTAAGAACACAATATATATGGCCAGATGCTCAAATTGTATAACAAATATACCTCCACTGCAGCCAATGTGAGACAAGCTGGGGAACTGGTCTGCTTTCTCAGAGAGAGTTCAATAGATCAGAAACTGAGAGTAGTGAGGGGATTCACTACAGCAGTTTCTATGACTACCTTTTGATTACGGACATTGCACACAATATTGGCTTTTAATATTTTCCCTTGTTAAAAAAAAAATACAACAAACAGGAAAATTCCCAAACTAAACGCATCCATGCCCCCCACCACCCCTGAACACACAACAACAAGAAGAACAGGAACATGTTTTTTGTTCCAAACTAGTATAGAAGCACCTGAAGCTTCATGAATTACTGCAGTCTTTCTCTATATAAAGTCATTGTCTGGTACCTTTATTTGATGAAGAACTCACACCATGTCTTTATGATGTAAATGGCTTGTGAACTTGAATTCTTTCATCTTCTGCAGTACAATTCTTAAGCAGCAGTGGCAGAAAGTACAGCAACAACTAACCTGGCGTACTCACACACACTCTTTCTCAGACTTATAAAGGCATTTACAGATGTAATCTATGGGGGGTAAAAGCCTTCTTTGGTTCATTCAGAAAGTCAAATTGCTCAGAGTGCAAGTTTGACTTGGAAATCAGTTCTCTCAGGGAGAACGCAATAGCTGTGACTTTATAGAGCTACTGAATAAGCCAATGTACACAACTGACACTATAAAGTTCAGGACTAATACCTTTTACCAGTCATTCTTCTGCCTAATAAGAATATACCAAAATATTACGGGTTTTTTAAAGCCATGCTTCAAACAATACTTTAATAATGGGCCTAGACATATCATGGTAGCTTTCATCTTTTATGTTCCCAAAATACTTCAGAAACACCATCTGTCACTAAAATGCAACTCCATGTAGTCATATGTATGGGTTGAATGTAGTTAGTATTTCATTAGAAGTCAGATTATTTATATAAAATTTTAGTTTTATTAGAAATAACTTGTATAAAAAAATTTCACCACTGTTTTTGTTAATGTTTATGTACTTCTAAATGATCTGGATATGACTCATATTCCATGTAAGCTATGAGGTCAACTTCTTTGCATACTAAAACATAAGAAAGATGGTATATCACTTAATATATCAACACTAATTTAGTAGTGAAATAGTTTTTTTATCAACACACTCCCAATTCTCCAAAATACAAGCTCTGAATCTAGTACTTTTCACAGTCATTTCTTTAATCAAGAAAATTTGAAAATTAGTCCTCCTGAAACTAGAGGTAAGAATTTCTCTCTGTAATATTTTTCCAGGCTTTCTAGGAAAAAAATTCAAAACTATTTTTTGTTTCAGTCCAAATGAGAGAAACACCCTGACTTTGTAAAAAAGACTTGGACAATCTTGCAATTGTTTCACTCCTTGCTTTTTTCTTTAGTTCACTATTTAAAATTCTGCATGTAGAATTGATCTCTCTTGAGAAGCAGGAAAAATTTTAATTGTGCAAAAAATTTCTGAGGTAGCTACAAAAAACATTTATTGTTTTTTATTTCCCTTTTTTGACCACTTCTTAAATTCTCTGTTGTACTGTCATATACCTTATATGTATTGATTATGGTTATTTTTTTTCTAGAGGTAGGTTGTACAGAGTGCAGATACTTTTAAACTAAAACCGGTCTAGTGATTCAGCTGATGGGTTGAAAAAGTCTGAATAGGCAAAGATATCCCTTTTTATGTCACATTTACATGTGATATGATTTTTCATTTAGGGCAACAAACAACAATATTCAATAGATTTTACAATAAAAGCTAATTATTTAATTGTCTAAGACATAATAGGGTAGCCACTACCAGATAATGCCCATAAAAACTTTAAGTCACTGAAACTACTAAATTTTATTTAGAGTGTCACCCACGAAAGCCTAATTTTTAAAATGCAAGGATCAAGACTAGTAAATCTGTATTTAAGCATCTAAACAGAGAAGATATGTTACAAGTGTTCAGACACTCACAAATTGCAGCTCAGTCGAAGGATTTCCAGTCAACAATAGATTATGTTGCTTAGATTCATGTATTTGCATTTTGAGGGCTATGCTTACAAATAAAACCTAAGCATTTTCCCAGAATTAAGAAGATGACAATAATTCATTTGCTAGCTTATATTCTCATGGGTTAAAACATACCTAATGCTTGAGATCTACCTTCCCATAACATGTTATTTTTCATATTTTCATGCATACTTTGTTAATTTTGACTTCTACGTGCACAAAAGTGTTGTCAATACTTAGTAAAATGCAAGTATTAAAGCATCTTGATACCATTCTAAACTAGATATTTACTCATTTGACAGAAGCAAAGGTAGAAAAACAACTGTTACCCTAGCTAAAGATGGTACAGTGACTACACATCAAGAGCCATGATTAGAAATCAGGTATTCTGTTGCTCAGTATTTTACTCTAAACCAACAATCAGAGTCCCTTCTTTCACTCTCTATGATCCACTGCATTTTTAGTATAATGCAATCATCCCAAAGTACTCATACAATTAAAGACTTTTAACTTCATTATTGCTGATGAAATTTGGACTAATTAATAATTCCCAAAAGAACACTTAGCATAATCTACATTTTGACAATAGAGCATGAAAATTAAAAGAACAAATGTATGCGCATTTCCAGCTGTCTTTGAATTATGACAGTAACATTAATAATTTGTTATATTCATTGCTCAGCGTTTATTTAAACTGCTCATAAAGCATGATAAACATAATTAAAATTAATGAAATCTAAAGAATACACAGAGGAACAGATGTCAATGTCAATTGTATTTGCTACTTAGAGAACTCTGAAGTTGGAAGTTTGCATTTGATATTTGATTTATGTGATAGTTGACTGCTGTATGATTAATTGATACAACTTATCTTTCTTATTTTACTGCTACTGAAATGCTAGTAAGAGGTTACCAAAATGAGAGTAATTATTTATGAAACAATTCTCAGGTAACTTTTGTATGTTACTCCAAAGTAGTTCTTGTAGTGATGGAACTTATAAAACTTTAATTTACAATGAAATTCTCTTGACCGTTCTGACATTATTGTGGCTTCAGTTTTAGTTAAAAGCGAATAAGATGGCATGTATCTAATACATGTTAATTTTAGCTTTATGTTTATTATGCGGTCCACATGTAAAATCAAGTTTGGGTCCCTGGCTCAGTATTTCAAAGATCTTTTTTTCTGAATTACATTCTGTAGCTTCAGGAAGTTCTTTGGATACAGGCTTTGAATCCAAAGCTTAGAATAATAAACTTGTGGCTCTAAGCTTATGCCTTGCCCATAATTGGGAAGTAGAAGACTGCTGTTTTCCAAGAGTTTGCTGCACAATAATATTTCCCTAGGCTATAAAATGTATCACAGGGCTTCGACTTCACTTGAATTCACTTCACTTCCAAGAACAGGCTCATCAGGTGCTATGGAAACCTCATACTGTTTACAGGCAAGGCTTGAACTTACGGAAAATGTTAGTTGCAAATAATGTATCATAAGGTTTAAAACAGAGCTATGCAGTAGAGCTATGTCAAATCATTCATCATTGCAGGCAAAGAATCAGGGCTGCCAGTGTTTCACTACCAGGCCTAATTGCCATTTCTAATTATGTCCTTTGACCTTTGCTTTATAGCCACCTAGTGACTATATGTTTGAATACACAGCTAACTCATGGCCAGCCTGAGCTAGGCCAGCCCTGCATGATGCCAAGCCAACATACCTTTTTCTATCTCCACCACAACACTACGTAGTAGAAACTGAAAATAAAATATAGAGTATCTCTATCAGGCAATTTGAAAGTCTAGCTGATCTGGATGTGAATGATCTGGAGATAGCTACAAGATGCTTAAAGTACCCCAAACTTCTATTTGACATCAATGTGGATTTGTTTCATACATTGCTTATGAAGAACGCAGAAAGACAAAATCATTGTAGTACTGTTTTGAAAGATAAACATGCATACGTATATATATAAAAACAACTAAACACTGACAAGCAATGCTTTGGAAGACAGAAAACACGGATGCTAACAAGGAGTTTATCTCTACCTCAGAGCCTTGCTTTTCATCTCCTGTTTTTCAAAAGTTCTCATCTGGGATGTCCTTTTCAGACCTTTTTATGTGCTTGGCATATGTGTATGGCAGAATTTTACATAGCTGTTGCAAAATGAAATTATGAAGTCAGAAAAAGTGGTTCCAAAAATAATCCACAAGTGGCTCCAAAAAAAGATCATCTTCCCATTTAGGAAATGAATACATTAAGAATTATTTAAACTATGGTCTATTATTAAATTCAACCTTCATCTGAAGGGTTTGATTACTCTCATTGGCAACTTTTGAAATTACAATCCTGTGTACAAAACTGCATTTGAGGAGGACTTGTTCTTTTATTTTTGAATACTTCCTTCCCCAAAGCTGAGTGCAAATCAAACATGTTTTTCACCCACATTCTGCAAATTATTTTTTTTTATGAATGAGCAACAACAGCAATGTATGCAGATAAATCCGGAAACTGCACACTTAACCTTCTAAAATTCGGCTCACAAGTACAGGCAAGCAACGTATATTCATCTACATCAACACTACATTTCTCTGGATAGTTAGCTGCTATTGCTTTCATACACTGTGACAGATTTATCGCACTGTACTGTATGAGAAAGAGACTTACTCATATTAAGTGATATTTCAAAACGAGATGATGTGCAGTCCAATGAGATCTCTGATGTTCATGGTAAGTATGATTCTTAACATGAATGGAAATGTAAGTAAACAGCTGATAACTTCAATTCATTCTGCACCAAGATGTCCTGCAGATTTAATAAAGAGAACACCATAGCTCAGATCTCTGAATAAATTGAGTTAATTTCTGTGATTCCAGTTACATGCAATTAACTTATTGCTTGCAATTTTACTTGGCCTTGACTTAAATTGTCAATTATTGTTTTGCTCAATTGCCCAATGTAAAGGACTCTCTTCATTTCATGACCAGAGCTTTCATAAATAGTGCCATGATGTTTTTTCCTAATGAATGGTGAAGCCGTGCAATTCTAGATTTCAGTGAAATTGAAATTATCTTCTGCAAATTGCTTTGCCTCATTTTCTCAAGCCAGTGAAGAGACTAATCACTCTATCTTATTAATTGTGTACCTCCACAAATGATTTTGCAAGCCCTCATGTTGACAAGCTTGCTTTTCAAACTGTTTTCCCTACAATACTAACCATCCTGAAATACATGATTAGCTTAATCCCTACCTGAAATTCTATGATTCTGAGAACAGCTCCTGATTGATTTACAGCTCCTGCTGGAAAAACAAAGGAAAACAAAAATCTTAACAAAAAGGAAGGACTGAAAGGCTTCTAGATTCATAAATATTTAACAAACTTAAAATAATAATAATAAAAAAAAGGCAAGTGTTAGCATTGTTTTTCAAGAGATTTTGAAATAAAAAGAAATACCAGAGAGATACAGGGGAAAAGGGGAGAGAGGGGGGAGGAAAATAGAGAAAGAAAACTTCTGCAGATAAAACTCTTGGGACAATGCCCTCCTTCTTGAACTGAGGTTCTGTGATCCTCTATTTGTTTTTAAATGCTTTGTCAGAACCAATACTACTGAGCTCATTAGAATTGCATTTCATTCATTAGTGATTTAGATATGGTGCCAAAATGCCCAAGATACACACAGACAGAAGCATACAGACCGTACGTTTGTTGGCAAAGCGGTCACACATAGATGCTTTTCCTGATGTTTTACTGTCAATCAATATAATGAACGAGCTAACCGTCAATGGTTTCTGGAGCATGCTTGAATACATAAAGCCACTTACAAAAGTACAGAGAGGACTCATAGTTCTGAATTAGGTCATTCATTTGTCTTGTCTTTAAAAGAACTGTGAAAAAAAAAGTAATTTCTTTGCCTAGGGAGGCAGAGATGCTTGAAACAGAAAAAGAATACTTGTTGTTATGTGTGCATGTATAAATTAGGAGTGATTTGCTCTGAAGATGTTACTTATTGAGCTACTAAGAAAAAGCCTAACTGCTGCCAGAGGCAATGCATTATCCACAACAGAGCTGAAGACAGGACTCAGCACTCTGCTGAGCTAATTCCCTGTACTGTTTCAACCTATGCAAACTACGTCTTGAACTTACACCACAGAATGTGTCGCTTCTTTGAATATCTTAAACTCCATGCAGCAGGAAAGTGACCAGCAATTTTTGTGGTGCTTAGAATAGACAAAGACTTTAATGAAAAAGTATGCAATGGTAGCCAAGACACTGAGCATTTCTATAGTGTTTTTGTCAAAGAAGCACTAGTTGTTAAGTTTCATGGGACCTTTATGAAAAACATGAAAGATTTACATGGTAAAAAACATTGATACTTCTGTTTGAAACAACTAGTACCACTGAATAAAAGCAAAAAATGTACGTTCAATGATGAAAGGTACGATACACTATTGCAACTACACTTAACTGACAATGTTGAGAAAATTTTATTTGTGATGTATTTACCGAGCAGAAAGAAGAATATGGTTTTTGCCAACTGTCATTCTCCCAGTTTATGCCGGCTTTTTCTTAAGAATCATAGATAAATTCAGATTGGAATGGACTTTGGAGGTCATTAGTCTAACCTCCTGCTCAAAGTTAGCTATGAGATCAGATCACATTGTTCAGATCAAGGATGCTGTTGGCTGTCTTTAACGACAGGGCATGCTGCAGGTGCACCTGAAGCTCGCTGTTTGTCATGACATCAGGGCTTTTTCAACAGAACTTCTCCCCAGAAAGTTCATTACAAGGCTGTGTCATTGCAGGGGCTCTTCTTTCCCTCATGTGGGGCTGGGAATTTGTCCCACACTGTTGACTTGCACAAGGTTCTTGTTGTCCCATTCCTTCAGGATCTCTGAGTTCCTCTTAATGGCAGCCCTGTCCTCAAACATGTTAGCTGGCTGCTCCAATTTGGTGTCATCTGGGAACCTGATGTGAGTACATTCTGTTGCTTCCTCTAGGCCATTAAGAAAGACGCGAAACAGGACAGGTCCCAGATCTCTGTGATCCGTGTGATACTCCCATTGTTACTGACCTCCAAGCAGCATATGATCCATTAATCATGGCCTTCTGAGACCAACCATCAAACCATTTCTTTTACCTATCTCCTTGAGTGCCCATTCAGGTGATAATATCCTAAATTGTATACAAAAAATATTGTGGGAGACAAAGTCTAAAGCCTTCCTTCATTTGAGGTAAATTACATACTCGCTGCTTGCTGACAAATCCAGACACTTTGTCATAGAAGTCAATCAGGCTGCCCTTGACAAATCCATGTCAGTTACACTCTTTAAAGTCCCCAGAATGGTGCTTTAAGAGGACTTGCTGCATGGTTCTTCCAGTGGCTGACATGAGGCTGTCTAGTCTGTAGATCCCCAGATCATCCTTTTGGCTCTTTGTGAAGATGGATGGGACATTTGCTTTTTTCTAAGCATTGTTGACTTTCTGCAATCTCCCTGACCTTTCAGAGATGATAGAGAATAGCCTTATAATGTCATCAGACAGCTCTCCTGGCATCCTTGTGTACAGCTCACCTGGTTTTATAAACTTGCATGAGTAGAGCTCTCTCAGGAAATCCCTTTCTCAGTCCCTGTTCAGCTGACAGTTGATCTCATCATAAAGTTTTAAGCAGTTTGTAGTACTGTGGATTTTCTGTGGGTTCCCTCTATTGCTTTTATTTCTTACAGACATACTGTGGTTCATTATTGTAATTGTAGTGCCACAGTGCACCGTGGAATTTGTAGGCTGGCTAAAAGATATAGAACATCAAACTGAAATTTAAAAACCACGACAGTGGGTTTTTTATTCACTGAATTTTGATTTATAGGCCAAAAAATGAGACCTCTGCAGGGGAAGATGGGTGAAATTATTCAGGGTTTAGTCAGAGACAAAAAGAAAATTCAGCAAAAAATTCAAAACCTTTCTGCATGGTTTGGGTGTTGTTTTTTTTCAAGAAAAAGGGCAATTTTTCTGTGACAATCCAACACTTCCATAAAGAGAATAACTGTTTCATTTAAGACGCAAAAACTGACTGGACACTGTCCTGGGCAATCTGCTCTAGCTGACCCTGCTTGAATGGAAAAGGGGAGCTAGACTAGATTCTTTCCAGAGGTCTTCTTTCCAACCTCAGTGATTCTGTGTGTCTATGAATTTACTTTCTATCTTGAAACAACTTTTGCAGAAACAATCTAATACACTTACCTGGCCTGGTCTGTCACCACCAGCCAAAGACATATGTCATTAGATCTTGTTTCGGGCATCTAGGCTCCACGTTCCTTAAAGAGAAACCAGGAAGGACTAGCGAGATTTTGGCTGCAGACTGTAACACCAATAACACTTAAACACAAAACTATGACAGCAAGAAAAAACAGTGTACATATCAGAGGATTTGGAGCCCTAATGTGTCTATATGTAAAGTTCAAGATTTAGTTTACAATGGCAAACTACCTCCTGAAGTGCTCTGTCAAATTTGAAGGGATTTTTCTCATAAATTGTCCGGGAAGAAATCAAGAAGAAATTTCCAAAACAGGCACAGTTTTCTTTCAAAAAAGATTATGTTGTCTCTAAATTCTCTCACTTAGGAAAGGCATTCTTACAACTCTTGTGTTAGCATAATAAGAGGACTGGACTTTCCTGTATCATTTTAACCCATCCAGTGTGAAGCAAGACCCCATGATCATGCAAGTTCAGCAGTACCAGGTGAACTAGGTCTGAAAGATATGATGTGAGATCAGGAATCTAAGTGAAAAACTTTGCCTTTATCACTCTGTAAAAAGGATAAGAATTTTCACAGAAAACACTTTCACTACCTTTATAAGCAATAAAGGACTTTAAATACTTTGATTTTTTTTTTAATTTGTATCATGTGACAACAGTTATAAAATCAGTCAGTCCTTAGAGGATGTGTGCTCCAACAGTAAATCCAGAATATAATCATATATAACATGATATAATATATAACATATATAATGGTCTCTAACTCATGTCTTTTCCCCAATTTTATGGTACGTGCTTATCATTGCAATATGCAACATCATGACAGTAGTGAACATGAGAGCCAAAAAGAATAAGTATAAATTAAATAGTAGATATTAAGATTATTAAGAACTCAAAAATTGTTTTATATTCAATTAATCCATACATTTTTAATTATTTAAATGTCACAGAACAGAGTATATTATAAAATATAATAACTTAGAAAGTAGCTTAGAAAGAGCCCTAATTTAAGCAACAATTCCTATTTTGTGGAAATAGGAAAATAAATGTTCAGAAAAAATTAATATAAGCATGAAGAATGGTTAAAAGAAAACTGCTTAACAAAATCAGTCATTTTAAAATCTGATTATATTCATAGAAGTTTAACTTTATTAAATAGTGAGTGAATCTGTGTGGACGTGTGTGCGCACATGAAAGAGGAATATTGACTAAAATAATCACTACCTTGGGACAGCCATTTGATTTATTAACATATAAGTAATTAAAATAAATATTCTAAATTATTTCACATTTCTGACTTAAGAGCTAGTATTTGATTAGACTGTCATGGAAACTGTCATATGTGATCTGATTAGTATTTAACAATGACTTGCTTTAAGAATACATAGTCTCTATACGATAACAAAATCATAGCCCCAGAGGAAAGAATTAGAGATAATTATCTCATTTTTTGATGAGTGAATTGAATTATTAGGCATTAAGTCTTCCTGAAAAAAAAAAGTCATGACTACTTCATTTTAAATTCATACAGCTAACATTATTATTACTGCCATCCAGTCTTACACTGATTACTCTAATAGAATGACTGACTGCCAAAGTTAATTTCTAGAGGTCCTGCTAAATGAGAACCTTGAAATTTGGCTCATTTTGTATTGTCAAGTACACAAAACTTAAATATTTGACCTTTTGCCCTCCCATCACATACTTAATACGGACATAATGCTCTCTCAAAACTAGATTATCTACTAAGCATAGCACTAGCTCTGGGGTCAGAGAGTGATTCAAGAGGTATTAAAGTGTAAATGGATACTGAAGGAAGGGCAGACTGCCTGCAGCTGGAGTCAGCCCACCCCACAAAAGGTCTTCCAAATCTGTGCAAAGCACTTTGAGCTTGCAGCCGCTGCTGTTCTTTTAGTGATGGAAGGCTAAATAGGGAGGGTGACTGGCAGTGCTGGTTTAATGGTTGGACTTGATAATCTTAATGGTCTTTTCCAACCTAAATGATTCTATGACTAAAGACGTATGTTTCTATGTTCAGGAGTGGCACCCAAGCATTGAGTGGCTGGGAACGGCAGGTCTCAGACGACCCTGGCACTCCTCTCCAGTTAGACGCAGATGGGTCAGTTAAGAGAAGAGCTTTTGCTTTCAGCCTGCTGCAGGAAGAGAACTAGCAACTCTCTCTCCTGTTGCATAGCACTGACAACCACAGCACAGCTCCACTGCCACAGTGTTGGCAAAAGGACAGTAGACCCTAAGGAGGGACGAGACAGCTAGTCCTCCAGCACTGAACATTTTGCTATGGTGGTAGCAACGGTGACCCCAGCAGGGGCCAATTAATGCCTAATCTGCAAGCTGGACAGAATTTAGCCTGGTCAAACCAAGGAAGAAGTTCGATGTGTAGAAGGAATGCACACCTAACCTCAGCAGAGAAGAGCATGGTCTCCTTAATGGTTCAGCCGTGGTCCCATAAGGACAGTTGCTCAATGTCAAAACCACCTACCGCAGTTATCCATGGTGTGAGAAAAGGGGAAAAGAAGTCTCAGAGGCTGATAGGCTTTTAGGAATAGCATGAATTCCTGCAAACTAGCATATGTTTACTGACATATTTCAAGCACTAAAGAACAATTCTGTGCCACATTCTGTAAAAGTAGGTGCTATCACATACTAAGCAGGGAAAAAATAAAGCCACAGGATGAATAAGCACCAGCACAAGCAACAGGACCTAATGTTCCAGGCACAGAATCACAGAATCACAGAATATTTTTGGTTGGATGGGACCTTTGAGATCATCGAGTCCAACCAACAAAAAAAACCAAAACAAAAACAAAACAAAAAAAACCTCCCACACACCCAAAAAATCCCAGAACACCAAACACCAAAACCAAACGCCCACAACCACACCCCACCCCACCCACAAACAGACACAAACCAACAATCTCGGGCACTAGAGCATGCCCTGAAGTGCCATGTCTCCATGTTTCTTAAATACCTCCAGGGATGGCGACTCCACCACCTCCCTGGGCAGGCTGTCCCAGTGCCTGACCACTCTCTCAGTAAAGCAATTCTTCCTAATACTTAATCTAAACCTGCCCTGCAGCAACTTCAGACCATTTCCTCTGGTCCTGCCATTATTCCCTTGGGAGAAGAGGCCAACACCCACCTCTCTACAACCTCCTTTCAGGGAGTTGTAGAGGGCAATGAGGTCCCCCCTCAGCCTCCTCTTCTCCAAACTAAACATGCCCAGTTCCCTCAGCCTCTCCTCATATGACTTGTTCTCTAGACCCCTCACCAGCTTGGTGGCTCTCCTGGACACGCTCCAGCAGCTCAATGTCCCTCCTGTAGTGAGGGGCCCAGAACTGAACTTGAGGTGAGGCCTCACCAGGGCCGAGTACAGGGAGATGATCACATCCCTACTCCTGCTAGCCACGCTATTCCTGATACAGGCCAGGATGCTGTTGGCTTTCTTGGCCACCTGGGCACATTGCTGGCTCATGTTAAGCCGGCTGTCCACCAACACCCCCAGGTCCTTTTCTGCTGGGCAGCTTTCCAGCCACTCTTCCCCAAGCCTGTAGCGTTGCCTGGGGTTGTTGTGACTGAAATGCAGGACCCGGCACTTGGCCTTATTAAACCTCATCTCATTGGCCTTGGCTCCACAGATTGCCCCCACATCCCCCCCACAGGGGATGTTGTTCAGCAGCAAAACCAGGAAACAAACCAGGACTCCCTGGACTTGACTATTTTCCAGGAAAACAATCTCGCTAGTGGATTTTTTTGCCTTAAAATCAACTCTACCTCAAACAAGAGATCTCTGAAAAACTCAAAATTGGGCAAGGTCTGTCACTGGGCTGCTGGATGAAAATGAACAAGTCGTTTTGTTTATGTCCTTCCTTAGCTTCATGGCCAGTAGTATTGAGAAAATGGTGCCTGTCTTCTGTTTTGAGCATATTGAGTCCAATAGAGAACTACATTATTCATGTTTCCAGTGCTGGAAGGACTTCTTGTACTGATGGATGTTCTTAGCTCTATTTTTATAGAGTTCCATTTTTAATGTATACATTTCTTTCTCTTCTTCATTGCCTGGCTGATCCTGATTTATAAGCACTGTAGGTCAACTATAAAAAAAGTTTTGATTTTTTGAGATCTCTCTTTGAAAATGAAATGGCTGATTTGAAGACTGAAAATTGGCATAGAGCAGAGAAAAAAGCGGAGCACGTATAAATAAATATGTCCTTGCAGCCATAGAAAAATGATGATGAAGGTTATCAAAACTAGATATGATCTTTATTCCCTCTGCTTCTGGCAATTTCTGGAAACCAGAAAGCTTTGCTGCAGTTACAGCTGAAAACCCAAAGCCATATATATAGCTATTATAGTGTTTCCATACTGACATGTTCCAAAACTAGGAAAGTTTTTATTGAACTGAAATTTTAGAATTAAAACTAAGAAAAAAAATAAACCCTGCACGCTGAGGAGCAGCTTAAAGAAACATAACAGATATTCACAATAAATAAATTAAAGTTGAGACAGTTTGGGCAAATCTCATCCTCATCTGCATGTGTGGATGGCACAATTTAATTATTGATTAATACAATAATTTAATACAATAATTTAATTAATTAAATTAATTTAATTATTGATTAGAACAGAATGCATGCAATGATAATTTCAATATCATATTGAGCCAGTAGGATATTGTCTGAGCCTTTTTGACCTTCTTAAACATTTCACAATTCCCCCAGCAATTTCCTCTAAAATTTTTACTAGCATTACTTTCACCTTCAATTAGGTCATTCTAATCAAAAGGCAAATTAAAACAGTGAGGCTAAGCAGCTTCTAACATATTTTAAGCATTACTTCCGTGAAAAAGTTTAAGCTAGAATACATACAATGATCTTACATCAGCCCTTGTTTTCCATATCATTACAAAAATGAATAACAAGTTATCTTAGATGATTTGGAAATAGTCTTTACCAGAACTTCTGATTTTAAAGGACTATATTCCTTGTTATGAATTATTGATCTATTAATTGTATATTTCCTTCTTTAATGTTTAACTGCAGGCATATTCTGAGGCATAAACTTTATTAAATGCAACAGAGAGTTCTCAGATTCATTTCCTTGTCTTGCTGCTGTAATAAGTCAGTTAGTTTCTCAACAGTGATTTTATGTTTGAATTTCCTACACACAGCAGAAAAGCTGTGATTACATAAGGAAGTGCTTGACTCCCACTTTTGGTCTCCATTCCACAGGGACACTATGACTAACAAGGGAAAAGGAAAAGGAAAAGCCACAAATTCAATGGTCTGTGCATTTCAGCTGGGAAAGTCCCTTTCATTCCTGCTCTCTCCTCTAAGAATACTAATAAATACAGTATATAAAACAATCTTTGTGACCTGCGTTGCTGTGGCTCGGTTATGGTCTTCTGAGGGGAGAATTGGAAAATTAGCCAGAATTCACTTTACTACATTTAGGTGGAATTACATAAACTAGATATGGAGACACAAATAGATATTTTAATAATGTAATTTTAAAAGCTACCTCAGCCTAACCCAATCAGTTACCTTTATGAATCTGTCGTGGTTTGGACCAGACATAAATACCTTTATGACCCCAGAAAGCACTCCAGGCTGGGTGCTATTGCATTCTTTGGATATATTACAGAAGTTGATGATAAACTTTTGCCATTAGCTCAAAAGCTTTTGATAGTTACACTTCATATAAGTTATTTCTATACAAAATTCATATCACCTCTTGGCACCAAGTAATTTCACACATTATCAGGTATTTCTTATTTTCTTGCAATCGTTTGAAACAAAAATAAAATTATAAAGGAAGCATTCTACATCTAAACAAAAATTAAATTAAAAATAAATATGTACCATGTCTATCTGGACCAAACTAGTACTGCTGCATTGTTTAACACAGATTTAATATTAATAATCCTGGCATCACAAGATCAGGAATAATATTGGTAAGTGCCAAAAGAAAGTATATGCAAGCTGCACTTTATCTGCGTAAGAGCTGATGGATCTGTGATATTCCTAATACTATGTGGGTGAGCTGCCTGTTGAATGTAAAGTTTATTTTCATGTTTACACAAAATGGTAAGAAAGGGTTTGGTGGAAATCAGATTTTGCAAAATAGAAAATAACACAGCAAGAAATTAAACAAAGAAAAGAAAGAAGGAAGATAAACTCAATAAATTGTATAAGATGCAGCAGTAAAACACTGCAGACAAGAACCATAGAAGGGAGACACTTCATAGTTTCATATAACCAAAAGTCAACAAAGTCTCACAGATAACTCAAAAAAGCAACACAAAGTTAACAGCTAATCATTGAAGACCTAGATCAAATGACGTCCCAGCAGCTCTACTCTGAAGCCAACTGACACCAGTTTTACAGAAATAGGTGTAGAAGAAATACATAACTTTTGTCCTTCAAGGAAATTGTTGCATACAAACATACCATCCTTGCGTCTAATGCGAAATCTCACCTTTAGTTTGCTGTCTTTCTCTCCATACTGTTTCACCAGTGTTATTTATACTTTTCTCCAACACCCAGATCATTGTCCTGAACATATTCTTTTTTTGAAGTTTATAGGATTTTGTGAAGAAGCATAATTTATATTTGTGTAAATTAAATTGATTTAATTTTCTTGTTTAACGTAGAATGAATACTCAAACCCAAATTCCACTGTTTTGCTGTGAAGATTTAATAAAAATATCTATAGAAAACTTTACGGAAAACGAAAAGACGAGCTATTATATGGTGTCTTGCTTTGTCTCTGCAGATATTAACGTGATTCCATTTTGGCAGCATCTGAGCTCCACCTGTTTTTCTCATCAGTCATATATTTCTCTCTTCTCTCAGAAAAGATTCTCACATTTCACTGCAAAAAAAAAAGTGTAGCAAATTATAACTGGGAAAAAAACCCAAATATCCCTTACTAGTGGATCCACTGCATAAGAAAAGTAGCATAGCATGCTCTTCACATCCTACTATGCTCCACTCCATATAAATTGCCCCAAATGAATGATGAGCTTCTCTTAGTGAGTTGGAAGGAATGTGGAGGCATAGGACACTTTCTGCATATTTGGAAGCAGTGTCCTTAAAAGAAACCACTCTGGGAACTGATCGGAGAAGCTGTCTATATAAGAAGAAAAAAGCAACAAAAAGGGAGCATTTTACTTCAGAGAGGGTCCAGAGTTCACGGAATCTGTAGCAATCTGTCCCTTTGTGTACACAGGAGAACTGATGAGATAGCCTACTTCTCTGCTGGCAATGAGAATCACTCTTGCTCCATATTGCAAATCAAAAACCACACAAATATGTGTGAGCCATACTGAAGATGAAAAACGTCCAGCCCCAAAAGGAAACAGAAGTAATTAATCTACTAAAAATAATTATGCATATTAATTATACTGCTGTAACTGGCAGCTGTCTTTCAAGTTTGAGGGAGGCTTTTGCAATCTCAGTGGAATCTATCATTTTTTTTTTTTTTTCCCAAATGTAAGTATAGCAGCCTAGGGATTTGTGAGACTTGTTTTTGCACTGTGTAGAACTCACCCTTTTCATTCAGCCAGTTTAAAGAGATCAGAATTATTTTTTTCTTAGTAGCAGAAAAGTGTAATCTGTACTTCCCTGCACAGTCTCCAGTTCAGCTAAATGAAAAGAAGGTTCATTGCCAGTGGGGAAGAATCAGGGAATACATTCAAATTAGCACAGCCTCCACAGCCTTACTCTGCAGCCCTTCCTACTGAAGACCCTTATCTAAGGATGCCAATTCAGCCAGATATCTGACTTGAGAACCCAAATCTGTATGTCACACGTACAATCAGCATCAGCTTGCAGTGAACACAGCCCATTGGGCTTTGTGGTTACACAGCTGCTGAAGAAGTTGTTTGTTTTCAACCTCATGAGAGTCAATTTTGTAAAGAACAAATAAAGCAATTAAAAATGTTTTTCTTCGTTTACACATTAAAATAAAAAAATAAAATAAAATAAAAAAAAAAACAAAACCAAAACTGCAGCTTCTTTTGGACCTGATTTTTTTCTCCTGAAATATGAAAAAGTAAAGAAACAAACTTGCTTCAAACAGAGCAGAATCTAAACCTCATTTTCACTACTGCATCAAATAGGTCCTCACAGATGAGGTTATAACTGTTCCAACATCAGCAACTCCTTATTCTGCTTTTCACAGAGATTTATAAACATGACCAAGAAGGAAACAATCTAGCATCTACACTGATCCTCATTAAGATCTTTGAAATACAGTCAGAATCAATCTGCCACACAAGAGGTGAAAACAACACTTGTGAAAATGCTCACTGAATTTTTTGGGGTTCTTTTTCCGGGTTAACATTTGGTGCTGCAAAGCAAAGTTTCTCCCTTTCCTCTGCTCTGTACTTACAGTTCTGTGCTCAGTTCTGCAATATGACACAAATTCATCGTATGGTATGCCTCTTCTTTGGGGAGGTTACTGAAACTGGACTCTATCTCTTGTCAGTAAATGGAGACAAGTCCACAATGATGAAGACAACTAAAGGCTCTTCATCAGAGGCCACTCATTCCCCATTCACTAGAGAGAAAATCTACAGTGAATATACACCAAAGGCTCTTCAGCTGTGGGAGGTTGATGCAGACTGCCTATTTACATACTTAAAATAAAAGGCCCATTTCCCTGCATTAAAAAAATTATCCTAGATTCAAATTTTTTTAGTGAGCATTTTTCAAGTTGGAGCGATAACTTGGGATACATATTTTGGGGTATTAAGTTTAGGTAAGAAAAGAAGAAGGGCTACTGAAAATCAGGTTGTAAAAGAGAAAATGCCACCAGAGGCCTCATTACCTTCTCTTCTTTCTTCAAATCTTCAGTGAAAAGTTTAATTTTTTGTACAAGCTGCCACTATTCTTATCAACACCTCAACATTTAAGCAACCAAAAATGAAAGCAGCTAAACTTCAGTTGTTTTATTTGTCCTCATGCAACTTCTACTGAGCTCAATTTGATACAAATAAAATTGACTTTCCCTTTTTATGAGGACAAAACTGAGCCTCTGTACCTTCAGCTGCCCCTTTACCTGTAACACAGCTTCACAAGACAACAAAACTACTGCAAAATGCAATTTCCTCCGAACAGCAGCCTATGAAAAAGAAAAGGATTTGATTAGGGGAGACAAAGAGATGAGGTGTCAGTTTCCATTTTGAAATGAGTTGTCAAGAGACATCACTTGAGGAGAGAGATTGAATGAGCATATTTCAGTTGTAACAGGTTTACTTCCTGCAACACCAATAAACAATAATGTGTTGTCAGTGATCAGGGGACAGCCTGTATAAATACAAAAAAAACCCCACATTTTAAAAGGGGCAGGAGCTAACGCCTCCTTCAGTGACTGTAATTTGTGTTAGTAGAGGGCTATAAAGAAATATATTCTCATTACCTTCTTAACTTGTTTGTTACGTAGATCAGACACCTGAAAATTAAACACTGCACAAAAAGGATTAGATCATGCCAGGTTTACTTTACAAATTCCCCCTCCCCACTCTGCATTAGTTTTATCATTAAAAAAGCATATTAAGTATTGGCTTTGATTTGCCACTTCACAGTACAGCTTTTATAGTGACAGATGTGCCACTTTGGCAAGCTGCAAGCATTGCTCAGCACTTGCATCACCAAGACCCACTTCAAGGGGTTTGCAACACAGCTTGGAATTAAAAACTTTGCTGTATAAAGGAGTCAGCCTCAAACATGGAAGGAAAAAGAAACAAAAACTGACACACACAATGGCTAAAGAAGACAAAATGCAAACTTTTCCTTCAAGCTTTCAGAGCTACATGATAGAGAATTGAGTGGATGGTAGTTCGCTCTGAAAGATTTCGAAACATTTCTTTGTTTCCTCTACTGTCATTATATCAAAGCCTTCTGAGCAGGAGAGAAACATCCCACCAGTGATTTTGTCTTGAACTCATGCTCTGGAATACTGTACTTGTTATAGGCTAAACATTTACTAGTGTAAAAATGTGAGTCTTGTCACTAGCAAGTAACCCAACAACTGGGTTAGACAGTCAGGTTTCTTCTGCCTTTCTCCTTCCTGCTGAGAACCGTACCTCTTTCAGATATAATTTATTGAGGAGTACAATGACCAATTTAACTCATGTTTGGAATTATCATTTATTAATGTGCACAACTTTTTTAGTGAAAAACATCTGAAAATTTCATCAGTGTAGTCTTATAAGATAGGATACACCAGGAGATTTTTGTGCCCACTCATGTGTCTAATTAGTGTGTCTCATTCATAAGTCTCATTTTGTGCTTTTGAACAGTCATACACATTTCAAATATCAGCCACTTTACTGAGGTACCTTGCAATTTTCTTGTTACACATAGGCAAAGCAATCCAAGTGATGGGATTACTCACATTTAAAAGTATCTTATGCGATCAAACAACTAGTGAACGGTGCAGTGTAAGCTACCATTCCATCAGTTATTAATCTTCTAGCTAAAACCTTTTTGAACAATAGGAATATTATAGATTATTATACTACATATTCATATTTGAAAGCCAAAAATTATATTAAGATTGCCTGGAAAATACAAATAATAAAATAGTATGGAAACATATTAAAATAATGATGTCAATGAGGGAAGGGAAATCAAAACCCTGAGCCACTTGGTCTGCTCTCACAGCTGACCCTTTGAACAGGTTGGACTAGGGACCCTCTGAAGTCTCTTCCAACCTGAATTATTCTACTGTTCTATGGAGAAAGGTGCCATCACTTAAAATGCCAGCTAGATTTTTACTTAGACAACCCAGAAGGTATGACATCAAAACCAGAAACTGAATATCCAAGAGAGAAAACAAGTTATTCCAGCAGAATCACATTTGGGCTTCAGAGAATTAAAAATCACACCATAATAAAACTTATGACAGTTAAAAATCACCAGGGGAGAAACCTCTGTGGCCACACAGTTGATCTGCACTGAAATCTTGGCACAACTGATATCAGAAAGAATTGCAAGAATAATAATAGTGAAGCTGATGGGAAAATCTAAGAAGACACAGTGCACTGGAAAACATCCAATGTAATATAGCCTTTAGCAAGAGGAAAGGAGAAATGTCAGAGAGAGAGAGAGAGATTTGCAAATTAGTGTTCAATTTTGTAGAAATGTTTTTGGCAATGATGTTCATTTTCAGAAAGTTCAGACAATTTCTTATTTAAAATCAAACACAAGTCCTGCTTACAGAAATTACAAAGTACTTTTATGGGGATTTAAAAAAATGTTTTGTATTCCTTTTCTTTCTATTCTGTTTCTGCATGCTTTTAGGAATTCTTTACTCTCTTATTTGCGAGGATGAACATCCTGATATCACGATACTCCCTTACACAAGCTGGCAACAAGCTGGATTTTTATATGAGAAGCACAAACAACCACTGTGCAACCAGAAACTTTTAGCTAGAACAATCTTTTTTTGGGCTAACTAGAAAGGATGTGTCCGTCCTCCAAAACATACGCTTCAAAATAAGAAAAAAATTTCTGAAATGGCAGCACTTCTGTCCACTTTTCTACACTCAGCACCAGACAGGACTTTTCAGAGGACCACAAGTTCATTAAACTACTGCAGAGTTAAACATTCACAGCTTGATTTCTGTTGATTTCTGTTACAATTGATTTCCATTTTCTTCTTGAAGTCCTGGATATCTCTAGTTTCTTATGCTGACCTGCTGATTTGTCTTCAGCAAATCTTTATCACATCAACTCACAGTTAGGTCCTACACTGAATTTTTGTACAACTGAATTGTGTCGTAGAAAATGTTATTTCAGCATTACAAAAGGAAGAGAGGCTTTATTATTTGAAACATAGCCATCGGTGTTTTGGAAGCACTTTCTAAAAACTACATGTAATTGAAAAAAGATAAAAGATTGAAGAACATCATGGCGTCTGAGGCTTGCTTGCTTGTTTTAGACTCCAGACTAGAAGAAAATCTCAGTAACAATATATTCTTTTATATAACACTTACAAATAATGCTCAGCATGAATTTTTCCACTTTTCCCTTGTGTTTCTTTTTGCTTCATGAGTCTCATCAAATGCACTGAATGGCTTTATTTTGAGAACTGGAACAAAAGTGATATAACTATAAACAATTCATGCATATATTTCCACTTTATAGGATGGAACTTTCCATGTTAAGATATTTCTGTTTAGCATTTGTGAGATCATTGTCACTCCCTTTTTTATTCAGTTGTTTGTTTGGATCTATTCCCCTCAATATGGAAAACAAACTGTTTAAGTAAAGAGAATGGTGCCAATCTGGTATTCAGACAATGCTGTGCAGTTTAAAACACAGGCCTACCATTTCCAGCATTGCCTCATTCCAGTCATATCAGTTATGGGAAAGTTATTGCCAAACCAGCTGCTGTGTAATGGAGTGGCAGCTAAGAATAGGAGCATATGGATGTTTCTGAATATGCAGGTCCATGCTCCTGAGTAGAGCAAAAAAGTGGGAATTCGCTGTTCACTACCAGTGAATTTGAGGTCTTTGCTTTCTGCCCTTGTCCCTGTGACAATACTCAACTACAGTTTAAGCTGCCCAGATCTGCCGACACCACAGTATATTTAGAACAAGTTCTGCTGAAGAATGATGCTGTATTTCTGCCAGGAAAACAATACTAAAGCTACTCTCTTGCATGTGCCTAAACTTCCTTTTTTTGTGAACGTATTGAGACCACTAGGCAAATCCAAAAAAACCCAGACAAATTTCCTGGCAATGCTGAAAAATTTACACGTTTTCATCTGTGATTCTGAGGCAATTAACTAAAACTATAAATATGTAAATATTTGATTGAATAAAATTTATCCAATTTGACAAATATGGGAAAATTCTGTAGCAATTTGTGACCATTTGGAAAACAGAAAGAAATGTGTGATAACTAACCCAAAAATATAGAATTCATGTCAAGCCAAACTATCTACTTCTATTGCAGAGTAAAAGATTTTACAGACAGGGGAGAAAACATAAATCTTAATTAAGGATTTTGAAACTGCTTCAAAGCGGCTTTCTGAAAAA
Organism: Numenius arquata; assembly: GCF_964106895.1. NCBI lineage: Eukaryota > Metazoa > Chordata > Aves > Charadriiformes > Scolopacidae > Numenius > Numenius arquata. Next base: position 44,107,603 of record NC_133579.1, read on the forward strand.
TAACTTGGTTGACGAAACTTGTAGAATGTGGGAACAAAACTTCATAAATCAGCTGAAGACTAATTACAAATGGTTTCATGTCAAAGGGGACAGCTGCACTAGGTGGAACTGTGAGGGTCTGCACTGTTACTTTCATCAGTAATTTGGATGGTAGAATATAGGTTACATAAAGCTTACGTACATTAAATTTGCCCATGGCAGAAAACAGAGGGATCACAAGTACACTTGAATTTACAGAGACCAAGTAACTGTAGGTAACTTGGGTGACTCAGTATGGATAACCACCTACACATACAGAATGAGAAACAAGTGGTTAAGACAGCATGTCTTTAGAGAATGATTTGGTTTAGTAAATTTGGGGATTAGTAAAGCATTAGCAAACATCCTTTTGATAGTTTGGTAAGCAAATTATATTCATAAAATAACAGAGGTATAGTTGATTCTGCTCTAGGACTGCATGACCTCTGGAGGCGTTTCAAATCTGTGGTGCAGGATGATCAATATCTTAGATTGTATTGGACCCAACAGGTTCCCAAGGTGACAATTTATACTGTTTACCATTCAATTTAGCAACCATTTTACCATTTAAAGATCTCGTTTTGCTGTATAAAGCTAGGATTCCTTGATCTTCCATTATCTTGCTGTTGAGATTTGTTCTGTTGTAAAATTAGCAGTGGCTTAAATCGCAGTTTTGCAGGCATTATAAACAAGAGTATAGTTTTATTCTAAACTATATTTAAGAAGAAATTGAAGATACTAGTCACAGAGGAACTCAGAGATATATATCCTGAATTTGAACACTATTTTCAGTTCACTGTCAAGAGTTCAGCCAAGACTAGGAAAAGGTAGGTAAAGATATTTCAGAAATCGGATGTAACTTTTTATTTTCTATCACTGAGATAGAAAGGGATTAATAGAAAATAAAGATAACAAACTGCTAATAAACAGGTAACCATTTTCCAGAAGGGACTTCACTAGTGGCATTGTAAAAGGACATTACTGAAATAGTAAACGAGTGATGAGAAAGTTAATAGGAGGGTGATATATTTTTAGAAGCTTTTCGCAGTTTCTGACTTAAGTTTATTGTTACTGTCTGTACATTTATGAGATAAGATGAAATGCACTTCTTAAAGAAGAAATTATATAAGGATAGTAAAAAGCATTTATGATGCAGATTACCTTGATATCTTGAAGAAAACTGGGGACACTAGAGGAATATGCTGCTAGTCAAGAGACACTAGTGTATTTCCAGCCAAACCATAACAGTTACTGGCAGCTATAAACATTGTAAAAGCAGAACAAGTTGATAGTGTTATAACCTATTTGTATATAGTAAGATGAGAGAGGACTGGCAGAGTTGATACATTCAGGATTCTTAGTTCTAAGAAAATGTATATAACAGTTTTATACATTGCAAGAATAACAGTGGTGAAATCAGAGGATGGATCCTTCACTTTTTGATGTGTATATACAAAAAACATCAAGGAAAATCTGAAAGCTTAGCAGGGAGTATCTCAAGTAGTGTGATTCTTGACTGGTCTTGCAAATACAGGGAAGAGGCAGTTGCTGAATGTATGCCTGCCTTTTCCAGTCAGTTCCAATGTGTTTAGAGAAATGGGCCTGATGACTCAATGAATAGCACATTTCCTATTTTAGCTGGCAATGAATATGTAACTCACTGATATATCAGGTTCCTTAAAGTATTTTCCATATATTTTATTAAATGCCCCTTAAGACAAAGTAAAATGTCAACATCATTAGCTACTCTACTATTGATCATGAGTCTCCACTGACTCTGTAGTCCCTAGAAGATATTTTCACCATAGATTGAGTTAGGATAGAGTATTCCTTTTTTACAATCATCTGAATCATGTACATGTTTGGATGAGCTCCCTGCCCCTTAAAAGCCAAAACTAACCAGAGATGACTGACTTTTTGCATTTTTTGATACCTCAAGACTAAAATAGGGTATAGATTACTAGTTTAGCACAGGATATTCAAACAATTAACATGAGGCTATATGTTTATTAGTAACTAATCTGTCCTAAAATTTATACTACTAACCACAATCACAGTCATACCTGAAATTACTGTCTCCTCTCCACTTATGTTTTGCAGAAAGCTATGTATGGAGTAATTTTAAAGAATAAACTTATTTTAAATGGTTATAAAAACTAACTTTTAAAAAAAGTAAAGACTCCAAGTTTGTAATTACCACCGCAAACAACACTGCATTTCCTGAGTTGTGTGCAGTCAAAACCAGAAGGACTATGTCATTTATATTAAGTACCTGGGCTAGTATATGGTAAATGCAATTTTACTGCAGATAAATGTGTACCTATTTCAGAATAGATACAGTATCTTAATAAATCTATCTGCACAGATTCAAGACATGGAATATAAATTACACTAAATGGAAGAATGATACAGCATCATGACTTAAAAAAAGGGCCTCCAGCATCTCAATCAAGTATGTAGTCTGTAAGTTTCATTTTCCATGCCTGCAATTCCCCATGCAGTTTCAAATGTCTGTGATACTTATCTTCACTTCTTCTCCTAAACACTTTCAACCAATATTTGAGAAATAGGCAATTCACACATTTCTAAGGATGGAACACCTCATGGGTGAATAAAGATTTCACCTGAAAATATTTAATTATTAATCAACTACAGACTTTTTTGCAATTTAGAAGACAATTCAAAATGTTAACACTGGTGGGGGAAATTACAAGCCATAGGGGATACATTTCCCTTATTAATGCATTCTGTGCAAGACCTGAGAAATCAGTAGAATGCAGAGGCAGCAAAGCTTTGTAGGGCAGAGCACATAGAGCACAGATGCCTAAGAATTTCCCACTATTCACTGAATAGTCACAGCTGGTTAATGTAGAGTGGAAATGTGTCTCACTCACAAGGTAAAAAAATATTTAGGGGAAAGGGAAGTGAACTAACATTCAACCTGCACTCCTCAGGTGCCCAGACGCAGTAAGTGACCACGTAAACTCTCCTGCCCAGTCCACTGCAACGTGAAGTCGATCAGACTAGTCAGAAAAGCAGTAACTTAAGCTAAAAAGCTAAGTAGTACCTTCTGAAACTGTCCTTAGCTTAAATCTCAATGAAAGAGACTACAGTTAATGCATTTTACTTTACAAATGTGATGGTAGTTCATAAGCAAACAAAGCTTTCCTCTAGTTATTCAGTCCAAACAGTTAGTAAGCTAGGGTAAAATTGTCAATTTATCATATTTTGACAGATATCACATGTGGCAGTTGCATCTTCACTCATATCTTTCTATGAGACTTTTATTTTTATTTAATGAGAGATGAAAGATGCAAATAATCGCTGAGTGGCATTCCCATCATCTATCATTGGTGCTTCTTTCATCAATGTGACGGGACCTCCAATGCCCAGAGACAAGATGAAGGATTGTTTACTGAGATAAAGAGTGTGCTGGAAAATAGAATTACACTGAAATATACCTTTAATGAACAGTCATTAGGCATTTGAGAATAGATGGCATTGCTAGAATGAGAAAATGCCAAAGGTTTAACGTCAAAAATATTGTGGCCTGGTCATAATGGAGTGCTTTTTCTCCCCTGTCATGGGTTCAGCTGGGATGGTGTTAACATTTTTTGCTAGCAGCTGGTGTAGTGCTATGTTTCGGATTTGGGATGAGAAATAGTATTAATAGCACACTTGTGGTTTTGGTTGTTGCTAAGCTCTCAAGGCCATTTCTGCTCTTACTATCACCCTGCCAGCAAGTAGGCTGGAGGAGCACAAGAACTTGGGAGGCAACACAGCTGGGACAGCTGACCCCAACTGACCAAAGGAACATTCCATGCCATATGATGTTGTGCTCAGTATATAAACTGGGGGAAGGAGAAGGAAGGGGAGGGAGGTTTGGAGTTATGGCATTTGCCTTCCCAAGCAACTGTTACACATGTTGAAGCCCTGTTTTGCTGGAGATGGCTGAACACCTGCCTGCCAATGGGAAGCAGTGAATGAATTCCTTGTTTTGCTTTGCTTGTGTGTAAGGTTTTTGCTTCACCTATTAAACTGCCTTTATCTCAACCCACGAGTTTCTCCTCACTTTTACTCTTCTAATTCTCTCCCCCATCCATACTGGGAGGAGTGAGCAAGTGGCTGCATGGTTCTAGCTGCCAGCTGGGGTTAAACCACAACATCCCCATACCATCATAAAAATCCAGAAAAGATAAATACTTTTCAGGTGTGCAAAATAGCATCCTGTATCTAGGATATCTTGCACATTACTATTAGTTACTGCTATCAGGATAAAGACAAATGCTAGAAAGTAGAAGTGTCAATCAAAAGTTAGTCTGAATGACATGATTACCATAGACACAAAATAATTACAAAGGAAGAACATCTGGGGAAAGCAGACCTGTATCCTACTCAGGAAAGCTGACAATGTTTATCCCTTCAACCAATTTGAATTCCTAGTAACCACAAGTGGTAATAATGACGGACACCTTGGTGACTTAAAGAAAATAATAAGGTAAAACATGAGGCCCAGTGGAATAATCCCTTTCTTTGGACATACGTATTTCCCCATAAATTTGCTGCCTAATAGGTTTGGTTATTACTCCAAGAAGCAATATTATGTATAAAACTACTTCATCTTTGGCTTCCCTCTGTCATTTGCCCTTTAGAAAACATTGTATCACCTGTGCATGAGGCTCCTCAGCTTGGCAGAACAAAATAAGTTACTTTTTCTTTTGTAAATAATTGTTCAATTACCTAAACATTTTGCTTCATTTCCCAGTAGACTGGGCTGCTTTTACTTCGCCACTTCCATTTTATATCAGACCAAAACTGAAGTTTCAACTGCATGGCACTGCCAGCTCATTATAAGGAACAGTGAAAGTAGTTTCCCTGGGGATATATCTGTGACAAGCATCAGGGAGCACAGACCATGTGGAATATTTTTGTCATTCAATATTGTCTTCATTATACCTATTATCAATACTTAATGGTCTCTTGTAAGAACGTTTCGCACACATACACACACATTTCAATAATCTTTTTACGTATTGCAACTAAAGAAACTTATCCATATCATATCCATATGACTTCCAAATTAAGAGTCATAGGCAGTATGCTTCTTCAGCACGTTCAAAAATAGAACCAACCAACAGAATAGAACCAACGAGTTCTCTCTGGTTCTGTACCAGACTTCTCAAGTGACCATGGGGAAATCACCTGCGATAGGTAGAGATCCTGTTGCTAATGGATCATCTTTCTGTGATTTTCATGTGAGTGATTTCTTTGTGCTGACTCCATTTCTCTAGTGTAAAACACAGGTGTGGCTCACAAGCCTTTGGAAATAACAGATGAGCAATGTAGTGTAAATGCCAAAACAAATTATTTTAATTCTCAGTTACTTGCAACGTTGCCTTTGAAAAGAATTTTACTAATGCTTTGTCTTCACAGTTGTCTATTATCCAGGGGCAGCTGACACCCAGTTTGTTCAGAAATGAGCAACAAAAACTCAAGGATATCTGCTTTTTTTCAGATATGAGACACATATTCTATAGCACGACAGCACAGAGAAAACTCACATGTCAACAGAAAGTCTGTTCTTTATTGCAGAAGAAGGTTGTGTGGATATTATTTGTTATATAAACTCAGTTGAAGATAGAAGACGTTTGAAACGGAGGCTTTTTAAAAAAACATTTTAAGGCTTTTGAATTTTAAAACTGTTTTATAAGAATAGACAGATAGCGAGCCCATGAAGCATCTGAGATGCAGAGTCATTCTTATGTTCTCGTGAGGGGCTGTCCTTTGGGTACACTTGTATAGCACAAGGGAGCAGGACACAGATGCACTAAGTTAGTGGTGATCAGTGTTCACTACAACACCCCATCAATGACAGTATGCTTCAACTCTTAATATATCTGTGATATGGTAAATCTATTTGCTTATGAATTATTTGAGTGAGTTTATATTAATGGGGATTCCCTATTTATGGGACCTGAGCTGCTTTGCATTGTGTGGACTTCACAGACCTAGTGGGCAGTACCTCGAGCATTTCCAAGCCATCGAGGCAGGGTCTTTTATCAGTTTTCCGTTGATGGAAATTGTGGGTAATCTTTTTGCCAGGAGCAGCAACAAAGACAACCTGTCTAAGAACTCTCCTAGTGGATTAAAAGGCTTCTGCATCACAACTTCTGAATCTACATTTTTTCCTCCTCTGCCTCCCAGCCCCTCCAACTCTCTTCAGAAGAAGCAAGGGTACTTGTCTTGATCTTTCAGCTGGAAAAAGTAGAAACATCTGTTCATGTTACATAAGGGAAAAACCTTAAGCAGTTGTAAATACAACCGGACCTTGATTATAGACTGTACTTACAGGACTCAGATAACATGATATCTTGTTGGAAACTCACAAGTCACTAACTCCCACTCAGAAAATATTCTACTCATCACTAGATGAGTCTAACTCAAGAGCTATGTTTTAAAATAGATAATTTTGCCATGAACTCATGGCATCTGATAACTTTTATTACAGCCTAGCTCCCATTGTCAAATTATTACCATGAAAAGTCAAGATTTCTTTCATCAAAAAGTATGTTTTCACACCAAAACTGCAAGACAAGTAATAGCAACTGCGTCTATATTGTTATCTTTAAAAAAAAAAAAAAAAAATCTCTTATTATTCTTACAATGTCATCATTTATGGAAATTTTATAAGGATTTTTAGATCTCATGGGCCTGAAGTAACCAAATTATTCCTTTTACAGTTCATAGAACAGAATACTTTAACAGAATACATAATTATTATTTTTCTGGTTTCAGCAAGGAGTGGAGCTCTATGAAAGGGATGTTATCTACCCTTAATAACCTCTTATTTACTTTGTGAAATTATATCCCTTTTCAAATATTACTGCAGAGAAACAATGGCAAGTGGATTTGATAATATAGCTGAACTATCTAATTGTCTGGGATATCCTTACTGTATACAAAAGCCAAGGGAAAATCAGAAGGAAAATGAGTGGTAAGTTCAGGGGAGTGGTAAATCTGTCTATTTTCTTAAGGAGAGAGAGAAAATATCTAATAAAAATTAAAATAATTTTCAGTTATGATTCCCAATACCTATTGAAAAGAATACTGCAAGTTACACCCTTATGACCACTAATATAGCAAGCAATATAATATACGTAATGTATTGGGTCTGGCTGAGGCAGGGTTAATTTTCCCCACAGCAGCCCTCATAGTGCTGGGCCTTGTATTGTTACCTAGAAAGGTATTGGTAACACTCTAGTGTTTTGGCTACTGCTGAGCAGTGCTCCCATAGCATCAAGGCTGTGTCTCCAACATTCCCAGCCCCCCCACACCCCCAGTAGGCTGGGGGTGCGGAAAAGCTTAAGAGGGGACATAGCCAGGACAGCTGACCCAAACTGACCAAAGAGATATTCCATACCGTATGATGTCTGCTCAGCAATAAAAGCTAAGAGAAAGGAGAAGGAAGGGGGGGGGGGGCATTCCTTATTTATGGTTTTTGTCTTCCAGAGCAATTGTTACATGTACTGAGGTCCTGCTTCCCAAGAAGTGGCTCCTGATGGGAAGGTGAGAATAAATCTTTTGTTTTCCTTTACTTCCGCATGTGGCCTTTGCTTTTGCTTTATTAAACTGCTTTTGTCTTGACCCATGAGTAATTTTTTCCATCTTATTTTCTCCCCCGTAACCATCCTGCTGAGGAGAGGTGTGATTGATAGAGTGGCTTGGTGGGCACCTGGCATCCAGCCAAGGTCAACACACCACAGTAAACTACACAGATTTTTGAGGATTCCTTTCTATAAGAAGTTGTCTACCTCTATAGCAAAATGTGAAATGTGATTCTGTCAAAGAACTCTCACTATCAAAGTATACAAAATTAGAATTAGAAAGAAAAAAATATGTCACATATGGCAACACGTTAGATTCTTAGATAAATGATTACTTTGTTTTGCAGTACAGTAGGGCAGTGTTGCACATTTTCCAAATCCCAGATTTCACTGTTCTGAAAAAAAAAAAAAAAACAAACCAAAAAATCGAGTATGGTCCTTGCAAGACGTGGCAAGAGCAGGATAAGAAGCTGCAGTCACCAGAACTACTCAAACAGGATAGAAATTCTGTATGTATTATTACGTATCATCAATTTACAATCTACTTTTTTGTTGAGAATTTACATGTAGTGTATATCGTACCCTACATTTGTAGTGTCATGTTTAAATTAGTTTACCCTAAGAGTATCACCACATGACATAAAGAATACTTATGCGTTTTGATAATATGAATTTATACACTCACATGATTTTATATTAATTCTTTCAAAAAACAACAGAGAGCATGTATTGTTTACCTAGCAACAATTATGTAGATGCCTGAATAACCAACTTCACTAAAGCATACTGAGGGAAAGATTTTTCAGACAAGAAAGAGCAGATAATTGTTAAAGAGAAATTAGAATATGTTAAGATAACAATATATTAATAAATCCATTCTAATAGAAGCAAAGATTTTTTTAATTGTAATTCTATAGTAAAACTAAAGATTATTTATTTTAAATCACAAACCTCCTTTGAAAAGCAAAAAGAAAGCCCTGTTATTGGTTTCCCTGTTTATTATGTCTCAGCAATTGATTTCCATACCGAGAAGTGCTCATTTCACACACAAAAGCATATTTCCTAACTTCAAACTCTCTCCACATCCAGTCATTTTTTCTGTTCCAAATATTGTCATTATTAGTGCAGATACAGATCAAAGGGCAAACAACACTTGAGAAAAATCTCATAAAATTCAATCACAAAAACTACTGTGAATGTAGTTATTGGCTTTATACTTCCAACATCAGCAGTCATTTCACTCCCTTTGCAGACAAGAGAAGTATCCTTCAGTGGAAAAATCAGACAATGTTAAATTCCTAATCTTAGTGATAACCTTGAAGAGATTTTTTTCTCTCCATAATCTGTAGCCTCAGGAAACTAGTTTCCTGGTACTAACTTGGTTAGACAATGAAAATAATCCAAGTAAACAATTCCACTGATGTGAAAGAAATGTTGAAACCTAGTTCAGTGTCAGCTTTGTTGGTCTTTTAAAGTCAAAAGACTAACCATTAATTTCTGACATACAAAAACCCAATATAGTTTTGTAAATTCATTAAACAAGCCAAAAATTGTTACCATGAAAAGGGTGAGCACAGCATTTAGGTTACACTTTCTCTACAATCTAGCACACTGTCAAACTGGGTGAATGGTCTCTTCCAATAGCTTTGATGCAAGATTGGCTTCTCCCATAAAAAAAAGACTTTTCAGAAACAGTCCATTTCAGAAACAGTCCATTGAAATTCTATTTCAATATTGCCAGAACTGAATGTAATTAAAATACTTCTTCTTGTAGTCAGAATTTATATTTCTTCAAAAGGTAGAATTTTTATCTAATATGTTATTTGAATGTTTCATGAGAACAAGACTATCCCTTGCATAATGAAAATAGCAGTAAAGACCACAGTGAATTTTTTTCACTTATATATTCTTAAATATTTCTTGAGAAAACTGAAGTTGCAATTACAGTCAGCCTTGATCTCACTGAAAATTTGTCACAACTGTTTTGTGGACAAGTTAGTTAAAGGATAGGTTAATTTTCTTTAATTTTGGCATATTATGCAAAATACATAAAAACCAGTAACAACATTTTGAAAATTTATATCAGATTTCTAGACCCTACATTTTAAAAACTTTTCTCCTGCTTTTTTGCTTAAACATATGCAGAGAATGGGTTTTGTAAACAAATTTAACATCAGAGATTAACTCCTCATCAATGATTCAGATGGAATGCTTCTGAAGTGAAAGGAGGCCAAAGAGGAAGGGTGGATATCATTTGAACTGTAAGTGAAGCAGACTGTTGCCCTTTAAAGACAAGAAGGTTGCAAGTGAACTTTTGAACTGAAAAGTGAGGAAAAGCTAAGATGTACAAAAGAGCATATCTTTTACAGAGGAAGCCATACAAATTCTCTAACTCATGAAGAATAAGAAATACTCATATAATAAATGCCAGAGTGCCATTTAAATGGGATGCCAAGAGGACAAAAATGCATACTTTAACACCAATGTTCAAAATCTAAAAAATAACAGAGCAGAAAAGGAATGTGTAGCCAAAAACAAATAAGCACACTGTAGACTTTGTGGAAGAAAAACACTGTCACACAGAGATATCAAGGTACAAGAAATACAAGAAATATAAGGCACGTTGATGTCATGGTTTGGGCCAGATTGGCTAACAAGAACCATTAATTCTGCTGTTAATGTCAGAGTTTCAGAGAGTTAGAAGAGGTTTAGCTGAAAAGCAAAATTACTAAACAGAAAATTCGTTCTGTTTTACCTCAAACCAGGACAGCTGTGCTAGTGGTGAAACACTCTACCTTTTTAAAAGGACGGTCCTATTATGACAGGAGCAGAGAGAATATCTTTATGCTACTCTATACATCTACTCACATCTGAGGTTAAAATGAAATGGTTCAGAGAAGGGCTACTAGATACAGAATGGCTTCTGGATGAGGAAGAAGTAAATTGGGACTCTTTAGATCAGACAAATGACAACGGAGTTTTGTGCAATCGGAAGTGGCAAGAACTGCTGCGGTAGAATGGGCCGGCTGCTCATGCCCTCTCCGAGGACAAGAACTGAGAGGAAGCCAGCAGCCAGGCTCAAATCCAACAGAAAGAGGAAATTCTTCATGCAACAGAATGTTAGAGGGAGAAAACACAGGCTCAAGTTCACAGAAGAAAATTAGTGATAGTTACTGAATAGACATAGATAACAACTAGGTCTGCAGTCCAGGCAAGTATTAAAAAAACTTACTAACCTTAGTTTTCCTCTAGGTTATGCACATGACCACTGTTAGAAACAAGGCACTGGGGGAAACGATCTTTTGGTCCAACTTAGTAGAGCTGTTTTTTCAATTGCAATTTGAGGAGTGTTTTATTTACAATTAGATACTTTTTATCTGTCCTAGATCACTGGCCTCACAGGGTATTACCCCTGCTTCTTGGATGAAGGCCAAACCTGAAAGAATAAAAATGTAATTCCTATGAAGTCTGCTTCCAAGCTCAAGTTCAAGTATGCATACAATACTGTGAAGAAAAAATTACTCCCACTGGAAATACACATGCCCACAGTGGGAAGGAAAGAAGTTCACGCACCGCTGGCATGTGCAGTTTTTTTAAACAAAGGCTTGTTCTGTCAGGATTTTGATCTCTTTCTATCCCTCTGAACCTTACTCCATGAGAGCAAAGAGGACATAAAATACAATCAGTAAGAAATAAATGTCATTTTCATTTGTACCAATATTAATTTATTATAGCTGGATACAATAAAACTAGAATATAGAAAAAAAATGACTGTTCTTGTCTTCACTCTTCCTGAGCCTAACCTACACCTGATTTAGCAAAATCAGCATTTCATTATGCAGTTGGTCATTCCATACAATAACTCAAATCTTTGGAGGACATAGAGCAAATTTTGTCCTCTGAAGACTGTATGAATCACAAGAAAGTTGCTACAATTTACACATTTTTGTTAAACACCATTGTGCTAGCAAAACATCCATGGACCCACACCATGACTGCAGATACTTCATGTCACGTGTCTCATCTACCTGAAACACCAAACCACACCCCTCCAGCCCAAGAGCCACTGCAGTTTCTCACACCATAGAATCATGGAATCGTCTAGGTTGGAGGGGACCTTTAAGATCATATAGTCCAACCATCAACCTAACTGACAAAACCAAAAAAAACCCACCACTAAACCATGTCACTAAGCACTATGTCAACCCGACTTTGAACGTCTCCAGGGATGGTGCCTCAACCATTTCCCTGGACAGCCCATTCCAATGCTTAATAACCCTTTCAGTGTAAAAATTCTTCCTAATATCCAGTCTGAACCTCCCCTGGCACAACTTGAGGCCATTTGCTCTTGTCCTGTCACATGTGACTTGGGAGAAGAGACCAACCCTGCCTCTTTACAACCTCCTTTCAGGTAGTTGTAGAGAGTGATAAGGTCTCCCCTCAGCCTCCTTTTCTCTAGGCTGAAAAACCCCAGCCCCCTCAGCCGCTCCTCATAAGATTTGCTCTCCAGACCCCTCACGAGCTTCGTTGCCATTCTCTGGACCATCTCCCTTTTAGTTTACCTCCACAAATGCTTTCTTACTTGCTTATCAGTAGTTTTCCTAGATGGACCTAGACTTCTATAATCTTAGGAAAGAAGAGATGCCATACAACAAAACTGGAGTTTTGCTAGTAAAAAACAAGTCAATTTGGTGACCACAAACCTATCTCCAACCTCCTCAAGTTCTCTATTTCACATTCGTTGTCTTCTAGATCTCTTTTGCTCCTTCTGCCAAGAACAACTCTGCCCACTTATTATTATTATCTCAAATTTTTGCTGGGTTTTTCCTCATAGGCTTCCTCAAATCTCCCTTTCATCAAGGGAGATAGTCACCTGAGGTTTATCTTTACTAAGACTGATGCAATTGCAGAGCCCTTCTGAATTTCTCAGAAAAATATGTATTTCCATCACAATAAGCACCAACTTTCCATTTCAGGGCTGCCTATCCATATGCCCTTGCATTTGTATGTTTTGGTCATCATAAATCACAGTTAGCACTGCTTTAACATCTGTTCCCTTGGAAAACTTCTGTCTTTCTGAAGACACTGCTGAAATACAAGAGAAACTGGTATAGCACTATAAATGGGAGGATTAAGAGAGGGCACTGAAATATAAACTGTGCTAATAATGCTATAAATCAAAATAATGCAATACTGGCTTCTGGCGCAGAGGTATTAAAAGGAGAAAATTCCCTTTAAGTCACTATAATGGGGCAAATGTATCAACATAATCTTGCTGCTACTGTACAATCAGCCACAGAAATAACTGCAGACAATTTACTTCTCCAACCCTTCTAGCTCCTCAGTACTATAAAAGCCCTGTATTCTCGTCCTTTTCAGACTCCAGTTCTTGACTGCTGTTCTAGAGATGACTTATTCTCTCTCTTTCTGTAACACAATCTTTTATTTATATGCAAGAGACTCTATTACAACAACTTGGAACAAAGCCCGATTTTGTCAAGTAGTTGATTTAAAGGATTTGCATTTCTAAACATTCTGTATGCATTTTAATGCACTTAAATAAGAAAACCATCTGTGCATTTCTTTCTTTATTTGAAACTATGCTTGGCAAACAATCATTACAATTATAAGTAGCATACCATTAAGCATATGGTTAAATGACAACATATTTGCTTATTTCAAGATCGATTCACTTGAAAGCACTGTTTTGTTTAATATTAAAATTCATAAATCAAAGTTTTATTATTATAAAAGACATCCACCTATAAAATAATGTTGCTTTGCCTCAGGAGAAAATACATGACCATTGTGTCTAGAGGTTTAGAGTTGTACATAAACTTAGGTTCTTGGCACAGTTCAACATCCCACTTGGCCTCTTGCTCAAGGAAACATTTGTTAAATTCTGACAACCTCAGACGTTGTGCCTGGAAAATATTTACCACTCCTATATGAACTTAAGGAGACCCCATATGAGCTGCAATATATATTACTGCATTTCTTGCCAGCCCATAATGAAATGTCACGTCCCCAAACGAAAAATGTTGTGTGAATATATGCAATATCCCACTTCCTCACCATTTTCTTTTACTCCCAGGACACAAGACAAAACGCAGACAGGAGATCAGGCCTTATTACATAAAAAAAGGAACTCATATAAAAAATTAAGCAATTTAGAGACTTAAGTCCCCTTTAACATTTATTCCTTCTCAGTTTTATTAAGGAAGATGGTAAAGTCTGCCTTTCCTGTGAAAAATGCCCACATAAAAAACATAATTGTGCATTATCTGTTAAGTATTGAAAAAATCTGTTGCATTTACAGCGAGAAATATGATTCCATGGAGCTGTTTGACCTGCAAATTCAGCCTTGGATTTGATATTTAAACTACATTCTTTCTTGCTCCAGTATCAATTCCAGGCTAATATTTTCAGTTAAAAATGGGATGAGTGATGCATGAGCTGAAAGTTTCCAACACATTGTCTCAATGACATGATTACTCAGCAGAATTAACAAGAAAACATATGGAAATAAGAAAGGAAAATGGACTTATGACTGTCTAGTCTCAATTACTTGTATAGGACAGTGTCATATTTTCTTAATTATACTCTTCATGTACAAAAATTAAAATAAATTAACAGAAATAGAAGCAGAAACATTTACTCTGGACAGTGCTGAACAAACTCCTGTAAAACAGCTCTTTGTGTTTTATGTCAGTGAGGGTGTGTAGTTACAAACCACGTGTCAGCTTCAAACTGGCAAGAAAATATGTACTTGAAAATAAAAACTTTAGGTGGTCAAAAAGGCGAGAGAAAGTGATATATCTGAACTTTTTGGTCCTGAAACTTCAATTAGAAATACACACCTGCCACAATCATGAAAGCTGCAGGAAGACTATGGAGTTTTGAAAGGGCCATCTGGATACATCAAGTAACATGAGCAACATGTGTACTCGTTCATTAGTTACTAGGAACAAGCTACTGAAGAAAAAAACCCACAAATCAGATCATGTTCTCCTTTGTATTATTTGTCAGAGCAGACAAATGAGCAGCTGATGTAAAGCAGAGGTAGTGCTTTGCATATTTAGAAGTTAAAATCTAGTGTGGTGAAGGGCAGTTGCAGTTTCCATTAACCCAATGAACAGGAACAGCTTAGGGCAGAAGTGGACCTTCCCTCATGAGGTGTTTTGTACATAGAGACCAAGAGAAAACATTTTCTGAGATCAATACATGAGAGATTGGCCAGTCAACTCAACTCACTCAAGCAAATTGCTGCAGCTTGTTTCCTTTTACTTACTTACTTTCTCTATGTTCCATCACAAGAACAAGCCTTTCTGTCGTCCTCACTCTTGCTCTGATAAATCTTACAAAATTATCAACCTATATGGAAAATGGATTTTTCATTTGTGCCAGAACAAAGCCAAAGTATTGGCTAAATCAATTTCTCCTCCTTTCTTGTCCTCTGAAAATGTATTTATTTGTATCAATGGAGTTATCTCAGTAGGAGAACCTCAGAGAAGTCACCTTCAGCCTTCACTATAGCTACCAGATAAGAGTCCTCCTCTGGCATGCAAATCATCACTTCAGATCCTGATCAAATCCACTAGACACCCTAACTCAAACAGAACTTGACTATGATGTTTGATTAGAGATCTACCTTACTAAGACCTGCATAAGGACAACAAATGAACTTCACAATATTTGGCCTGTTTTTACTGTAATTTTGTTCTCTTAACCCACTGTAGCCTGACAATTGTTCTATGCTGCTTTTCGCTGCCCTTCATATTTCTTCCATAGCCTCCTTAATAAAACCTTAGAAGAAATTCCATCTAGTTCTGGAGACTTGATAGCTTTCATTTGTGCTAAATTACTAAATGCATCTGCCTCACTGGTAACAAAATCATTCAGAATACTGCATACACAAATAGTGTCAGATGGAATATTTTTCCTGATCTCTCAAGTAAATACACCAGAGAAGCATCCATGTAATTATCTGCTTTATCATTCCCTCCATCTTCTTTTCTAATCCCTTCATCTGATGTTTTAATTTCTTTCTTCAGTGAATTCTGTTTTGTTACTTAAAAAAAGTCTTGTATATGTCTTTCTATAGGTCTAATTTTAGTTCTCCTGGCATTGCTAATGCATTCTTCTTTTCATAGTGTTCAGTATTTTGCTGCAATTCTTTTCATTATTTATGTCCTCTTCTGTTCTTGCTTACACTTTTCACATAGTTGTTGACTTTTATTCTTGTCTAAATTGGTCTAGTGATTTTACATTATTTTTAATCAGGATTGTTTCCTATGCTGAATAGATATTTATATAAACTAGGATATTTATTGTTGAGTCCTTCATATTTCACTCAAGTTCATTTCAGTCCACTGGGAACTTTCAGATGCTTGATTTGTTTATTGTTACAAATAATAATTGTGTAAAAATTTAAGTCTGAAATAAAGGAATACTAGTAACACCCTGAATCTAAGACATGATCTAGAGGTTCCATCTTCCCCACCCCAATTCTGTTTTCTTAGTAGATATCAATCATTTCACTTTCTATTAAAAACTAATTTAAATTTTAATTCAGCATTCATTGTTTCATCATTTCCAAGAGTGACAAATGGCAATATTTGGCCCTGTGATGACAAATAGCATCCTATTTGGCCCAGGATGCACACGTGCCTCTTTGGAACTGTCTCTGACACAAGCACAACTTCCAAGCCTAGGATTCAGGAAGCAGAATATTCGTGACATACAGCAATGATCCAGAAATTTCTGTTCCGACTTCTGTGCCACAAGCTTCATTATGGGGAACTCAGAGCCAACAAAGATGCTCCATGTCCAGAATTAAGATCTGCTCTGCACAGCTAGAATAAAAGGTTTCTAAATGAACTATGGATCAGTCCTTCAGGGAAGATTTTACGTAAACTGTAAATTATGACAGTTTAGACTCCTTCAGGCTAATCTCTGATTTTGGCCATTAGTCGTTCTCTGCTGTAATGCAAGCCATAATAGATTCATTCACTTTACTCTTTTAATTATACACATCTAATGAATATTACTAGGCTTTGTTTCCCTCTTGTATTCTGTCTTTCTGAAATATTGAAGGACCTGAGCTTACAACCTCGATGATGGATCTTTAATGATCTGCAGGCAATGAGCCTCATAACTTCCTCTTGCCAAATAAGCTTTCATTTCAGAAAATTTTATTATTCCTTAGCATTATAAACACAAGCATGCCTCTTTTGTTTAGAAGAGTTTCCATTCTTGATGCTTTATCCATCCCTCATCCATTGAATTTCTGCAGTTTTAATGGCTTTTTCAGCCTAAAAAATACCTAACTAGAATACTTCAGAATACCCTTTAGAATACCCTAAAGAACAGATAAATAGGCCAGCAGGCTGACTCACCCAAAGTATTCAAAAGCATGTGGTATGCAGTTGATGTTTTACAATGCCTAAAAATATCTTGCATTACAATGAGAACATCAGTATCTGTTCATAGCTGGTGTAAGGGTCTATCTGCTCCAAAAGAAGCATAAGGACCTTCATTTACCCCTGCACACTGAGAGCTTCTAAAGGACTTTGCATGTCTCAGACTGGGAAAGACTAGCCCCCTACAAAGGTCTCCTCCTTACAGTTACTTTCCTTTCCCATCCAGAGCATACACTGGAACCACAGGTCCTCAGATGCTTGCTTCTCCATATTACCTTCCATTATTTGGGAAGAATGATTTGGGATTAGGATAAGCTTAAAAAACCAAACAGAACTGCTGACCCCAAGGCCGAACTGGGCAGACAGGATGGAATACCATTAAGTATTTCTGTTTTGAGCTGATAGAAAATTGCTGTCATAGCTGATAGCTATGTTGACTATACAGTAGTAAATCAATGTTTGGGCCCATTGAGAGTTATAGGGCTGGATATAATTCTGTTATATCTGCAATGGGACTTAGGCTGTTAATGATGCCAGATACTGGATCCAGGCACCAGGGTAGAACATCTGTGCTCCTGAGTGCTCTTAACTAGGAACCTTCCTCACATTTACTAGAATCCTCCAACGGTGGGTGGGAAGTGAGAAAATACCACTGACTGTTCAAACCAGGTGAGAGGAGAACACAAAGATATAGGATGGTTTGAGTTTTCAGGGCAGATTTTGCCTTCTGGAGCTGAGAATTTTCTTGGTCATTTCAACATAAACTAATGACACACATGCATATCTGGTCTAATCTGTAATATTCCATCTCATCTGCTACAGGGTGTTGACCTGTGGCATTAGCTTCTCACATAGTCAGCTGGGAGATATTTATTGACAAAATATAATATCAACACTAACAGAACTTACCTTAGAAGTTTTCCTAGCAGATATTCAGTATGCTCCTATGCTATCATGTAAAAGGATTACAGGGTGTACTCACAGCTTCCCAGATACCATCAAAAGGATGGAGAGACTAATAACCAGACACTCTTCTAAATTCTGTAAACAGGTCATTGAAAGCATTAAAAGTCTGCCACAGTTCAACTAGAGAAACAGATTTCACTGAATATGTCTGCCCCCAACATCCTAAGAAAACACATAAGAAATTTTGCAACAAAAAACCTATTTTTTCAATGGAGAATTGCAGTACTGACTTTCTTCAGCATCAATACTTGCATATACAGAAAAAAAAAAGGAGTAACAAATGTAGAAATATTGCTGCCTTGATATTGTCAGTTGGATATGTTCTGCTTGCTGAGGAACAAAGAAAACAAGCAAGAAAATGTCTTTGATATGTCTGATATTTTAAGTCTATTCCTGTCAGTAACCTCTCAGAGACTTCACTGTAGTGAGGATTCTGTTGCCCAGAGATAGTTGGTAAGATGTCTATTTGGTTGGGAACCACAAAGATTTTGGTGCTGTAGATATGTATTGTCATCCAGCAGAGGAACTGCAGGACTATGACAATTTACTGCTTTGCTCTGATCTCATCTGCAGCCCTGAATCCACAACACTGCTGTCTCTCCAACACAGCCTTCTTTGGTCTGTACTGCTGTAGGAAGGCATAGTAGTATGGCAAGAATGTAGAATGAAAAACACTATTCATCCTGATATCTTATACCCATGATTAGAACTGCTGCCTTCTTTTTGGACAACAAATATCGGTAAGGTTAAAGCTGTGTCTGAATTCATATATGCCACCATGAGAAGTTTTTAGAGAAGAAAACACTGACTGAAAATTTTAGTAAATCACAATAAAGTGAAATCAAAGAGAAGAGAGGAAGACCACCCACGGCTTTAAGACACAATCATTTATCTAGCAGCAAAATCAGTGAGAAACATTGCTCATAAATAAAACCTGGACTTTTCCTACCATCATCACAGATGAATCTATCCAATATTACATATTTATTTCAGATAGTAATAAATCATGCAGATACATGCAAGACCTTTAATTAAAGTACTTTTAAAATACAAATTAAAAGCTTGTATGTTTAGATAGAAATCTACAGGTGTATGGAGAAAGGCTAACTTTACCTACCTGTGGGAGAACAGCTACTATCTTTTGTCTTTCTTTATATAAAAAAATGGAGAAACACAGAACTCTCTATTAGACCCAAACAGCAGGAAAGTAGGATGCACTCAGTTACCTTCTTTTGCAAGTCAAGCTCACTAGAGTTTAAATTACTATGCTAATTTTTCTCAACAACCCTCTTTACTATCTACTGCTTAATAATACTGCTTAATAAACAAGTTTAGTAAACAAGAAACTCATTCTTATACTTGAAGTAGGTGAAAAAGTCCCTGGAAATAGCTTCATCAATCCAGTCAGTCAACATCACAAAAAACTTCATGCATTTAACAGATTGGCTGGGAATATGTTTTCTGTTATCTCCAACATCAACGTTATCACTCCATTCTACATGACTTCAGGAACACATACTGGAGGCTGAAGTAATTGATTCATTTAATCATCTGAATTCAGAGTCACCTCTTCTGGTAGACTCCTACAATTCATACTGGTAGGAATCAGACCTCCGTCATCTCAACCTCACCCTGTTCAAAAGCTTTGTAAAATAAATCTGAGGTATTTATGTGTGCTTTTGCCTCTATGCAAGGTAAACATACAACTGAACATCACCATTATACTGAAAACACTGCCATTGTGTTTTTATTGTAGGTTTCCTATTGATTTTAATATATCATATAAAATATAATCAGATACTTATAGACAAATATATAAGGGAGAGCTCTAGATTTTAAAAAACAATTACTCAAGGCTTGACTATTAAAAGGAGTTAGAAATATTCAAGAGTAGCACTATGCCATCAGCAAACGGCCACAAATATCCCAGCATTAGTTAATAACACCAGATGGTTCCACATGGTCAACAGCCACAAATGATGCCCATGCAATATGATTAAAGCATATTCCGGCACTGATGGCTGGGACCAGTTTCTACCCCAAAGCAGGTGTGACTCCAAACTCAGATTAGAACTCAAGTCACTGACATCCAGGGAGCCAAGGAGCTCAAGAAGCTTCAGGAATTTACCTGTCTGGCAGCTGGGAGGGAGCTGGGTGGCAGTGGGCTGTGAGGAGCCCCTGCAGAGCCTCACCCCTCTCAGGGCTGCTTTAAGCTCAGCCACCATTCCTGGCCTGTGCCACGTCCCAGCCACCTCCCTCCCCACCCCAAACCACCAACATGTTTTTCCAGCCAGGCACCGTCCTGGTCTCATCCCTGTGGCCACCATCAGGTCTCGTGTCAGTCCCCTGGCTGGGCCTTGTGGGGATGGGGGTGTGTGTGCCAGCCTGTGTCATGGCCCCTGGCTCCCCAACCCCCCAAGACCGACTGCCAAAGGAGAACGTCTCCCATCAAACAACAGAATAATATTGTTCAAGGAAAAGGAAGTAATCCTGCTTTGAGTGACACAAGATTAATTTATCTTTCAGTTATTTTGCTTTTCAGTAAGGTCTCTTCTAATGCTTGGGAAAACCACATTTTTAGAAGACTCTAGTGTCTGGATTTGTGAAAATATTTACTTCATAGCCAGCTATGGTATGCAGGTTTCAAGATCTCAGTGTTTTCAAGCCTTGCCAGGTGCAGGATGAGGAAGAGAGAGTCCTGGGCACTTGACCTAAGCTGGCCAAAAGGATTATTTCATACCATGGGCTTCACATTCAGTATAAATTAGAAAGTTTTTACTGAGGAATTTCTCTCTTCCTTGATGGCGGCAGTCCAGAGAACTTCTTGCTCTGGTGCTGGACCCCTGAGGTCCTCCCTTTCTCCCAAAGCCGTAGCATTCACAGTGTCTGACATTTGCTGTCCACTGCTGGGAGTGCACAGCTTCCTACTGATAGCATGGGCTGAGTATAATCCTTTTATATTTTATATTGACATTGAGATCAATGCTGGTTCTTTAGTATTATTAATGTTAATTATCTAGTCTTATTCTATTAAATCTGTTTATATTTCAACTCTCGGGTTTCCTTGTTTTTTACAGATGTGGGGGGAAAAAAGTGTCTTCATGAAATTACCCTTTGATTACACTTAAGATCTTACACAACAAAATGAACTCACATTCCTAGCTCTGTCTACAGCACAGAATAATTTTTGTACCTGAAGCTGGATATTCAATGTACAGTTGCAGTCACCATCCCCGTCCCTGCTCATTTTGTACCTATTGTAAAATTAGAATAATGTGCAGCAACAGTAATCCTGACACATTCTATTTCTTACAAAAATACATGTTTATATATTTCCTATATTCAAATATGTAGCTGTCCAGACCTCTTTTATTCAGTAATCTCAAATCTGATTTCAAAGTGGTTAATTGCAGAGCTGTGTGTTCACTCTGGCCACTTACAGCAGGATTAGTACACAAATATGTCTAACCTTTTACACCCACTCATCCCTCTTCAATCCATTTTCTTTACTGAATATTACTGGCACTTTCTCATTCAGTGCATATTTCTTGTCAAACATCATTGTCAGCTCTCAGGGAAAAAAATCTTTACAATGTGTGGTACTAGAGATACCACAAAATAGTACACTCTGATATATATTTTAGTGAGATAAAAATGCTGTTTAATTTTTTATAGATGCGGGAAGGAAAACAACTTTTATTATAAAAGTTTTTTAAAAATTCTGTATCACATACCCTGAAAGCCTGGTCAATAGATGTCTTCAAGAACATAAATGTAGAATTAATTCAATCTTTATTTGAGCTTTCCAGTTCGCTGTTATGACAGATTTTCAAGCTAACAACTAATGGAAACCTAACTCTGCACTAGCGATAGCTCGAGTACTCACAGATGTCACCTGCTGGGGGGTGCATTGCTTTGAATTAACATTGCCTCATATGGAAAAAAACATTCCCTTGATTGAACTGCCTCCTATGAAATTCTTATAAAAGACAACCCACTACAACAATTAATTATCTTGTGTGAATAAAAAGCATTTATGTTATCTAGAAGAACATTTTTCAACTATTAACTGAATTGTTTCTTGATGGTAACAATAAAAGCCTTGGCGTGGATAATTTTTTTCTACTTTATCCACTTTGCATAGAAAACCTTGCATGACATTACATACCTTTCTATGCAATATTTTTCATAACCTGTGTTGTACAAATCACAAGGCACAGTGACCATTTTAAGATTTCTACTTTATTCCTAATCACATATTGAAGAACCATTCATGCACAGTTGCCACTAACAATTCAATGTTCAGTACTTTTTTCTAGGCCACTGGTACCTGACATTATACCTGCAATGAGGTACTGCAAGACAGCATGGACACTCAAGGAGACAGGAGTCAAGTCCTGTGTATCAGGAACAGTAGCTTGAGATGAAACTCTGCTGGCTTCAATTGCAGGTAACATTGGAAAAACAGTACCTCCCCATAATCTCTATGTGTGCTATACAACAGCCCTCAGAAGCTGTCTTACTTAAATCAATCAGCAACCCATAAAGTTGTCCAAAAGGAACAATTATGCAGCCACTACAATTTGCTCACTCACTCACTCCCATGAGAAACCAAAGAAGCACCAAAGAAGCTCCTCAAATTCTCTTTGCAAGCTGTATCCAGCTACAGTCAGAGCTGTTCGTAGGGGACAGAGGATGTAATCAAAACCCCAACAAACTCCATGCAAATTTAGAAATCTGCAGAGGTATAAACCACTATTCTGCCAGGGGATACAGAAGAAAATCCTAGAGATGTAGTTCTGCTCAGTTTTACATGCAGTGGCACACTGACAGTGAAGACAAAACAATGGTGGGGAAAAAAGATGAATAGTTATCGACATTTTTCAAAGCAGTGAAGTCAGATCTAGCTTGATGAAGATGTCAAACCATCAAATTGAAAGAGAAAGGGGCAGGTCAAATGCAGGAGCCGTATTCAACTGTCAGTTTTTAAGTTCCCTGTGATAACAGTGGAATTTTCCTTATGAACCCTCAGGAACTTAGTAATAAACTTGCTGATAGTTGTCGAAGCTCACGTTCTTTCCCATATATCTCACTTATACACAAAAACAGTATGTGAAATCCATCTGAAAAATTATTATTACTTCACCAAGATGTTTTTAGATTTAAAAATTTTCTTGTTTATTCATCAAAGTTAAACCGAGGATCCCCCAAATCCAAGCTTCCCTTCAAAATTCTGAAAAACCAACAGTAATATTTGCTCCTGCTCAGAATAGGCTTTCTGGAGCAACAATCTGTCCCACTCCTCAAAAAGTCGATGTTGTTAATAATGATCATAATTTTCCCACAAGAAAACACAGAGAGTATTCACTACTGACCTTCAGACTCGCAACTCCTATTCTTTGAAAGATTCAGACTTCCATGAAGATTCAGACTGTTCCTTTGCTTGTAAATGATTCCCCCCTCCCCTTTAATTGAGGGGTTTGATTCTCCTTTGTCTTCGCAATTTCAGAACTCAAAATCAAGTTTGGAGAAACTCAAGAAACCAATGGTGTGAGTCTTCAAGACCATCAGTTCCACAGTAGACATTTTGCAAGAGAAATAATAACTGGAGAAATCTGCAATGACGTGATGTATGTATAATGGTTGCACTTTGCTGATGATCTTTAACTACTTCAGGATTTCATTGCAAGAAAGAGCAGTTGCATGAAAATGCAAATTGCCTCTTTCTTGTAGTTTCTGAATACATTGTCGCACTTATGTATCCAAGGCATCAGTTTACAAACTAGATTATCAAAGATTTATCGACAAAAAACATCAGTTAATCTCAAGCAAGATGCAGAAACATAAACCTGAGATTATCAAGAAGGTTGTTTTGAACAATCAAACCTGTGCTATGTCTGAGTTCAAAGCTGTTTTGGCTGCAGTGTATACTGCTGTGAAATTGAAGCAGCCAGTATCTTCAGACAAGGATAAAAATAAACAAAAAGTGTTGAAATCTACAGATTGGAAAAAGTATTTGTAACTGTGTTCATATAACATCCCCTGTCACATGATCCCAGGAGACATGCAGGCCTGAAACTATTTCAGAGGTGGTAATAGCATAAACCATCATCCTGAGACACGATTAATACGAACATCTGATTTATGTTCTACATATCACTCATTACTCCTGATTCTATCACCCCCGGAGACAGTCTGTCTTCTTTTGAACTGCATGGTCCTGGGATTTTCGATCTTTCTTCACACAGGGCATTTTCTCATGTTTTTAATGTCTATTTTTCAATCCCCTTCATTCCTAGTGTTTTTGTTTGTTTTGCTTTCCTTTAAGAAGGACTGTTACAGAAGGCAGTAGCCACAGGAGGGCATACTATTGATTTATATAATGGCAGCCCAACAGTTTGAGTTTGACCTGTTGCTTTGTTATACAGGTTACCGAACTCCTATAGTTGAGTCCGATTGACCCATCTCAAACAGAGTATACACCCACTCTGCTGTCAAAGGTGGGACTGCAGCTTGTGTATACACCTCTGAACCACCTTTAGATCTGCTAGCTCGGGTGAGGGAAGGTATAGTGGTTCAGCACAGGCTATAAAGCCCCCCTGAGAAGCTGTGCAAATATTTTGGCAATTATTGGCTGGGCTAAACTCTGTGTTGCTGTGGCTACACTGCCAGGAGTACCTGAACCAGCTCTTTTAAAATTATCTTGGGCAATGTACATGAGCTGGAGTCACTGCAGCCCTGCCAGGTAGCCCTAACCTTCCATTCAAACAGAGAAAAGACAGGAAAGAACTCAGCTCTGTGTCCTTTGTTATCTGTTCTGTAACATGCACCTGGAAAACAGGAGGCTTTCATTTGTCAAGTCGTTCCTACACTGATTGAGCTCTCTGGAAAACAGAAGCCTCCATACAGCAGCGAGGGCAGTGTATATACTCAGCAGACAATACAGAATGTGCATATGTAGCACTGTACATAAGTGTTAGGCTTTAAATACAGGAATCTAAGACTGCTGCTTTCTTGAAAATAAGAAGACACACATTTAAATATGTAAATAAGGATTTAACAACTTAATTTTAGCCATCCACTTTCTGTAATATTTTTATTTCAACTGTAGTCTGCATGACAGATGTTAAATTCCCTAATTCTGACTCCTGATTTCAGTGTGAATTGCTTCCTTGTGCTTCTTCTGAGATACACAACAGGAGTCAAGATAAACTCTGAAAAATACTGAAGTGCAAAGAGAATGAGCTTAATTATGGATATTTGTGTGGAATGTAGCATTTAAGATATCTTTCCTCAGTATGTATGGTGAATTACTTACTGATAGTCCCAGTGCACAAGTAATTTATGACCTGCATATCTGCTGCAGAAAATAAAAAAAATTCATTTTATGCAAGTGTAGTAATCTATTACTTAATGATAGCTTCTGCTACTGTGATTCAGGTGTCTACTAGAACATAAAACTTTGTAGGAAGTTCCTACTTCAAGAGAAGAGCACAAGGATTAATTCTGAGCAAAATATCAAGTTCTGAAACATCAGATTTAGATCCATACACTGAAAAAAAAAAAAAAGAAAAAAAAAAAGCCCAAACCATTTCAAGTTATATTTTCTGGAGTGTCTAAAAAGGTTTCATATTTTAACTATCATACAGGAGAGATACTTGGATTTATACTCTGATGTGAATAATTGTAAGACACAAGTAATAATGTACTTTGTTTTCAAGAATTATGAAAATGCTTCCAGACAGAGAGTAACTCAAGTGCACATAGTTCATAACCAAAAAATGAGAGATAACAATGATTGCATATTTGGATCCACAAAGTTGGGGTATTTGTATAAGGATTCAGATCGAGGATGGATGGAAAATAGCCATTTTGGGACTAATTAGCTATCTGTAGTGGTAACACGTAACATTGAAATATCCATTCAGTCAGGGGAAAAAAAACAAACGGCCATCCGTTTTTGCTAAATCACCTACTTATTCTGCTTCTACAAATAGAGTAATATGTAAATATAAAGCTGGTGTTATACCTACTGATATAATTCTAAATATGACAGTAGCATTTAGAGACTGCGACTAAGCATGAGGCATGATTATACCTGGATATTGCACAACCCCACTGTAAAACAGACTTCTGCCTAAGGAGCTCAGCTATATACAGGAGAGAGAAAGCCTAAGGAGCTCAGCTATATACAGGAGAGAGAAAAGCTGTGAAGAAGCAAACATAAATGCCTCCATTGTCTGAATGGATAATGTGGTACACAAAAACTTGATGAATTGCCATGTCCACTGATTGATGTCAGAGGAACTTAGGTATCAGGTAACTTTGAAACTGCAGACTGAAATGATGTATCCTGGTCTGCAGTTAATTAGGAAGCAAATTCTAGCCTGCCAAACCGCAGTTGAGAGCTTTAACTAAAAAACATACAAAATCTGCCAAAAGCAAAAAACTAAACAACCTCCCATCTGCCTCCCCAAAAAACTCAAAAGAAACTCACCAGCCTCCATATTGCTATTTTACCAGTCATTTCCCTTGTGTTTCAAAAGACAACACTAATGACACGCTGATTGACAAAGTGCATTTTTGATTGTTTTGAGTTCATTTGAGACAGGTTGCAAATGTTTGATTTTGGTTTGGTTTTGTTCCTTTTGCTTTCAAAGAGTAAGAGTTTTCATTTCAAGATGATGCACAATGGCGACACAATTTCTATCAAAAATTGAAAAAAAATACCCTTCTTTTATAGCATTGCTTTGAACTGGTGTTTTAGGAAGTCAGCCTTGATGATGCAAATATAAACAAAGCCTTGAAGCTTAAAAGCTATCTTCATCTTGTGTTGAACAGAGCACAAACCGAATTTTAAAACCAAAGGGATGGGGCTGTGCAGTTGTATTGGCAGGAAATCTAATTTTCAAGCTGCCCTCAGGCACCAAGACCAGCAGAAAGGACTATGTAGAGGATTATTGTTTGATCCCCATTTCAAGCTCAGAATTTGCACTATGCTTCACTCTCTGTTGATAAACATCTCTGCTCTCATAGGCAGAGCCAGGCCTTTGCTTTGACTCCAAATGCCTTCCTTGAGATTAGGTGAGCTCACAGGGAGGAGGATGCAGGTCAAAGGATGTCAAGACATCGAAAGGACACAAAGAACAGTTGGAACACTCTCTTCACTTTTGTGCTACAATTTCTATTTGTTTTGTTATTAATATTGTTTCAACCAGAAGCACCATGGAGGTGAATATACAGTGTATGAACCAAGGAAGTCAGTTTCCTTAATTTACCTACATTTGAAAGTCGGGAAAATATAATGAGGCTGGGAAGGGGTGACTGAGATGTAAGAGGAGGATAAGATTTATATCTTACTCCATAAGTTCAGAAGCTATTTGCTTTTCTAAGTTGTCTACTCAATAATATGTCTTCATTGCCTTCACGACACCTTTCAACTCCCTTTTCCATTTATCAGGGAAATGCAATGTTTCTTCTCTCAATATTGGTGGGAAGAAAAGGGGAAGAAATGGTGAGCAGGTCAATTTTACAAAAAAGCACTGTTATATGGTGCAAAGTAGTTCTTTAGTCCTCCAAATTCAAATAATATAGCAGGGAATGAGAAACCTTCAGGTTTACTATTCTCAGACTAATCTCATGACAATAATTTTCACAAGAGCTCCATTAGTTACAGAAAAAAACACTAATGAGAAGTTAGGCCTATGTAATTTTCATATCCTGCACATCAACAATTTTTTGAAAATCACACAAATTTCCTTTCCTTTCCTTTCCTTTCCTTTCCTTTCCTTTCCTTTCCTTTCCTTTCCTTTCCTTTCCTTTCCTTTCCTTTCCTTTCCTTTCCTTTCCTTTCTTTCCTTTCCTTTCCTTTCCTTTCCTTTCCTTTCCTTTCCTTTCCTTTCCTTTCCTTTCCTTTTCCTTTCCTTTCCTTTCCTTTCCTTTCCTTTCCTTTCCTTTCCTTTCCTTTCCTTTCCTTTCCTTTCCTTCCCTTCCCTTCCCTTCCCTTCCTTCCCTTCCCTTCCCTTCCCTTCCCTTCCCTTCCCTTCCCTTCCCTTCCCTTCCCTTCCCTTCCCTTCCCTTCCTTTCTTACTTATTTTTACCAGTGCTTCATTAGCTTTACCTTTTTTATACAATTGAATTTTACATATAGTTTTGCTTTACATGTAGTCGAGACTAGATTAAAACAGTGCTACTTCCTTGCCTTAAGAAAGAAATTTAAACAAAAATAATCAATCAATTAACTGCTTTTTGTTGATGATTATCATTTTTCTATAGTTTATTCTAGCAATTACTTACACTGAAATTAGAACTTAGAGAATATTAAATCCAAATTTTAGGACTTAATTATGAGGACTTAATGATTAAAGAATGATGAGAAGAAAAATTCAGTGAATATTTTCTATCTTCCATGTTACTGCTTATAATGGAAATATGCAAATTGGTCAAAATGACCCATCTTGTTTCTAGCTCCTAAAAATAAGTCTGATTAGTAACTGTAGGTTACATTTCAGCACTGTCATACTGAGTCAAACCGTAAAAGCTGTCTGTTCTGTCTAGCAATATATGAATGGTACACATGTATGTGCATATACACAAACATGCACATACATGCATACATCCACTGTAAGCACTATTACTGACTGGAAGACAAAGGGAGGATGAAAAAAAAAAGATTTTAAAGATTGTTTTCAAGATTAACTTTAGGCAAATTCTCTCAGCAGCTGTTGCTATTCACTGAAAAACAATGTTCAGTCAAAAAAATTTGCTATTCTTCACTGGACGTTTAACAGAAATCCTTTGTAGAAAACACAGAATTGACTAGTGACAAAAAGAGAAAGCTTGCAGTGAGCAGAAATGAAGAAAGCACAGGCAGGGTCTCAAGAAAATTTCAAAGGCTCTGATAATTAAAATTATTTTATAAGAAGCAGACTTTATTCTCCGCAAATGTCCAAGAATTCTATGCTTGCTGAGAAGACAATATTCATATGTTGTCAGTGAACATATAGGGAGGACTCCTATAATAATTCAACTTCATGACAAACTGAGAAAAAAAAATAGACAGAACAGAAAAATTACCTATGTAAAGGACTTTCAAAGTTAACTTCTTTATAATAGATACAAACTTAACCTGAAGTGACAGGCACTGTAATTGAGGAGACTTGGGTTAGAATCAATGATTGAACTTTAAAGTGCTAATCAGAGCTATAGCATTGATAGATTTTGAACAATTTTAAGCCTACTTATCAAATGATCTGGACTGACAATTAGTAAAGCATTAAAATAATGAGTTCAGGAAGAAACAAAGCGTATTGATCAGAAATGGGAGGGGGAGCAGAAAAGAAAAGATAGCACACCTGAATTTCAGAATGAAAAATATTTCTCAAGTGATGGAAACACGGGTTCACTGCTGCTTAAAATCAGACAATAAATAAAAGCTTAATTAGAAAAAAAACCACCACACTATTAAGTTTAGATGACTGCTACAATAGAATAGTGGTGATGGGAATTATTCATAGTGAATAATGTATTCAGAATTAATAAATGTTTCTTGGCTGAACATAAATTATCCAAGCAGCTCACATATCTACAGATATTATCTAGACATTTTTAGAAGCACATTAGCCTTTGGAACACTACAGTGTTATTTTCTGTGATTTTTCTGATGCCATTGACCAGCTGTTATTTACTGCTCATATCGGGCAAACACTACACTTCCAAAATATTTCCCTGTGGAGAGGGAACTCTGTAGGCCCAAGATTTGTCCCAAAAAAATTTATCATCATTTTACATTATTGAAGTAGCTCAAAGAAACCACAAGCATAAATAGAAAGAACTGCCTTAATATCCACCACCCAAAGAAAAAGCACGCATAGGTTAAGCAAACGTCTATCAGAGACAAGACATCACAAGTAACAGCATCTGAATGCACACAGAGAGGAACTTAAATTAGATCCACTGGAACATTTCAAGTGGTGAATGTGCAGATTAGGACACTTTCAAACTGACATATGTCCTCTCAACACAATGCCCTAACTGATGCCATCTTTTGAAACAAAAATGCGCTGTGAATGGAAATAACCCCTAAATAGCAGCAGGTCTGAACTCCTGCACAGAATCTGAGCACTTACAAACCAGAGAGTGAGGTTTAAAATTACAGCCTTAAACCCAATTTAACACCCATGAGTCATCCCTGTCTGTCCTAGCTAAAAACAGAAACCAACAACGACTTTGAGGAAAAGATTTCCAAAATCTTTAACAGCATTTTCACACCAGGCTAATGACACCAACCTAA
This sequence comes from Numenius arquata, assembly GCF_964106895.1. Lineage (NCBI taxonomy): Eukaryota > Metazoa > Chordata > Aves > Charadriiformes > Scolopacidae > Numenius > Numenius arquata. The sequence goes on from NC_133579.1 coordinate 44,137,905, forward strand.
AAAGACCCATTTTACACAGCACCAGGTCAGCTATTTGGGATCAAATGCCAATCCAACTACACTTTTGCATTATATATATTGTAAAGTGAGTGATTAAGAAGAGGGGGACAATAGTGTCCAACAAGTTATACTCTAGATTTTTTCTTATTGCAGTTTCAAACTCTTGACTGCAGACACACATTGCCCTTGTTTATCTCTCTGAAATGCAAACATGCTCCAAACCACCCAATGCTACTTGTACTTTCAACTCTATTTTTTGCTGGCTTTGCAGGATAAATCTCTTCATGGAAATGACAGAGCCTCTAGTACACGCATCAGTTATTCTCTGGCTGCATCGGTAGTATCATCCCTGACCTACTTTGCCTTATTTTTTCCATCTGTACTTTTAATTATGTTCCTATTTACAGGGCTGCCACTTCATGCCTTCCATTTCTTGTTTGAAAATGCCTCATGTATGGGAACTTTTCTCTGCTACTGACTTTTCCAGATTCCATTATTTTGAGACTTCCTTATATGTTATTAGAAATAATCACAGTTTACATTAGTGCCTAATGGCAAACCTGGAATGGGACAGCCCTGTAACAGACTGTCAAGCAGTAAAAGAAAATGTATGACTGCAAGTCTGAAGATTTAGGTATCAAGCCACAACTGAAATAATTCTTATTAATATTCTATTTTAAATTATAAAGAAGACTTAATTTAAGCAAATGGAATACTGTAGACAAGACATGAGCCTTAGCCAAGTTGTTCAGGTACACCTCTGACAGTGCAAAATGTTTTGAAGCACCTATATGCAGAGATTAGCCAAAGAAATGGGAACTAATGGTGCAGATTGAAACGTATTTTTCATAGGTCTGGTGGTAAAGATACACTTTCAGAATCATAGAGTCATAAAATACACATTATAGCTTCTTTTATTTTTTTTTTTGGGTATCATTGAAATTTAAAATCGCTGAGATCCTTCCTCTGAGTTTAGAAATATTGATATATTTGATATTTCTAAAGAAATATCCATTTGACAAAGTCAATAAAGGTAGTCACTACAGGCGGAATTTATTTAACTTAACTTTCCCTATCCAGTCAAAATTAATCACTTATGTTTCCTTTAGAGATGATGGCGGTATTCTACACCTTCCCAGAAGGTGATTAATCCCACCAATTTTACGATGGGAAGCAAGCATCTAGAGATACAATTTACTACAAAGAAAAATATCATGACAAAAAGAATGTTACTCC